>NW_027517959.1:325133-650267 GCF_048772815.1 Callospermophilus lateralis
ATGAGGTTTGTTTAGTTTGGGGTGAATTGTTTCTAGTAAGTCATTTGACAATGCGAGTGTTTCTGTGTCTCTGTATCCCGCTGTGTCCGTTATTGTAGATATTAGAAAAGAGAAAGCATCAATAGATGTGTCCTGTCTTTTAGAAAGCTTACCAGCATTCATGCTGCCCAATTTATAAATGGAATGCGGCTTGCCATAATGATGGGCAACACCTACGATCTTACTTTGTTCCTGTTTTCTTCCTGAAATCTGGTCACTCTCCATAATAGGCTCATGGTTTTGTATCCAAGATATGTACCACCTCCATGCTCTGTGACATGGCCATGTACTGAATAACTGAAGTGAATTGCGAGCATCTCAGAAAACTCACATACCTGTTTAACCTGTAAAGTCTCACTGGAGAAACCCTGCTTTGGGCCTTTTGCTTACCTATTGTTCTGTTTCCCTGAATGTCAGGAAGGTCTTTGCCTCAGGACAACGCTTTGCGAAGTCTAAAGAAAACCTTTTTCAAATAAAAAAGAATGGGCATCAGCTGTGGCTCTTTGCTTAATTGCTTTGCAAAGAGATGTGTATGAATCAGCGTCTTGGCCCTGTGTTAGGCTGTAGCTTAGATTCTCAGCAACTGATTGATCTAAAGAAAGATCCCATGTGTGCATCCAAAACCAAAATAGCAAAAGAGCAGTCATTGTGGATGAAGTCTTTCGCCTTCCTCTGTAAGGTTTCTGACATCAATCAAGTGAGAATAGGGATCCTTAAGACAAATGAGTTCTTCAGTTCCCTGCAGAGGCTAGCACATAGGTGGTTGGGTTTTCTCATGACTCCAATTAATATAAAGAATTTAAACCCCACAGTCAGTAGTTCTCAAATTTGAGAAGTGGATCAGTATTAACGGCAGGCCTATTTGATCACTCCTGGTTCACAGGAAGGGTGTCCAGGTCACGCAGAATTTAGGTAAATGAGGGGCAAGAAAGCATATTTTGGACACTCTCTTGGGCTGCATTCCTCATGAAAATCTCCAGTCAGAGGTTATGATGAGTGTCTATATGGAAGAAGATGAGGGCCATGTGGGAGTGTTTTGGATTTAATTGTGGTTATTTTTGTGGCAGTTGGAAGGGATGACTGAGTCCACCTGGGTTTGAACTCTGGTGTGATTCCCCTTAGAGGCTGAGTACAGGAACTGAACTTAGAGAAGTATTGCCATGAATTGTGTTGGGATTTTAGAAGACCAAGCATGAGAGTCACCCTTGGAAACTGAGATCTAGGCCAAGGGTGGCTTTCCAGAGACCACTGGGAATCTCAGGCTTGATATCACATGATTTTATTCTTAACGACTTGGCAGTCTTAGTTGAGAGTCAAAACACACATGGACGTTACATTGTAGACCTCAATGGGCCTGGATTTATGTGACACTTTGGCCAATCTTTGGGAAACCTTGCCAGTGAGAGTTCTCCAGAACTTCATTTGAAATGAACTTCCACAACATTTAATGGTCCCTGAATGAATTGAAACCCACATGCTGCCAACTTCATCCTTGAAAAATTGCTAGATAAATACCATGAAATTTTTGAAATTCCCATGACCAGATGGCACTGGAGAAACTTTGGTTGTCCTGTTGCTGAACATGATTATTCAGGACAGTGACTTGATTGACTGAGTTTCATGAAAATGGTGTATAACAGAGATTCCAGGAAGTTGGACCCTGCAGAGTAGTGGGCCTAGTGCAGTAAAGGGCAGGTGTGTGATAAAAAAAAATCTGTGGTGGGGCCATGTGGATCTGCCATTGTCTTCCAATTGGCTTGTGACTGACATGGTGCAGCCAGCAGACGCTTCTATGTAAAGGTATCTTTTTATATGGAGAGGTTTCAGGCCAATGTTCAGAATCCGGTTGCTATGGTCAAGGAGGCAAGCTATGTGGAAGAGAAGCCTGGTTGGTACATTCTTCTGCAGGCCCTGACACACCACAGGTGACAGAACTCCCTCCAGCACTGTGTCCCAGGTGAATTCCTTGTATTTCTTGAAGCAAATACGAAACTCCCAGTGCAGCAGCAAGAAACACCAGGAAAACTGGAGGATGACCAAATGGCTTCAGAGTCCACAAGAGTAGACAATTAGTCCCCAGTGGCCACAGTTTACCTACAAACAGAAAATTAAAGACAGCTTCCTCATGTTTATTGGAAAATAAGAAATCATGTATTCCAGGTCACATAGAAGCATACCCAGATTTGATTGTCTCACTACAAAGGAAGCTAAATCTCCTGACTACAACACATATTTCAAGTGCCCAACCTCAGAGGCAGTTCCTCAAGAAGTCTTTAGTCCAGCAGAGCTCCATGTTTGTGGAGTGTTTACCCTGTCCCTTACTTTTGGAATCTCCTCTACCACCTCCAAGTTTGTGAACTCGTGAGCATATTTGATTCCAGATATGTATTCACAGATTTTCTAACTCTTCTCCTCTAATTGTGTCTAACTTGGGGCCAAGGTAATCTCAAGGCATTGTTATGCATGAGAGTGGGAAGATACTTTTGTAGCATATATTTGCATAAACATTGGAATCATTTTCCAAATGATTCCAAATCCCTGACACAAACCCATGCCAACTAGACTCTGACTACTAATTCTAATATGATGGAGAAAATTAACCCAAACAGAATAGAAATACAAGCAGTTCAGAGGACGAATGGTGTATCATTGGAATTGCCTTTTGCTTTATATAGGGTAGGAGTTATAAATCTAGTCAATTTTTTGTTGAAATGGTTCTCCATGTGTTTTTCAAGTTAACAAATATGTGAATTCCTGTCTACCTTTCTCTGTATCCTATTCAGCGCATGTATTTTTATATGCACATATAGAATCCTACCTGGTACCACACGTACATTCTTGTGAGGTGGCTCACTTGGCAGACATAAATTGTGAAAAGAGATCACTCCTACTAAACGCTGTTGAAACTGAAAATTCAAACTATTGATGAGCTTCCTAGTACAATAAAATTATACATGAATCCATGTTCAGTAAAACGAATTTATCTGGATCTGTGGATGACATATATTTCGTGGTGAATTTCAATTGGCTTATATTGCTACTTTTTAATGTCTGTTTGTGTGCGTGCCTGTGTGTGTGTGTGTGTGTGTGTGTTTATATATATATATACACACACACTCTACAGATTTTTCAAAATATGAAATATATGTGTCTTATTATACACTCCGTAAATTCATTCATATTCATGTATGTGGATTAATAATCAACTTTTCACAAGATTATTCTGAGAAATATTCATCCACCTGAACTACATATTTGATTCCTAGTACTGAAAACTAACAGTAAATGGTGCATACAAATCCTAATATCTCTGCAGTAACTGACACAGTTTTATATCAATGCAAGTAGATTCCTATGGGACGTGATGTGTATTTTGTCTTTCATTTTTATTCAATACTGGTACATTACTTTTTCTTCAGTTAATGCACATGGTAGGATATATATTTAATCCACTAGTTCAGAAATTTATAGGCATTTTGTCTTACTTTCCATCACTTCCTAATTCAGAAAACATGTTTTCCACAGGGTTTCTTGACTGGTCTTTTCATGAGACTTCTTTCACAAAATGCAAAGGTCACACTTATGTTTGTACCGAAGTCTAAATGGAAAGTGAGTATGGATTACTAAAAACATCTATGTCCAGGTTGCCTAATGCTATCAAATGTCAATCCTATTGGTGACTACATATTTGTTTCTTCCTAAGATTATATATTCAACCTCAACACTGTTGAAAATGCCTGATCCTATCACTTACTTTATACTTTGCCTGATTTCCTAATGTCTCTATTGATATATGGTTTCCTACATATTTTCCAGAGTTCATCAATGTGACTGGCTCTTCACATGTACTGATATTTACATTCATTCTCTACCCGAAACCCTACTGTTTGGTTCAAATCCTATACTCACTCTGCTTTCTAAACCTACTGAATATCTTCCTAATCCTACTGACTATCCTTTTGACTGGATGTTCTTTTCGACATTCAATCATCCAAGGTACAAGGTCCTATGCCATTGTATACCAATTTATCTGAGACATCTGTGCAGAATATAATTCAAAGCTGAGTATCCCAATCAAGGGCCCAATGCACTTCTGGGTTTCAAATCTTACCTAGATTTCTGTGTTCATACTTATATTTCACCTATATATTCTTGTAAATATCGCAGGTTCCCAAAACCATTATTCATCGCACAGAATGATTCCTAACCCAAATCAAACCTGTTATTAACCCTAAGCATACACTGTTCCATCAATCTATCTTTACAATAGAGCAGGGACAGAGTTGGTCTTACAATACAGGAATTTAGGGTATCTTCCACCTGCTGAAACCTCAAAGGTCCATGCAGAAATGATCCCTGGAGAAGACTTAGGCAGCTATGAAGGACCTGAGAGCGCAAAATCATCTTCCATGGCAAAAAAACCGGTCAGGATGAAGTATTGTGTCTGAATCAGTCGCTCTGTTCTTAATGTAGAGAAGATGGACAAAACCAGGCCTGTGTGGAGAGCTGTTCCATGGTGCCTGTGGTTGATATACCATTCTAACTTATGACTGAGTCAGAGAAAGTAGGGGCAGCCTCCATCTCATGGGACCTTTGTAAACAACTGTTAGGACAAAGTGGTTGCCAAGGTATTGACCTCATTCAATTCCTGAAGGAAGTGACCTACCTCACTTCCTTGGTGATACAACTCTCTGAACTTGGGATCCAGGAAGCCAGGCACCCAGAGCCAGTGCCAGTCCCATTCCCAGTGGGCACACTTGTTTGAATTTTCCAAGGACAGAGTCAGTCTTTCTTGGTACCTCCTGATGTGAGGATGACCAAATGCCAGGAGAACTCTGAAGAGGGGCCTTTCCTGAGAAAGCAGGTAGTGGCTCATTGCTGGCTCCTGACAACTTAACAGAGTTGGCAAAAGGGACCTGATCTGATACAGGACAGGCCATTTGGGGGGAACATAGTATGGTCCACCAGTCAGAGGACACTCCGGATAGTCACAGACCTAGTTGTGGGAATGAGGTGCCTTAGTGGTTGCGGGTGTGAGTTCGTGCTTTTGACTCATGTTCTGAGAATATGTAGCAAAGGTGGTTTGTTTGGTTTGGAGTCGACTGTTTCTAGTAAGTCGTTTGAGAAGGCGAGTTTTTCTATGTCTGTGTATCCACTGTGTCCGTGGTTGTAGTTATTAGAAAAGCCAATACATCAATGGAGGTGTCCTGACTAGTAGGAAGCATCCAGGCATTTATTCTGCCCTTTTTATGAATGGACTGCAGCTTGCCTTATGGATTGACAACACCTACTATCTTCCCAAGTTCCTGTTCACCTCCTGATTTCTGGCCTCTCTCCAGAATAGGCTGATGGTTTTGTGTCCAAGATATGTACCACCTCCAAACTCTGTGACATAGCCATATACTGGATAGCTGAATGGAATGGGAACATCTCAGAAACCTCAGAGATCAGTGTAACCAGAAAAGTCTCAGTGGAGAAACCCTGCTTTGGGCAATTTGCTTACCTATGGTTCCCTTGCCCTGAATGTTAGGAATGTCTTTGCCTCAGGCCACCCGTTTGTGGAGCCTGAAGAAAACAGTTTTCAAATTGAAATGAATGGGCATGACCTGTGGCTCTTTGCTTAATTACTTTGGAAAGGGATGTGTCTGAATCAGCCTCTTGGCCCTGTGTGAGGTTGTGGCTTTGATTCTCAGAACCTGATAGATCTAAAGAAAAATCCCATGTGTGCATCCAAAACCAAAATTGCCAAAAGAGCAGTCATTGCTGATGAAGTCTTTCACCTCCCTTTGTAAGTTTTTTGACCTCTATCAAGTGAGAATAGGAAAGATACACCAAGTCAATTGATGGCTCCTATTGGAAAAATTCTATCACTGATGACAGCATCAGCATAAGTACCCCAACACTACGACAATTTGCTGCAGCAGCAGATAGTTCACAATGCATACAAGTGAGTTCACAATGCATACAAGTGATACATAATCCAGGCAAGTTCTGCAAGCAGTTCAGTGATGGCTATTGCAGAATCTGTAGATTGGTTTTATCTTTGTCTTCACTGGCACTGGGATGAAAATAGGAATTCTGGCAGTAATGGCTAAAGAAAAAATTATGTAACATTCCTGAGGGCACTAAAAGAAAACAATTTTCTTAACAATTTACATTATCTTGAAGAGAATAATTAAATATAATGAAAAGGAAAAGTGAAAGTAAACAAGCACGTCTGTTAACCTCCTATTTTTTCACATATTAAGACAATCCTGAACAGTTGTTTTCCCAATTTAAATTAAACAATTTAATTCACGTGAATAAAAAAAAATGGATATATTATTTCATTAGCACTCATCATATGTGATATATGGACATACGCACATTCAAATATATAACACAAAACACAAGTGTGCACACATAATAAATACATACAACATATAATATAATAGTAAAGGCCTTATAACTTTTTACATGTGAAATCATCATTGCAATGTTTAAAAACTCTATAGTCAAAAAATAGAACTGATAAGCAAAACATTATCCTAGGTCTGTATGAGCTCAAAAAAAAAACAAAAGAGAACTTCATGATGTGGGAAAGGGCAATAATAAAATAGATATTGAAAAAAGCATCCCTGTTCTGTCGCAGATGTAAGGATAGCCAAACTGGAGTTTTCGATATCAGCTGTTATGGATTTGAGCCAAATCATCTTATTTTGGTCTATTGAAAGCGCTTCAGTTAATCTCTCTGGAATCCAAATCGGCTGCTGTTCTCCTTTTGGAAACACATAAACAGACCCCCGACTCCAGGCAATCACTGGAATCCCAATCGGCTGCTGTTCTTCCTGTGGAAACCCAAAAACAGACCTCCAACTCCAGAAAATTAATGGGTCAGGACCTTTCCATTTTCCTGTTAGAATATCCTTCCAAAGTACCTCGGGTTTATACACATTTTTGGACACTTATACCTTTCTGCAGCACTAAGTCCTGAAAATCCAAATTTAAAAAGTTTAGATTAAAAAGGGTTATTTTAATTTTATCTTTGGGGAATTTATATTCCTTCCCAATTCTGTCTTCTTACTTTAATGAGTACATTTTAATAGTGTGATGTGCTCTTTCAACTATGGCTTGTCCCTGTGGATTGTATGGGTTTCTTGTTATATGAGTAATGCCAAATGATGAGCAAAATGGTTTAAAAGAGGTAGAAGTATAACCGGGGGCATTATCTTTTTTTTCTGTTTTGGAATGACCACAGTGGCAAAATTTTGTAAGCAATGAGCTATAACATCTTTAGTTTTTTTTTCCCCCATGAAGGGAGCCCATCAAAAATCCAGAAGAAGTATCAACTGTAACATGCAAATATTTTACTTTTCCAAATTCTGGCAAGTGTGTGACTTCCATCTGCCATATATGGTAAGGTATCAATCCTCTAGGATTGACTCTAAGATTAAAATGTGGTAAAATGGTCACACAATTTTGACATTGTTTTATTATTTGTCTAGCTTTCTCCTTAGTTATTTTAAAATGCTTTTGTAAAGTATTAGCATTGATATGAAACTTTTCATGAAAATTTATAGCTTCTTCTAGTGTAGAGAAAATATGTATGTATGTCATGTGTAGTTTTACCTGCTAAATCATTGCCCAAACTAAGGGCTCCAGGCAATCCTGTATGTGCCAAGATATGTCCTATTAAGAATGGATCTTTTCTGTCCCCGATTAGACTTTGTATACTGGAAAGCAAAGAGAAAACAGTAGAGGAAGGGGAAATCCTACCAGCATCTTCAAGGGATACTATAGCATTAACTATATACTGACTATTCGAAAATAAATTAAACACAGAATCTTTAAACATCACAAAAGCTTATAATACTGCATTAAGCTCTACCTTTTGAGCTGATTGTTGGGGTGCTAAAAATGTAAAAATTTGATCAGGTGTAACTATTGCTGCTGTACCATTATTTGACCCATCAGTAAATATATTTGGAGCATTCATGATAGGTGTTTTCTTGTAATTTTTGGAAAAATTACAGGATGCAATGACCCAAAAGACAATAAAAGATTAGATGGTAAGTGGTTATCAAATGAAACATTAGATTTACACAGGATTATTGCCCAAGTATTTAACTCATTAGCTAATTCATCAATTTGATTCATAGTGTTTGGAGTAATAATTTTATTGGGAGAAATTCCAAACACTCCCTTTGCTGCTTTTATTCCTATTAGTATTAATTGTCCCTAAGCCTCAGGATACCTAGTAATAATAGTGTTAGAAGAATAAGATAAATATATCCATAATAATGGACCTTCTTGCCAAAATACTCCTGTAGGAATATTTTTTTGTTGGTAGCACAATGAATAATAGAGGCATTATTTTATCAAATCTATCCAAATGCATATTTCCCATATATGTTTCAATGATTTTTAATGCCTTTCTTGCTTCAGGCATTAACATTCTGGGTGAATTTGGATCAGATGGACCTTTTAGGATATCAAATATAGGTCCCAACTCTCCTGTTGGTATACCTAGATAAGGCCTTATCCAATTAATGTCTCCTAATAACTTTTGAAAGTCATTAATTGATTTGAGTTGATCTACTCGTATTTGAATTTTTGGTGGACTGACCATGGTTGAGGATAATAGAACTCCTAAATAATTAATTGGAAAATTTAATTGTACTTTATCAATTGATATCCCTAGGTTATAATTTTTTAATAAGTTTGTAAGTGTGGCATAACATTCTAGCAATGGGTTTTTAACTTGTGTGCTAATAACACATCATCCATATTATGAAATATTTGTAGTTCAGGATTTTGATTTCTAAGTGGCTGGATTACTTTGTTAACATAAATTTGACAAATAGTTGGGCTGTTAGCCATCCCTTGAGGGAATACTTTCTACTCATACCTCTGATCAGGACCTTCATGATTCAGTGCAGGGATAGTAAATGCAAAACTTGGACTATCCTCAGGAAGAAATGGAAATAAAAAAAAAACAATCTTTAATATGTATAACTAAAACATACCAAGTTTTTGGCAAAGCAGACAATTGAGGAATCCTTGATTGAGCAGGTCCCAAAATAACCATCTCATTATTAATGGCTTTTAAATCTTCCAATAATCTCCATTTACCAGATTTCTTTTTGATGACAAAAATGAAAGTATAATGGGGAGATACAGAAGGTTGTATATGTTCTTCCGCTAATTGTTGTTTGACCAGGAACTGGGCTGCTTGTATCTTTTCTTTAGTCAGGGTCCACTGAAGAACCCATACTGGTCTTTCTGATTTCCAAGTAATTTTTATTGTCTCAGTGGCCCTTTCTGAAAATCCAACCCATGTCTGTCTGTTGCTTGGTCTATTTGTATTGGTGCTGATATACCTTGATCTTGTTTTTCTAATCTTTTTCCTTTCCTAAAACCTTCTCTAGCCATAATAGTGGGTGCATTTTGATTGATGTTATTTGTTAATGTCAAACCTAATTGATCTAGGACATCTCATCCCCATAAATTTACAGGAAGATGATCCAATACATATGGCTGTATAGTTCTTTCACATTCTTCAGGATCCTTCCAATCCAATGCCATTGCACTTCTATGGGGATTAGTTGCCACTCCTAGGTCTCAAAGTATTTTAGTGTACTGTTGTAATGGACAATGTTTTGGCCATTCTTGATGAGAGACGATGCTAACATCTGCACCTGTATCAAGTAGCCCATTAAATTCATGTCCTTGAATATTTAGTTTTAGCCTGGGGCGAGAATCTAAATTTAAAGAAAGCATAACCAAATCTACACCTGTGGAGCCTAATCCCTTGGAACCTCTTTCTACAGCACGACTGGAAAATTTATCATGCAGACTGAGTATTATTAGTAACTGTGCTATTCTATCTCCTGGTGAAATTACTGATATGTCCTTTGGAGAACTGGCTATAATTTTATTTCACCTTCATAATCGGGATCAATTACCCAAGGACTTATCATAAGTCCTTTTAGATTAGAAGAGCTGCGTCCCAATAATAAGCCTACTGTTCCTTTGAAAAGAGGTCCTCTCACCCTGTGTGAATGATTTGAACCCCCATCTCTACAGTTAGTACTGATCTGACGGAGGTGCAGATATCTAACCCTGCGCTCCCTCTGATTTGTCTGATGAGGCGTCTGATGGACAATGTGTCCTGGGCACTACACTGATGGGGTTGCTGGGTTCCTCCAGTGCTCTGTATATTTGTGGTTTTGGGCCCCAGAGCATTGGGCTCCCCTGTCCATTTTTTGGCAATGGAGCCCGATGCCTTTCTCCATGATATCGTGGATAAACAGCTAGTCCTTGTTCATTTTTGATAATGAAGTACCCTCTATGGTGGTTTGAGAACGGCATTCATTAGCCCAATGTCTCCCTCTACGGCATCGTGGGCAAATACCCACGTATTCTACTCCTTTGGTACCTAGTTTTGTTAAACCCTCTTCCTATGGAGCAATTCCTTTTAAAATGTCCTGTTTGTTCACAATTGTAGCATGTTCCTGGTCTGGCATCTAAAGCCTGTTTTACTGCAGCTGCCACAAATTGCCCTTGTTCATTGATGTCTCTGGCATCTAAAGCCTGTTTTACTGCAGCTGCCATGACTTTCTCTTATTCATTAATGTCTTTACATAATTTAATATATGTGTTTAAATCTTCATGTTTCCATGGTCTAGTGATATCTCTGCACCAATGATTCGCTTGGTCATAAGCCAGTTTTTTATTAATGGCATTGCTTGTTCTGTATTCCCCAAAACTCTGGTAGCTGTTTGAATAAGCCTATCTACAAATTCAGTGTAAGATTCATTAGCTCCTTGTATTACCTTAGATAATTGACCTTGTAAACCTCCATGTCGTTGTAAAGTCTTCCATGCCCTAACCTCCTCTGCAGCAATTTTTGCGTATACGCCAGGATCATATGCAATTGGTTGCTGCTGATCCTCATAAGGTCCCTTTCTAACAACATATCTAGATTTCTCTGAGGATAACCAGTTTCTGCATTACGCCTAGCCGTCTCCTTGCAAAATTCCTCATTGGCAACCTTCCATAAAAGGTATTGACCTCCATTTAGCACAGCTTTACACATATTAGCCCAATCTACTGGCGTCATATTCAAGTTGTTAATGGATTCGACCAAGCTTACAATGAAGGGTGCTTGAGGACCATAGGTTGTTACAGCCCCTTTTAGCTGCTTCACTATTTTGAAATTTAAAGCATGGTGAATTCGCTGCCCTCCTACCTCAAAATCAGGGCATGTTCATACTTGAGATCCTGTCTCAGGATCCGAACTATCAACTGTGGGGTTTGGGGGCCTCCCAGCATATGGAGGTGGCCTTGTTATTTGGACATTTACATCCTCTGGTGATAGAAAGGTGTTAGTAACAGTCTCCTGTAGAGGAGGCGCTGTTGGTTGGACATTTATGCCCTCTAGTGATAGAAAGTTGTTAGTAGCAGTCTCCTTTTGTAACTTTGCCCCTGATGGCTTTTTCTGCCCTAAGCTTTGTTCTTCTATCTTTGTCTGAACTGAAGTCTTTGGACTAAGCAAACCAGATATGAACGTCCTCAATGGCAATGTGCCAACTGGCAGAGTCCCTGGGCTGTTCTTTTACCCCCTTTTAAATCTTCACCATGATGGTTCCATTATGGTATATTTAACAACTCCTTAAAAATCCATGGGCTACATTTTTTTATTGTATCAACGTATGCCCTGACTGTTCTTGACTTTACTGAGATGCCTCCTTCCTCTAACAATTTACTTAACACTCTTTCAGTTTGTTTTTTTACTAATTTCTGATCCCGTATTTCTACTATAATACAACCCAACAAGACGATGTCAAACAAAACCGAGACAGAATAAAATAAAAAGGGAACAACAAAAAGTCATTATAGCCTTTATATCCTACTGACATGTGCATCCGTCCTTTCTCCCTATCTGTTCCTCAGAAGTAAATAATTTTTTCTCAGATGTGAGCGGTTTTTCATCCATCTCACTCATCTCCATGGACAGGCAACAAAAGTGAAGCAAAACAAAAGAGGAATCTTTAATGGCTACCCATCCTCTCGCCCTTCGCTCAGGGGCGAGCAGTTTACCTTATCACTTACCCTCAGTGGCTCCCCGTGCAAGCCATAAAAATGCTGCAGTCTGGCTGGGCACGATTCAAGAGCCACTTTTCAAAAGAAACAAACTTTATTTTTAGAACCTCACATGCCAAAAAAAAACAGCTCCTCAGGAAAAACCCTCAGAGCCCAACTGCCACCACTGGCTTCCTTGCAAAGTTTCTGTCACACCCACAAGCCTCTCCACCTCCCACAATCCTCCTGCTCTTGAGGCTATTTAGCTGGGTCAGGTGGGTGGAGCCAAAAAAGTCCCACAATGAGCAGCTCTGTGGTCTGAAAGGGCAGGGAAACTGCCCAATGAGCATCACCGCAGAGGAGCCAATCAGCTAGATGTTGCTGGGGCCGCTGTGAGCCAATAATCATCTGGCAGGGGAATGTTGCTGGTAGCTGGAAGTTTAATGGGGGCCCCTTAAGCTGTGGCTTTCAACAAATTGGTGTCTCCTTTCTCTGTAGACTATTCAGCACGTGTATTTTTATATGCACATATAGAATCCTACCTGTTATCACACGTACATTTTTGTGAGGTTGCTGACTAGGCAGATACAAGTTATGAGAAGAGATCAATCCTCTTAAATACTGTTGGAATTGAAAATTCAACCTATGGGTGAGCTTGCTAGTAGAACAACATTATATATAGATCCATTTTCAGTGAAATCAATATTTTTGCACCTGTGGATGATACATATTTCATGATGAATTTCGATTGGCAAATATATTGCTAGTTTTAATGTCTGTGTGTGTGTGTGTGTGTATATATATATATATATATATATATATATATATATATACTCTCCAAATTTTTCAAAATATGAAATATATGAATCTTATTATACACTCCTTAAAATCATTCATATTTATGTATGTGGATTTATGATCAACTATTCACAAGATTATTCTCAGAAATATTCATCCACCTTAAATACAGATTTGTTTCCTAGTACTGAAGACTAACTTCAGTGAATGGTGCACACAAATCCTAATATTTCTACAGTAAAACCTAGTTCAACATCAATGCAAGCATTTTCCTATGGGATATGATGTGTATTTTGCAGTTCATTTTTATTAAACAGTGGTACATTACTATTTCTTCAGTTTATGCACATCATATGATATATATTTCATCCACAAGTTCACAAATTTATAGGCATTTGTTTCAATTTCAATCACCTCCTGCTTCAGAACACATATATTCCTCCAGGGTTCTTGACTGGTCTTGTCATGAGACTTCTTTCCAAACACATTATTTTTGATTTTCATAATCATATTTGAAGCAAAACTCACACACTCTTCATGATAAACCATAACCCTAATATTACCGTTAGATGTATAACTGGTTGTAATGAATGTATGAATATCAATTTAAGATTTCCAGTATATTTTCAGATATCAAATCAATCCACTATTTAAAGTTGGAACCAGTTATATTATTTATTCACAGTATGGTCTATTCATACATTATTTCTATATCCATTGACACAGGGTACTCCACTTTTTTCCCCCAATATTTATACGTCTTCAAAATATTGCCCCCAGTAATGGTGGAAGAAATGCTCATGTCACCTGATCTACATATAAATTTTAACACAGTAATATTCTGGACACAGAAAGCAAAAGTCACTCTTATGATTGTAGCAAAGCCTAAAAGAAAAGTGAGCATGGATTACTAAAAATATCCATGTCCCGGTTTCTTAATGCTGTAAAATGTAAATCCTATTGATAAATCCTATGTATTTGTTTCTTTCTAAGATTATATATTCAAACTCAACCCTGTTCAAAATGTCTAATCCTATCCCTCACTTTATACATTGCCTGATTTCTTAATGTCTCTATTGATATCTGCTTTCCTACATGTTTTCCCCATTTCATCATTGTGTCTCACTCTTCACATGTGCTGATATTTACATTCACTCTCTAATTGAAAACCAATTGCTAAAAATCTTTTGGTCCAAATCCTATACTCATTGTTGTTTCTATACCTAGAGAATATCGTCCTAAACCTATGGACTTTCCCTTTGTGACTGGATGTTCTCTTCAACTTTCAATCATCCAAGGTGCAAGGTCCTATGTCATTGTATATCGATTTATCTGAGACATCTGTGCAGAACATAATTCAAACATAAGTAACCCACTCAAGGGCCCAATGCCCATCTGAGCTTCAAATCCTACCTAGATTTCTGTTTTCATACTTTTATTTTACCTATATATTCTTGTAAATATTGCAGATTCCCAGAACGAATATTCATCCTGCAGAATGATTCCTAACCCAAATCGAACGTGTTATTAACCCTAACCATACACTGTTTCCTCAATCTAACTTCACAGAAGAGCAGGGACAGTGTGACCAGGAAAGTCTCAGTGGAGAAACCCTGCTTTGGGCCTTTTGCTTACCTATTTTTCTGTTGCCCTGAATGTCAGAAAGTTCTTTACCTCAGGCTAACCCTTTGTAAAGCCTGAAGAAAACAGTTTTCAAATGGAAATGAATGGGCATCACCTATGGCTCTTTGCTTAATTTCTTTGGAAAGGGATGTGTCTGAATCAGCCTCTTGGCCCTGTGTGAGGCTGTGACTTAGATTCTCAGCACCTGATGGATCTAAAGAAAGATCCCATGTGTGCATCCAAAACCAAAATGGCAAAAAGTTCACTCATTTTGGATAAAGTATCTTCCCTTCCTCTATTAGATTCCTCACCTCCATCAATTGAGAATAGGGATTTTTTGGGTCATATGAGTTTTTCAATCCCTAAAGAGGTGCTTGGGTTTCTCATGATTCCAATTCACATTAAGAATCTGTACCTATCAATCAGAAGTAGTTAGTCAATATTGCTCCCAGAAATGGTGGAAGAAATACTCATGTCACCTGATCTTCATATACATTTATTCACAGAAATATACTGGACACTAAATTCAAAGTTCACATTTATGATTGTACCAAAGCCAAAATGGAAAATTAACATGGATTACTAAAATCATCCATGTCCAAGATTACTTATGCTCTCAAATGTCAATCCTATTGATGACTACATATTTGTTTCTTCCTAAGATTGCATATTCAAACTCAACCCTTTGAAAATGTCTAAGCCGATCTCTCACTTTTTACTTTGCCTGATTTCATAATGTCCCTATTGATATCTGCTTACCTACATATTTTTCCCACTTCATCATTGTGACAGACTCTTCACATGTGCTGACATTTAAATTCATTTTCTAACTGAAACCCTATTGCTAAAGAAATTTTGTTCCAAATCATACACTCACCCTTTTTTCTATACCTACCTACTATCTTCCTATTCCTACTGACTATCCCTTTTTGACTGGATGTTCCCTTCTACATTCAATCATACAAGGTACAAGGTCCCATGCCATTGTATATTGATTTATCTGAGACATCTGTGCAGAATGTAATTCAATGCTAAGAATCACAATCAAGGGCCCAATGCCCTTCTGGGCTTCCAATCTTACTTGGATTTCTGTTTCCATACACACTGTTCACCTCTATATTCTTATAAATTTCGCAGGTTGCCAATACCATTATTCATCCACAAAATGATTCCTAACACAAATTGAACCTGTTATTAACCCTAAACATACATTGTTCCCTCAATCTTACTTTACAGAAGAGCAGGGACAGAGGTGGTCTTATAATACTGGAATGTAGGGATCCTCTACCTGCTGAGAACTTCAAAGATCCATGCTGAAAGGATCCCTGGAGAATATGTAGGCAGTTATGAAGGACCTGAGAGAGCACAAGTCATCTTCCATGGCAAACAACCTGGTCAGGATGAAGGGTTGTGTCTTAATCAGCCTCTCTCTTCTTAATGTAGAGAAGATGGACCAAATCAGGCCTGTATGGAGAGCTGTTCCCAGGTGCCTATGGTTGATATACCATTTTAACTTGTGAAATTGTCACATTAAGTAGGGGAAGCCTCCATCTCATGGGACCCTTGGAAGCAACTGTTAGGACAAAGTGGTTGCCAAGGCAGTGACTTCATTCAGATCCTGAAGGAAGTAACCTCACCTCACTTCCTCGGTGATGGAAATTGACATCCAGGAAGCCAAGAACACAGAGCCTGTCCCAGTCCCACTCCCAGTGGTGTCACTAGTTTTGAATTACCAAGGACAGAGTCAGTCTATCTTGGTACCTACAGATGTGAGAATGGCCATATGCCAGGAAAGATCTGAAGAGGGGGATTGTATGAGAAAAGAGATAGTGGCTCACCACTGGCTTCTGACAAGTCTCAGTGAAGAAACCCTGCTTTGGTACTTTTAATTACCTATTGTTCTGTTGCTCTGAATGTCAGGAAGTTTTTTGCCTCAGGCCACCCCTTTGGGAAGCCTGAAGAAAAGAGTTTTCAAATGGAAATGAATGGGCATCATCTGTGGCTCCTTGCTTAATTGCTTTGGAAAGGGATGTGTCTGAATCAGCCTCTTGGCCCTGTGTGAGGCTACGGCTTAGATTCTCAGCACCTAATGGATCTAAAGAAACATCCCACGTTTGCATCCAAAACCAAAAGAGCCAAAAGAGCAGTCATTGTGGATGAAGTCTCTCACCTTCCTCTGTAAGGTTCCTGACGTCCATCTATGAGAATAGGGATCCTTTGGGTCCAATGAGTTCTTCAAAGCCCTGCAGAGACTAGACCATACGTTCATAGGTTTCTCATGACTCCAATTAACATAAAGAATCTAAACCCCACAGTCATTAGGCCTCAAAATGGAGAATCAGAGCAGTATTAAGGGCAGGCCTCTTTGATCACTCCTGGTTCACAGGAAGGGTGTCCCAGCCACACTGACTTTAGGCAAATGGGGGCAAGGGACCTTATTTTGGATACTGTCTTTGGCTGTGCCCCTCATGAAAAACTACAGCCTGAGGTTATGATGAGTGTCTATATGAAAGAAGATGAGGGCCATGTGGAAGTGTTTTGCTTTTAATTGTGGTCATTTTTGTGGCTGTTGGAAAAGATGATGGGTCCACCTGGTCTTGAACACTGGTGTGATTCCCCTTAGAGACTGAGTTATGGAATGGACCTCAAAGAAGTATTGCCATGTATTGTTTTAGGATTTTAGGATGCCACGCATGAGAGTTGTCCTTGGAAACTGAGATCTAGGCCCAGGGTGGCTTTCCACAGAGCACTGGGAATCTCAGGAAGAATATCACATGATTTTATTCTTAAAGAATTGGCAGCCATAGTTGCAAGTCAAAACACAAATGGACCACACATTGTAGACCTCAAACGCCTGGCTTAATGTGACCTTTTTGCCTGTCTTTGGGAAGCCTTGCCTGTTAGAATTCTCCAGAGCTTTTATTGAAATGAGCTTCCTCTCCATTTAATGGTTCCTGAATGAATTGAAACCCACAGTGCCTCCAACTTCATCCTTGACAAATGCCTGATAAAAAACATGAAATTTTTGAAATTCCCATGACCACTTCGCACTGTAGAATCTTTGGATGTCCTATTGATGATCACGAGTGTACCAGACAGTGCCTGATTGACTGGGTTTCATGAAAATGGTGTAGAACAGAGATGGCAGTAATTTGGAGCCTGCTGAGTAGTTGGCCTAGAAAAGTGGTGTGAAGGTGTGTGTTAAAACATCTGTGGTTGGGTGATGTGGATCTGCCATTGGCTTTCAAATGGTTTGTGACTGACATGGTGCAGCCCCCAGACCCTTGTATGTAAAGGCATGTTGTTATATGGAGAGGTTTCAGTGCAATGTTTAGAATCAGATTGCTAAGGTGAAGGGGGCAAGCTATGTGGGATAGAAGCCTGATTGGTGCATTCTCCTGCAGACCCTTACCCACCACATGTGACAGAACTCTTTTCAGTACTGTGTCCCAGTTGAACTCTTCGTATTTCATGAAGCAAATACCAAACTTCCAGTGCAGCTGCAAGAAACACAACAAAAAGTGGAGGATGAGCAAATGGCTTCCAAACTGGAAGACACTTAGCCCCCAGTGACAACAGTTTACCTACAAAAAGAGAATTCAGCACTGCTGCCTCATGTCCTTTGGAAAATAAGAAACCATGTCCTCCAGGTAACATACATGCAGACCCAGCTTAATGGTCTCACTACAAAGGGAGCTAAAGCTCCTGACAACAACATATATTTCAAGTGCTCAACTTCAGAGGCAGTTTCTCAAGAAGTCTTTAGTCCAGCAGAGCTCCATGTTTGTGGAGTTTTACCCTCTCCCTTACATTTGGAAACTCCTCTACCACCTCCAAAGTTGTGAACTCCTGAGCATTTTCCATTCTTGATGTGTATTCACAGATTTTCTAACTCTTCTCCTCTAATTGTGTCTTAGTTGGGGTGAAGGTAATGTCAAGGCATTGTTCTGAATGAGTGTGAAGATTTTTGGGTAGCACATATTTGCATACACATTGGATTCTTTCTCCAATTTTTCATTTGAAATACTGAATCCCTGACTGTAAGGGGTAGAAGGAATTCTTTTTCAAAGAATAGCCTGACACTTACAAGAAACAGCCCCCAGGGAGACATCCTGTCTGGGAGACATCCTGTAGTCATCTGTGTTCCTGAGACATCCTGTGGCCATCTGTCTTCCTGAAATATTCTGAGGTTATCTCACCTTGTGAAGACATCCAGGAACTGCCGATAAGAGAGCTTTCAAATCTCCAGCATATAAATTCCCCTGTGTGAACAATAAAAGTTTGCATCTTGATCAGAACTTTTGTCTTGCTGTCATCTCTCATGTCTCTTGTCCCTTCATTCCTCCCCATCTAGGTTCGCTACCCACGTTGATGTGTCCTGCAGGCTGGGACAACTGGCGCCCAACGACTGGGGCTCGAGCCTTTGACTGAGGGGGAAGATTTGGACAAGTGGAGCTCACGATTGCCTCAGCAGACACCACTGAGAGACAGATCCAGGAGGAGAGTGGGGATGACGCACAGTGAGTGACCCACCATGGGAAAAGCAATTTCGTCACATGATTTGTTTTTGTCAGGCCAAAAGGAATCCTTAAATACATGGGGGCACGTGTTAAGAAAAATGACTTAAAATTTTTCTTTTCATACATTGAAAAATTGTTTCCATGGTTTCCCCTTGAAGGGACCACTGATGGTAAAAGATTGCTTAGAGTAGGAGACATTTTAAAAGATTATTATGAATCCTTTGGCCCAGAAAAAGTGTCTGTTCCTACCTTTTCTTTCTGGAAATAAATTAGTGAAATTCTTAAAAGTTCACCCTTTGACAATGGTACCTTAATACTTGTCAGGATTGGGGAAGAGACTATGCAAAAGACCTCTCGTCCCTTCTCGGCATGCCCATCAGTTAGTATAGACATAGACCCTTCTTAGTCTCCCCAGGACCCTGGGAACCTTCCTGATCTTCCTCAAAATCCCACCCTAATGAATAAGGCTCCAATGGTTTCCAACAGCCTTTATGCAGTTTTAAATCCCAGAGAAACATTGACCCCTGGGGAGGAGGCTACCTTGGAGAAGGAAGCAGCTCGCTACCATTCAGAAGACCCGCCACCTCTCAGGACCCTGCCACAGCCTATAGAACTTACACATTCCCCTCCCTCCTATATCCCTCCTGCCTTTTGTGCTCTGGCCCTTCAGGGGCCAAATGTCCCCCCAGATATTTTTTCCCCACTTCCCTTGCCTAATCCGGCTCCCTTGAGAGAGTCTCTCCAACATGGATGGGAACAAATCCAATTTTTAAAAGAATAAAGATCCCTTGACTCTGAGCTCTCTCCATTAGCCTTAGGAATGGAGTCAACACAAGCTGACCCACAGTGGTCTAATACAAAGGCGAAGCCGCTCCATCGGCCTGTGCTCGCCTTCCCAGTCACCAACAGTCAGATAGATAAGCCTGCTCAGGCTGAGGTCAAAGACTTAGAAGAGGATCAAGAGGAGGAAGCGGAGGAAATGGATCAAGGAGATCAGGACTTAGAGGATGAGAAGTTCACCCCTAGGCAGGAAGGAACCCAGAGTGTCTACAAAAAATTTAGCCTCCATTTTCTTGAAAAACTTAAAAAGGCTTGTGCTCACTATGGCCCCACTGTGCCCTACACGTTGGCTTTATTAGAAAGCCACAACACACAATTTCTTACTCCCAATGATTGGAAATTTTTAGACAGAGCTGCCCTCAGTGCCGGAGACTTCCTACTATGGAATGTAGATTTCAAAGAGCCCTGTCAGAAACTGCTCAAAAAAAATTTAACAAAGGCCTCCTCTAAATCATGGACTTATGTTAAGCTAGTGGGCAATGCAACTTTTGACACTAAAACTAAACAGGCACGTTTCCCTGCTGGACTTTTTGCGCAGATTTAGATGGCTGGCTTACATACTTGGAGACGCCTCCCTGAAAGGGCCTCGGCTATCACTTCCCTGGCCAGAATTCGACAAGGGCCCGACGAGCCTTATAGCGACTTTGTTCCCCGGCTTAACCTAGCTGCGGAATGCTTTCTTGGACCAAGCGAAAGCGAAAGCACCTTTGTAAAACATCTTGCCTTTGAAAACGCCAACCCAGCATGTCAGGATGTTCTTCGACATCATAAGGATAAAGGGAAACTTTCTGACTTTATTAGAGTCTGTGCAGGGGTGGGTGCAGCCCATGCCATGGGTCTCACTTTAGTGCTCCCTTTACCAAGGCCTTTTACAATCCTGGCTCACGTATTTGCTTTACTTGTAAACAACCAGGCCATTTTGCACGCAAGTGTCCGACAGGCAAACAAAGAGTAAGAATAGCGTCTCCTCAAACTGGAGCTAAACCGCCCCCAGCTACACTTTGTCCTTGATATGGTAAAGTTCATCACTGGGCCAGTGAGTGTAGATCAATGACAAATGCCCTCGGACAGCCTATTTCTTCCTGCTTCTCAGGAAACTCCCTGGGGCAATAAGGTTTGTTCCCTTCCAAACTCCCAACCTACCTCAAAATCCTTCTCCACAATTGGCTCCCTCCAACTACCCACTCCAGGCAGTGCAGGATTGGACCTCTGTACCACCACTGATACAACATTAGACTCAATGCAAGGGCCCCAGATAATACCAACTGGAATTATGGGTCCCCCTCCATCTCATACGTGTGCCCTTCTTCTTGGAAGAGCCTCTACTACCTTAGAAGGTGTTCAGGTCTTCCCTGGCATTAATGATAATGATTTCACTGGAGAAATAAAAATACTGGCCACAGTTATTAATAGAGTTGCGGCCATCCCAGGAGGAAAAAGTCTTGCACAATTAATACTCCTTCCCTTAGATTAAGGGGCACTTCCACCACCCAAACCTACTGTGGGGGACTGCCTCCTTGGGCTCCTCTGAGGTATATTGGGTTCATCCCATTTCTCATAATAAACACACCCTTACCTTACTTATTGAAGGAAAGGAATTCCAAGCAATTTTAGTTACTGGAGTTGATGCGACAATTATTTCTCAAAAATACTGGCGATCAGGTTGGCCCCTCACCCCATCCTTGACTGACCTTAAAGGGATAGGAAAGTCAAAAAATCCTCTGGTCAGCTCTACTGCTCTTAGCTGGACTGATAAAGAGGGTAATAAGGGAACTGTCACTTCTTTCGTTGTTCCTGACCTCCCTGTTTACCTATGGGCCTGAGATATTTTGAGTCAAATGGAAGTTATTCTTGCCAGTCCCAATTCCATGGTGACTCATCAAATGCTCCGTATGAATTTTGTCCCTGGTACAGGCCTTGGGAGGCTGAGACAAGGACTGGTGGGGCTTATACAACCCATAAAAAAAAATACATATGGACTTGGATATTTGGATTTTTAGTGTCGGTCCCTGACCCTCCTGTACCCCATGCAGATAAAATTATTTGGGAGACTCAGACTCTTGTGTGGGTGGATCAGTGGCCCCTTACCCATGAAAATTTGGAGGCTGCCTCCATGTTAGTGAAGGAACAGGTGGCAGCCCACCATGTAGAGCCCTCAACCTCACCATCGTACACTCCTATTTTTGTTATCAAGAAAAAATCAGGCAAGTGGCGCCATTTACAAGATTTGTGTGCCATTAATAAAGTTATACTCCCGATGGGAGCACTACAGCCAGACATTCCCACACCAGTGGCTATTCACAAAAACTATTGTAAAATGGTTATGGACTTAAATGTTTGCTTTTTTATCATTCCTTTACATCCTGAGGATAGACCCTATTTTGCCTTTAGTCTTTCTTGCATTAATATTCAGGGCCCTATGCAGAGACTTCAATGGAAGGTTCTTCCCCAAGGTATGGCCAACAGCCCTACACTTTGCCAAAAATAGGTTGCTCAAGAAGTAGACCCTGTGAGAGAGTGAGGGCCACAAATTTATATTTTACATTATATGGATGATTTGTTAATTGCTGCACCTAAAACCCATGACCTTAATAATTGTTACTTGGACTTTTACAAAATCCTCACTACCTTGGGACTACAGATAGCTCCTAATAAGGTTCAAACACAGGACTCTTATAAGAGTTTGGGCCTTAAAATTCTAGAAAATCAGATCCAAATTTCTAAAATACAAGGACGTGTGGACCATCTTCACACCCTTAAAGATTTTCAGAAATTACTGAGGGATATTCAATGTCTAATAACATATTTAAAATTATGCACTTGTGTACTTTTGACCCTTAATGATATTTTGAGAGGTAATTTCCACCCCTCCTCCCCTCAAAATCTTACTCCCAAGGCATGACAGGCATTAAACCAAGTAACAGAAGCCATTGCCCAACAATTTGTTACACAAATTTCTTATAACCTTCCTCTGGTTCTGGTTATTTTACACACTCCTCATACACCCACAGGAATATTTTGGCAGCGAGATCCACATTTTAAAAATAAAGACTGCCCCTTGTTTTGGGTCCATTTACCCACCACATCCTCGAAGGTTATTACTGTTTATCTTGCTCAGGTAGCTTCTATTATTTTTAAAGGTCATTTGATTTCTCTACAACATTTTGGCAAACACCCTGATAATATTTTTATTCCATATACTAAGGACCAAACCCAATTTTTACTAGAGACAAGGGATGAATGTGGTATTGCCCTATCAGGCTTTTGGGAACAATTGATCACTACCTCCCCAAAGACCCCCTTTTACATTTTGTCCAGTTACATCCATTTACTTTTCCTGAAATTACTCAAAAGGCTTCCATTCCTCAATCCCTTACTGTCTTTACAGACGGTTCCCGTAATGGCCGAGCGGTCTTTGTTGTCAATAACAAGCCTACCACCTTTGATACTGTCTATCAGTCACCACAGTTTGTGGAATTGTTTGACATAACACAAGTTTTTATAACATTTTTATAATCCTGTTAATATTTATAAAGACAGTGCCTACATTGCTCATTCTGTGCACCTGCTGGTGATTTCACCCCCAATTAAGGCTTCTAACAATGCGGCCTTTCTGTTACACCAGCTTCAGCAGCTAATTCAGGCCAGACAACACTCATTTTTCTTAGGACACATCAGGGCACACTATGATCTTCCCAGCCCTCTAATTCAAGGTAATGCCCAAGCTGATGCAGCAACTCGTTCCATCTTTCCAATTTTTGTTGGCTCCATTCAAAAGGCCATGGAGTTACACAATATACACCATTTAAATTTCCAGAGCCTTTGATTACTTTGTAAAATTACCAGCAACAGGCACGAGAAATAGTAAAAGCGTGCCCTGGTTGTGCTGTCTCCCTCCCCATTCAACACTTGGGAGTTAACCCCCGAGGATTACTGCCCGATCAGTTTTGGCAAATGGATGTTACTCATTTTCTTGAATTTGTAATAACCAAATATATACACGTTTCTGTAGATACCTTCAGCGGCTTTATTTTTGCATCACCACATTCTGGAGAGGCTACCAAAGATGTCCTTTCTCATCTTGTTTCAGCCTTTTCTGTTATGGGTAAACCAATACATATTAAAACAGATATTTATCCTACATTTACCATTGCCAAGTTTAAACAGTTTTGTGCTACCTTGCAAATTTGTCATACTACTAGAATTCCATACAACCCTCAGGGCCAAGGCATTGTGGAACTTGCCCACCTTAACTTAAAAACTTGGCTATCCCTCCTTAAGGCTTCCTCCCTTGTATTTACCACACCCAGGCATCGCCTTAACAATGCATTATTTGCCCTTATTTTTCTTACCCTAGACAATGAAGGCGATTCGGCAGCAGACAGACACTGCCATCCCTCGTCCAATTCTGTTCGCCCACCTGTTATGTGACACAATCCACTTAAAAATAAATGGAAAGGCCCAGATCCTGTCCTCATCTGGGGAGGAGGCTCAGCTTGTGTTTTGGACCAAGATCAAACAGCCCCAAGATGGTTACCAGAACTCCTAGTTAAACAGGTTAATGACTTACCTCAAAACAGGGACAGAGGCACTCCTCATGAGGACAAAATTTCCTTTTTTTCAGATGCAGCCAACAATCTGCCAGCCTTGGAATAACAGTTCCTGTGGGCACAGGTACACTGGCTTAGGCACGTCTATTCACTCTTACCATCGCCTCTCTCAACAAATTATAAACTCTATCAGGAACAACTGATAAAAACTCTATCAGGAACCATTAAAGATTTGCAGGACCAAATAGACTCCCTGGCAGAAGTGTTCCTTCAAAAAAGACGAGGCTTAAATTTGCTGAAGCTAACCAGGGAGGTATTTGCTTGGCCTTAGGGGAACGATGCTGCATTTATGCCAATAATTCTGGCATAGTATGCACTAAAATTAAGCAGCTTCAAGAAGATCTAGAAAAGAGATGAAGGGAAATATTTGAAAATCCCCTCTGGACTGGGCTTAATGGATTTTTACCCTACCTTCTTCCCCTATTAGGCCCTTTGTTGGGTTTACTTTTAATGGTGTCCCTAAAACCCTGCATTATAAACAGGCTGGTACAATTTATTAAAGAACAGATTAATATTTTGGCCTCTAAGCCCATACAGGTCCACTATCATTGCATGGATATGGAAGACCGTGCTGCCAACATTTAAAAGGATGTTCTACCCTCCTCACAAGCTTATTTCTTAAGTTTACATGCCCACAGATCTCGCTTTCTTACATAAAACTCTAAGTAACAGCTCTGACCAACGATCTTCTGCACTTTCCATAAGGGTTCGTCCTCCATGGGCCGCTCCACTTGGGGGAGGACGCACCCATGGAGTGAGGACGTTAGGGCATAATAACGGAGGGTTCAGGAAGGACTGCAGGAGGATGGATCCATGGTTCCCAAAATCCAAGTCTTCTGAGTGACACGCTCTGGTGCATGGCAGTTGGCATGCTTCCCCCTCAAAGCCGTCTCCTCAAAAAACATGCCAAGGCCACCACGAAATCTAGTAAACATGCTCGATCAGATCAGGAGATATTCTAAGGCCTGCTAGAGAAACAGAGCCTCTATAACCCCCTAAAACATTGGCCTGTAAGGTATGGTCAAATATTTTATATAAGAAAGGGAGGAGATGTCAGGGGCTAGAAGGAAGTTCTCCTTCAAAGAATAGCCTGACACTTACAAGAAATAGCCCCCTGCGAGATATCCTGCCTGGGAGACATCCCGCAGCCATCTATCACCCTGAGACATCCTGCAGCTATCCGTCTTCCTGAAATATCCTGAGGTTATCTCACCCTGTGAAGACATCCAGCAACTGCCGATAAGAGAGGTTTCTCATCCGCAGCATATAAATACACTGTGAGAACTATAAAAGTTTTCAGCATGATCAGAACTGTTGTCTTGCTGTCATCTCTCATGACTCTTTTCCCTTCATTCCTCCCCAACAAGGTTCAACGCCCACGTTGAAGTGTCCAGCCGGCCCGGACACCTGACACTAAACCATAACCTACTAGACTCTGACTACTAATACTAATATGATGGAGAAAAATAATCCAACAGAATGGAAATGCAAGCAGTACAGATGAGGCATGGTGTATAGTTGGACTTGCCTTTTGAATGATATAGGGTAGGTGTTATAAATCTAGCTAATTTATAATTGAAATAGTTCTCCACATGTTTTTAAAGTTAACAAATATGTGAATGCCTGTCTCCCATTCTCTGTAGCCAATTCAGCACATGTATTTTTATATGCACATATAGAATCCTACCTGGTATCACACGTATATTTTTCTGAGGTGTCTCACTTGGCAAATACAAATTGTGAGAAGAGATCACTCCTCCTAAACTCTGTTGGAACTGAAAATTCAACCTATGGGTGAGCCTCCTAGTAGAAAATTCAACCTATGTGTGAGCCTCCTAGTAGAACAACAAGCCATACATAAATCCATGTTGAATAAAATAAATATTTTTGCATCTGTGGCTGATGTACATTTCATGAAGAATTTCGATTGGCATATATATTGCTACATCTTATTGTCTGTTTTTGTTTTTTTAATATATATATATATATATATATATATATATATATATATATACAATCTTCAAATTTTTCCAAATATAAAATATATGTGTCTTATATACACTACCTAAATTCTTTCATGTTCATGTATGTGGATTTATAATCAACATTTCACAAGATTATTCTCAGAAATATTCATCCACCTGAAATACATATTTGTTTCCTATTACTTAAAACTAACTTCAGTGAATGGTGCATACAATCCTAATATTTCTACATTAACTGACCCTGTTTAACATCAATGCAAGTAGATTCCTATGGGACATGATGTTTATTTTGAAGTTTATTTTATTCAACACTGGTACAATACAATTTCTACAGTTTACAAACATCATAGGACATATATTTCATCCATAAGTTCACAAATTTATAGGCATTTGATTCACTTTCAATCATTTACTGATTCAGAACACATGTATTCCTCCAGGTTTCTTGACTGGTCTTTTCATGAGACTTTATTTCAAACACATTATTTTCAATTTCCATAATCATTTTGAAGCAAAACTCACACACTCTTCATGATAAAACATAACCCTAATATTACCATTAGATGTATTACTGGTTAGAATGAATAATTGTATACCAATATAAGATTTTCTGTATATATTCAGATATCAATTCAATCTATTATTTAAAGTTGGAACCAATTATATTATTTATTCACAGTATGGTCTATTCATGAATTATCTCTACATTCATAGACAAAGGGTACATCTATTTGTAACCCCAATACTAATTTATTCGTCTTCAAAATGTTGCTCCCAGAAATGGTGGAAGAAATACTCATGTCACCTGATGTACATATGCATTTATCACAGTAATATTCTGGACACAATAAGCAGAGGTCACACTTATGATTGTACCAAAGCCTAAATGGAAAGTGAGCATGGATTACTAAAAACATTCATGTCCAGGTTGCCTAATGCTCTCAAATGTCAATCCTATTTATGACAACATATTTGTTTCTTCCTAAGACTATATATTCAACCTCAACTCTGTTCAAATGTCTAATCCTATCACTCACTTTATACGTTCCCTGATTTCCTAATGTCTCTATTGATGTCTGCTTTCCTAAATATTTTCACCAGTTCACCATTTTGACTAACACTTCACATGTGCTGACATTTACGTTCACTGTCTATGTGATACCCTATTGCTAAAGAACTTTTGGTCCAATTCCTGTACTCACTCTTCTTCTGAAACCTACAGAATATCTTCCTAATCCTACCGACTATCACAGTTTGAGTGGATACTCACTTCTACATTCAATCATCGAAGGTACAAGGTCCTATGCCATTGATTATTTATTTATCTGAAACATCTTTGCAGAACATGTATCAAAGCTAAGTATCCCAATCAAGAGTGCAATGCCCTTCTGGGATTCCAATCTTACCTAGATTTCTGTTTTCATACTTATATTTCACCTATATATTCTTATAAATATCACAGGTTCCCAATATCATTATTCATCAAGCAGAATGATTCCTAACCCAAATCAAACCTGTTATTAAGCGAAACCATACACTGTTCCCTAATCTAACTTTACAGAAGAGCAGGGACAGTGTTGGTCCTAAAATAGAGGAATGTAGGGAATCTTCCACCTGTTGAAAAACTCAAAGTTTCATTCAGAAGTGATCCCTGGAGAAGATATAGGCACCACTGAAGGACCTGAGAGAGCAAAAGTCAACTTCCATGGCAAACAACCTGGTCAGTATGAAAGGTTGTTACTGAATCAGCCTCTCTGTTCTTTTTTTTATTATTGGTTGTTCAAAACCTTACAAATCTTTTGACATAACATATTCATACATTAGCATACATTAGCTTCAAGTGATTTATGAACTCCCATTTTTACCCCAGATACAGATCGAAGAATCACATCGGTTACACATCCACATTTTTACATAATGCCATACTAGTAATTGTTGTATTCTGCTACCGTTCCTATCCTCTACTATCCCCCCTCCCCTCCCCTCCCATCTTCTCTGTCTACCCCATCTACTGTAATTCATTTCTCACCTTGTTATTTTCCCATTCCATTCACAACCTCTAATATGTAATTTAGTATAACAATGAGGGTCTCCCTCCATTTCCATGCAATTCCCCTTTTCTCTCTCTTTCCCTCGCACCTCATGTCTCTGTTTAATGTTAATCTTTTCTTCCTGCTCTTCCTCCCTGCTCTATTCTTAGTTGCTCTCATTATATCAAAGAAGACATTTGGTATTTGTTTTTTAGGGATTGGCTAGCTTCACTAAGCATAATCTGCTCTAGTGCCACCCATTAGAATATGGACCCAAACAGTCCTGTTTGGAGAGCTGGTCTTGGGTGCCTATGGTTGATATACATTCTAACTTGTGAAAGTGTCACAGTACGTAGGGGCAGCCTCCATCTCATGGGACCCTTGGAAGCAAGTGTTAGGACAAAGTGGTTGCTAAGGCAGTGACCTCATTCAGTTCCTGAAGGAAGTGACCTCACCTCACTTCCTTGGTGATGGAACTCTAAGAACTTGTTATCCAGGAAGACAGGCACCCAGAGCCTGTCCCATTCCCAGTCACAGTGGTCTCACTTGTTTGTATATACCAAGGACAGAGTCAGTCTTTCTTGGTACCTACTGATATGAGAATGGCCAAATTCCAGAAAAGCTCTGAAGAGGGGCCTTTCCTGAGGAAAGCAGATAGTGGTTCACCACTGGCTCCTGACATCTTCACAGAGTTGGTTAAGGAGACCAGATCTGAGACAGGACAGGCCATTTCTGGGGAACATACTATGGCCCACCAGTCAGAGGACACTCTGGATAGTCACCGACCTACTTTGGGGAAGGAGGTGCCTCTGTGGGTGTCACTGTGTGTTTGTGGATTTGTCTCATGTTCTGAGAATAGATAGAAAAGGCGGTTTGTTTGGTTTTGAGTGAACTATTTCTAGTAAGTCATTTGACAAGGCGAGTGTTTCTATGTCTGTGTATCCCACTGTGTCCATGGTTATAGACATTAGAAAAGAGAATGCATCAATTGATGTGTCCTGTCTAGTAGAAAGCTTCCCATCATTTATTCTGCCAAATTGATGAATGGATTTTTGGCTTGCCTTATTGATGGGCAACACGTGCTATCTTCCAAAGTTCCTGCGTTCTTCCTGAATTCTGGCCACTCTACAGAATAGGCTCATGGTTTTGTGTCCAAGATATGTACCACTTCCAAGCCCTGTTACATGGCCATGTACTGGATAGCTGAAGGGAATGGCGAGCATCTCAGAAAACTCAAATATCAGTGTGACCAATAAAGTCTCAGTGGAGAAACCCTGCTTTGCTTACCTATTGTTCTGTTGCCCTGAATGTCAGGAAGGTCTTTGCCTCAGTCCACCCCTTTGTGAAACCTGAAGAAAACAGGTTTCAAATGGAAATGAATGGGCATCACCTGTGCCTCTTTGCTTAATTGCTTTGGAAAGGGATGTGTCTGAATCCGCCTCTTTGCCCTGTTTGAGGCAATGGCTTAGATCCTCAGCACCTGATGTATCTTAAGAATGATCCCATGTGTGCATCCAAAACCAAAATGGCCAAAAGAGCAGTCATTGTGGATGAAGTCTCTCCCCTTCTTCTGTTAGGTTCCTGACCTCCATCAAGTGAGAATAGGGATCCTTTGGGTCAAATGATTTCTTCAAACCCTGCAGAAGCTAGCCGATAAGTGCTTGGTTTTCTAATGACTCCAATTCACATAAAAAAATAAACCCCACAGTCAGTAGGCCTCAAATTAGAGAAGCAGAGAAGTTTTAACAGCAGGCCTATTTGATCACTCCTGGTTCACAGAAAGTGTGTCCAGGCAACCCTGATTTTAGGCCATTAAGGGGCAAGGGAGATTATTTTGGAGACTGTCTTGGGCTTCGCCCCTCATGGAAACATCCAGCCAGAGGTTATGATGAGTGTCTATATGAAAGATCATGAGGGCCATGTGGGAGTGTTTTGGTTTTAATTGTGGCCATTTGTTTGGTGGTTGGAAGAGATGACTGGGTCCACCTTGACATGAACTCTGGTGTGATTCCCCTTAGAGACTGAGTTCTGGAACTGAACTCAGAGAATTATTGTCATGAATTGTGTTAGGATTTTAGGAGGCCATGCATGAGAGTCCCCCTTGAAAACTGAGATCTAGGCCCAGGTTGGCTTTCAACAGAGCACTGGGAATCACAGCCAAGATATCACGTGATTTTATTCTGAAAGACTTGGCAGCCATAGTTGAGAGTCGAAACACACATGGTCCTCATTGTAGACCACAATGGGCCTGGCTTCATGTGACCATTTGGCCACTTTTTGAGAAGCCTTGCCTGTGAGAATTCTCCAAAGCTTTCATTGAAATGTGCTTCCTCTACATTTAATGGTTCTGGAGTGGATTTTAACCCACAGTGCCTCCAACATCATCATTGAAAAATGGCTACAAAAATACCATAAAATTTTTGAAATTCCCATGACCAGGTGGCAATGGAGGACATTTGGATGTCCTGTTGCTGGTCATGAGTATACCAGACAGTGCTTTGATTGACTGGGTTTTATGAAAATCGTGTAGAACAGAGATGCCAATAAGTTGGAGCCTGCTGAGTAGTGGGCCTAGAGCCGTGGTGGTCAGGTGTGTGATAAAACATCTGTGGTGGGGCCTTGTGGATCTTCCATTGGCTTCCAAATGGCTTGGAACTGACATGGTGCAGCGAGCAGTCCCTTCTATGTAAAGGCATCTTGTAATATTGAGAGATTTCAGGGCAATGTTCAGAATCATGTTGCTATCGTCAATGGGGCAATATATGTGGGCTAGAAGTATGTTTGGTGCATTCTCTTGCAGAAACTGACCCACCACATGTGACAGAACTCTCTCCAGCACTGTGATCCACTAAAACTCCTTGTATTTTTGAATCAAATAGCAAACTCCTAGTTCAGCAGCAAGAAACACCATGAAATTTGGAGGATGACCAAATGGCTTCACAGTCCACATGGGGAGACACTTAGACCCCAGTGGTCACAGTTTACCTACAAAGAGCAAATTAAGCACTGCTGCCTCATCTTGACTGGAAAATAAGAAACCATGTCCTCCAGGTCACATAGATGCAGACCCAGCTTTGATGGTCTCACTACAAATGAAGCTAAAGCTCCAGAAAACAACATATTTTTCAGGTGCCCAACCTCAGAGGCAGTTCTTCAAGAAGTCTTTAGGCCAGCAGAGCTCCATGTTTGTGGAGTGTTTACCCTGTCCCTTACTTTTGGGAACTCCTCTACCACCTCCAGTGTTGTGAACTACTGAGCATATTCCATTCCAGATATGTATTCACAGATTTTCTAACACTTCTCCTCTAATTGTGTCTTACTTGGGGCAAAAGTAATGTCAAGCCATAGTTCTTGATGAGAGTGGGAACATTTTTGTGTAGCACATATTTGCATACACATTGGATTCATTTTCCAATTTTCCATTTGAAATACTGAATCCCTGACACTAACCCCTACCCTACTAGACTCTGACTACTAATCGTAATATCATGGAGAATAATAACCCCATCAGAATAGAAATACAAGCAGTTCAGAGGAGGCATGTTTGGTATTGTTGGACTTGCCTTTTGCATTATATACGGTAGGAGTTATAAATCTAGTCAAATTTTTGTTGAAATAGTTCTCCGTGTGTTTTTAAATTTAACAAATATGTGAATTTATTTCTCCCTTTCTCTGTAGCCTAGTCAGCAGATGTATTTTTATATGCATATATAGAATCCTACCTTTTATCACACGTACATTTTTGTGAGGTGGCTGACTTGGCAGATACAAATTGTGAGAAGATATCAGTCCTCCTAAACGCTGTTGAAACTGAAAATTCAACCTGTGGGTGAGCCTCCTATTTGAACAACATTATACATAAATCCATGTTCAGTAAAACTAATATTGTTGGATCCGTGGATGATATGTATTTCATGATAAATTTCGGTTGGCATACATAATGCTACATTGTAATGTCTCTATGTGTGTGTATATATATATATATATATATATATATATATATATATATATATATATATATATATATACTCTCCAGATTTTTCAAAATATGAAATATATGTGCCTTATTGTGCACTCCCCAAATTCATTCATATTCATGTATGTGGATTTATAATCAACTTTTCAAAAGATTATTCTCAGAAATATTCATCAACCTGAAATACATATTGGTTGCCTAGTACTGAAAACTATCTTCAGTAAATGGTGCATACAAAACATAATATTTCAACATTGCAAGTTGGCCGCAAATAGAGTGCATCACACCCAGTGTACCACGCCACATTGCAGGTGAATAACGAGTTAAAATGACAAAAGACTATTTTGTTAGGATCTTATAGAAAAATGGGTGTGCACCGAAACCTAAAAGAATGATTTCCACCAACGAGGTCCGGTAATTGAGTCTCAAACGTGAGCTGAATATGCAACCGGAGATCCGGGCTTATTGATCCCTGTGGCCCGCCCCATGGCTGCAGACATCGAGGCACCACCGAGAAGTGACTAGCATGCAGGGAGAAACGTTGCTGCAGATTCTGTGGAATCCTGCCGGCTGACACCGCACTGAGCCCCAGGCCGAGTTCGGGATTTCAGTCAGGGAAGGAAGCTCTACAGTTCTATCCCCCACAACGGAAACTCCACCAAGGAAACCAATGGCCACCATCTTGGAGAGCTGAAGTAACCACCACCACTCTCCGACAGATTGCAACAATAAAACAGTTGTGTGTTTTCCGCTCATCTCCCATACAGTAGGAAATTTGCATAAAATCTCTCCTAAGATTTCCAGGGGAGGGATTTTCAGAGAGAGCCTGCATAAAGATTGGGGGGGGAACTAGAGGCACCTGACCTTCAACTCCCCCTCCCATCAGTGGTGAAAGCGAAATCTGTCTAGCCAGGGATGGGGGAAAGGGCAAACGGAAAAAATAATAAAAATAGAGTGCTGGGGTTCCCAATAGACACAATCCACACCCAAGAAACGGCAAGCCAGAGTACAGTTTGAGCTGCCGAGGGCATTACACAGGGGAAATCTGGTCTAGCAGCAGAAACCAGGACTAGCAGGAGAAACCAGGGGACTAGAGGCCAGGCCCGCGTGACTGGGCGCCTGGAGAACGCTCGCCCGCCGGCAACAGCCGGCCCTCTGCAGGTGCGACTGGACGGCTGGAGACTGCCTGCCCACCAGCGACCAATCGCCTGACATATGCCCGCCCTAATGGGTGGCTAGAGATCGCACAACCGCCGGTGACAGCCCACCAGCTGACTGCGCGACTGGACAGCTTGTGACCACCTGCACGCCGGCGACCGGGAGCTGAAACCAAACAGAGACAGTACAGTCCCACACCCCCATGCGAACACCCGGGCAAAGAGCCTGGGGCCCACCATAGCAGAGAGGTGACATCACTGGAGCTCGGCCGTCGGAATTCCTTCCCAGTGGAATCCACTTTAGCATTCACAGTCTGCCAACACAAAGGAGAGTCAATAGAGATATATAAAACCAAAACAAATATATAGAAGAGAGCAGAAACACAGCAATCAAATGGAGCTGGAAAGTAATGTGAACTTCATGAAAAAACAAGGGAAAAAGGTGAACAAATAATGCCGGACAACTTAATTTTACAGGAGGACCTAGAATCATCAGAAACAGGGATAGGGAAAAAACTCAATGCATCCCTAACTCAGATGGAAAGAAATATTAGAGAAGACATGAGGCAGGAAGTCCAAGCAATAAAAGAATATTTTGAAAATGAATTAAACAAACAAATTCAAATGGCAAAGAACGAGCTTCACCAAAAGACAGAGATCTTAAAAAAAATCAAACAGTAATCCTAGGAATGCAGAAAAATATAAACCACATTAAAAATTCAAACGAGAATATTGTAAATAGACTAGATCAAGTAGAAGTCAGAAGATCAGATAATGAATACAAAGTTTATCAACTTGAAAAGAATATAGTCAACACAGAAAAGATGCTCATATCCCATGAGCAATCTATTTAAGAGATATGGGATGTCAAAAAAAAACAAATTTGAGAGTCATTAGGATAGAAGAAGGCATAGAGATTCAAACCAAAGGAATGGACAACATATTAAATGAAATAATTCTAGAAAACTTCCCAGAGATGAAAGATGGAATGGATTGCCAAATCCTTGAAGCCTACATGACCTCAAACATTCAAAACCATAATAGACCAACTCCAAGACATAGAATTATAAAGATAGCCAACATGCAGAACGTGGATACACGTTCTTCTCAGCAGCACAAGGATCCTACTCAAAGATAGATCATATATTATGCCATAGGGCAACCCTTAGTAAATATAAAGGCGTGGAGATAATACCATGCACCATATCTGATTATATTGGAATGAAACTGGAAATCAATGATAAAACAAGGAAGGAAAAATTCTACATCATATGGAAAAATGAACAATATTCTACTGAATGTTCAATGGGTTACAGAAGACATAAAGGAGGATATAAAAAATTCTTAGAGACAAATGACTATACAGACACAACATACTGGAATCTATAGGAAACAATGAAAGCAGTTTTAAGAGGGAAATTCATTTCTTGGAGTTCTTTCCTCAAAAAAAAAAAAAAAAAAACAAAAACAAATAAATGAACTCACACTACACCTCAAAAACCTAGAAAAAGAAAAGGAAAACAACAGCAAATGTAGTAGAAGACAAGAAATAATTAAAATTAGAGAAGAAATCAACGAAATTGAAACAATAAAAAACATTGAAAAAATTGATAAAACTAAAAGTTGGTTCTTTGAAAACATAAATAAGATTGACAGGCCCTTAGCCATGCTAACGAAGAGAAGAAGAAAGAGAATTCAAATTACTAACATACGTCATGAAAAAGGCATTAACACAACAGACACTACAGAAATACAGAAGATAATTAGAAAGTATTTTGAAACCCTATATTCAAATGAAATAGAAGATAGTGAAGATATCAATAAATTTCCTAAGTCATACGATGTGCCCAGATTGAGTCAGGAAGACACACACAATTTAAACAGACCAATAACAAAGGAAGAAATATAAGAAGCCATCAAAAGACTACCAACCAAAAAAAGCCCTGGAGCGGATGGGTATAGAGCGGAGCTCTACAAAACCTTAAAAGAAGAATTAATACCAATACTTTTCAAGCTATTTCAAGAAATAGAAAAAGAAGGTGCTCTTTCAAATTCATTCTATTAGGCCAAAATCACCCTGATCCCAAAACCAGACAAAAACACTTCAAAGAAAGAAAACTACAGACCAATGTCTCTAATGAACTAGGATGCAAACATTCTCAATAAAATCCTGGTGAATGTAATACAAAAGCATATCAAAAAATTGTGCACCATGATCAAGTAGGATTCATCCCAGGGAAGCAAGACTAGTTCAATATACGGAAATCAATAAATGCTATTCACCACATCAATAGACTTAAAGACAAGAACCATATGATCATCTTGAGAGATGGAGAAAAAACATTCGACAAAGTTCAGCCTCCCTTTATGTTCAAAACATTAGAAAAACTAGGATAACAATGTTGAGTTACCTCAACATTGTAAAAGCTATATATGCTAAACCTCAGGCTAGCATCATTGTAAATGGAGAAAAACTGAAGGCATTCCCTCTAAAATCTGGAACAAGACAGGGATGCCCTCTATCACCACTTCTATTCAATTTAGTTCTTGAAATACTAGCCAGAGCAATTAGACAGACAAAAGAAATTAAAGACATAAAAATAGGAAAAGAAGAACGTAAATTATCGCTATTTGCAGATGACATGATAATATATTTAACAGACTCAAAAGGGTCTACAAAGCAACTGCTAGAGTTAATAAATGAATTCAGCAAAGTGGCAAGATATAAAGTCAACACGCATTAATCAAAGGCATTCCTGTATATCAGCAGCAAAACTTCTGAAATGGAAATAAGGAAAACCACTCCATTCACTATATCCACAAAGAAAATAAGATACTTGGGAATCATCCTAACGAAAGAGGTGAAAGATTTATATAATGAAAACTACAGAACCCTAAGGAAAGAGATAGAAGAAGATCTTAGAAGATGGAAAAATGTACCCTGTTCATGGATAGGCAGAACTAACATCATCAAAATGTTGATATTACCCAAAGTTCTCTACAGGTTTAAATCGGTGCCAATAAAAATCCCAACTGCATTTCTTGTAGAAATGATAAAGCAATCATGAAATTCATATGGAAAAACAAAAGACCCTGAATACCAAAAGCAATTCTAAGCAGGAAGTGTGAATCTGGAGGTATAGCGATACAAGAGTTCAAACTGTACTATAAAGCAATAGTAATAAAAACATCGTGGTACTGGTACCAAAACAGGCAGCTGGACCAATGGTATAGAATAGAGGACACAGAAACCAATCCACAAAATTACAACTTTCTTATATTTGATAAAGGGGCTAAAAACATGCAATGGAGGAAAGATAGCATCTTCAACAAATGGTGCTGGGAAAATTGGAAATCCATATGCAACATAATGAAACTGAATCCCTTTCTCTCACCATGCACAAAAGTTAACTCAAAATGGATCCAGGAGGTAGATATCAAATCAGAGACACTGTGTCTAATAGAAGAAAAAGTTGGCTACGATCTACATACTGTGGGGACGGGCTCCACATTCTTTAATAGGATGCCCATAGCCCAAGAGTTAATAACAAGAATAAACAAATGGGACTTACTTAAACTAAATTGTTTTTTTTCTCAGCAAGAGAAACAATAAGAGAGGTAAATAGAGAGCCTACATCCTGGGAACAAATTTTTACCCCTCACACTTCAGATAGAGCCCTAATATCCAAAATATACAAAAAACTCAAAAAATTAAACAATAAGATAACAAATAACCCAATCAACAAATGGGCCAAGGACCTGAACAGACACTTTACAGAGGAGGACATTCAATCAATGAACAAGTACATGAAAAAATGCTCACCATCTCTACCAGTCAGAGAAATGCAAATCAAAACCACCCTAAGATACCATCTCACTCCAGGAAGATCGGCAGCCATTATGAAGTCAAACAAAATAAGTGTTGGTGAGAATGTGGGGAAAAGGGTACACTTGTACACTGCTGGTGGGACTGCAAATTGGTGAGGCCAATTTGGAAAGTACTATGGTGATACCTGGGAAAGCTGGGAATGGATCCACCATTTGACCCAGCTATCACCCTTCTCGGACTATTTCCTGAGGATCTTAAAAGAGCGTCCTATAGAGATACTGCCACATCAATGATCATAGCTGCACAATTCACAATAGCTAGACTGTGGAACCAACCTAGATGCCCTTCAATAGATGAATGGATAAAAAAAATGTGGCTTTTATACAAAATGGAGTATTACTCTTCATTAAAAAATGACAAAATCATAGAATTTGCAGGGAAATGGATGGCATTAGAGCAGATTATGCTAGGCGAAGCTAGCCAATCCTTAAAAAACAAATGCCAAATGTCTTCTTTGATATTAAAAGAGCAACTAAGAAAAGAACATCGAGGAAGAGCATGAGGAAAAGTTTATCATTAAACAAAGATGAGTGGGGGGAGAGAAAGGGAGAGAGAAGGGAAAGCATATGGGAATAGTAGGAGACCCTCAATGTTACACAAAATTACATATAAGAGGATTTGAGGGGAAATGCGGGGGAAACAGTGGAGAGAATTGAACAACAGCAGATGAGGTAGAGAGGGAAGATGGGAGGGGAGGGGAGGGGGGATATTGGGGGATAGGAAAGGTCGCAGAATACAACAGTCACTAATATGCTATTATGTAAAAATGTGAATGTGTAACCAATGTGATTCTGCAATTCATATTTGGGGAAAAAATGGGAGTTCATAACCCAATTGAGTCAAATGTATCAAAGATGATATATCATGAGCTTTGTAATGTTTGGAACAACCAATAGAAATAAATAAATAAATAACGGTTTAAAATTGAGTGGGAAGAAATCAGCTAAAAATGGGTTGAGATGCATTCATTTTGCTAAGCAAAACTTTGTTTTGTTTAGTTGTAACTATCACAAATTTATTTTACCAGGAAATTGGCTTTTGAAAATGCACATAAATTGAGATTAAAGGATAATTCACCTACCTTCTTGAAAAATTCATAGCATTTCCTATATTTTTCAAATTTTCTTTTTTTCGTGAATATTTTGTCATGGACCAGGTCTAGTCTTAGGCTATTCTTCCAGAATACTACCTCATCTGACAAATTCGTACAATCTCTTAGATTGTTGTTTTCACCTTTTATTTAATAGTTTCTAGCTGATAATGTGTATTTTCTTTATCTTTATTTGTACGTATATACCCAAGAATATCTTTGCATTTTATGTTTTACTGGGGAAGAGACTGATCAAAAGCTCTTTGTTATATGTATCAACAATCAGACATTTAGAGCACGCAATTATTCTTAATTTTGCATGAAAATATCTTTGTACTATTTTCTTATACAGATTTAGAATTATTAATATGTCCCTACTGTAATAAGTAATTACTTACAAGAAGAATTAACAATTGACTTTATATCAATTATGAATATGAAAAGTACTAAAATAAGGATTTGGCAATTAATACACAATTGATAGAAATTGAAATCACAAGAAAGCCATTTAAAATGTCAGTGCATATGGTCTTTAAATAATAGGTAATTCAAAAAACTTTTTTTTAATTCATAAGATTTAATATGCCGTATTACAGCTTAATGTGATATAAAACCTTAAATTATCAGTATTGATAAAAAAGAATGATACCTGTTTATTTAAATATGTTTATTTGATTTTCACTGTAAGATGTTAATTCTGGAAGGCTTGAGAATTAAGAAAGTTTTGGTCTATATTATTTTTAACAGGCTAATCAAAGTACTTTTAAATATATATATATATATATATATATATATATATATATATATATATATATATATATAACATGTAATGCATATGCATGAATATAGATACATATGTATAAAAATGTATTTTAATATATCTATCAGGTGATTATAATTATTAAATTTTCTCAAGAAAAAAACAATGACTATAAAAACAGTCTTAAATTTAAATTTCATAGCATACTACTGTTTGTAATGACATTAGAGAAAAACAGATATGAAAGGAAAACGAAAAAGGAAGAGAGAGAAGGGGGAAAATGAGGAAGAAAGTGAGTAAAGATGAGGGAGAGGCGTGTTCGATGTAAAGATAAAAGTGGAGTGGCTGGGTTTGTGGTTCAGTGGTAACATGCTTTTCTAGCATGTGTGGGACACTGGGTTCTAATCTAAGCACCACATACAAATAAACAAAATGAAGGTCAATCACAACTGAAAAAATAAAAAATAAAAAAGTAGAAATATTAGCAAAACTCCAAGCTTTTATGAATGTTAAATTTAAAAAAAAAATTATGTAACATAGCCTTATGTAATTTCTAGACTATCCAAAAGAGTCATTAAATGTTAGATTATTAGTGCAATAACTAAAAATCCATTGCTCTTTCCTCAACATTCTGTGGCATGCTAGTGGTAAAATAAATTCTATTATAACACCAAAAAAAAATCTAATATTTCTATAGTAACTGACCCAGTTTAATATCAAGGCTAGCAGATTCCTATGGGACATGATGTGTATTTTGACATTCATTTTTATTCAACACTGGAACATTACTATTTCTTCAGTTTATGCACATCATAGGATATATATTTCATCCACAAGTTCGCTAATTTATACGCATTTGTTTCACTTTCAGTCACTTCCTGCTTCAGAACACATGTATTTTTTATGTTTCTTGACTGCTCTTTTCATGAGACTTCTTTCCAAACACATTATTGTCGATTTCCATTATCACATTTGAAGCAAAACTCACACACCCGTATGATAAACCAAACCCTAATATTACCATTAGATGTACAACTAGCTGGAATGAATGATTGTATATCAATATAAGATTTCTTACTTAGTTTCAGAAATCAATTAAATCCATTATTTAAAGTGGAACCAGTTATATTATTTATTCACAATATGGTCTTTTCATGCATTATCTCTATATTCATAGACACAGGGTACACCTCTTTGTACCCCCAATACTAATTTATACGTCTTCAAAATATTGCTCCCAGAAATGGTGGAAGAAATGCACATGTCACCTGATTTACATATACATTTTATCACAGTAATATTCTGGACACAAACAGCAAAGGTGACACTTATGATTTTACCAAACCTAAATGGAAAGGGAAGATGGATTACTAAAAACATCCATGTCCAGGTTGCCTAATGCTCTCAAATGTGATTCCTATTCTTGACTACATATTTGTTTCTTACGAAGATTATATATTCAACCTCAAGCCCCTTGAAAATGTCTAATCTTATCACTCACTTTATCATTTGCCTGATTTCCTAATGTCTCTATTGATATCTGCTTTCCTACATATTTTCCCCAGATTATCACTGTGACTGACTCTTCACATGTGCTCACATTTACATTCAATCTCTACCAGAAGCCCTATTGCTAAAGAACTTTTGGTCCAAATGCTATACTCACTATTCGTTCTAAACCTACCGACTATCTTTCTAATAATACCGACTATCCCTTTTTGTCTAGAAGTTCTCTTTGACATTCCATCATTCAAGGTACAAAGTCCTATGCCATTGAACATCGATTTATCTGAGACATTTCTGCAGAACATAATTCAAAGCTAAGTATCCCAATCAAGGGCCCAATGCCCTTCTGGGCTTCAAATCTTACCTAGATTACTGTTTTCATTCTTATATTTCACTTTTACATTCTTGTAAATATTACAGGTTCCCATTACCATTATTCATCCCGCAGAATGATTCAAATCGAACTTTTATTAACCGTAACCATACACTCTTCCCTCAATCAAACTTTACAGAAGAGCAGGGACAGAGTTGCTTTTACAATACAGGAATGTAGGGGTTCTTAAACCTGCTGAGATCCTCAAAGGTCCATGCAGAAATGATCCCTGGAGAAGATGTAGGCAGCTATGAAGGAGTTGAGAGAGCAAAAGTCATCTTGCATGGCAAACCCCCTTGTCAGGATGAAGGGATGTGTCTGAATCAGTCTCTCTATTCTAAATGTAAAGAAGATGGACCAAACCAGGCCTGTGTGGGGAGATGTTCCCAGGCGCCTATGTTTGATATACCATTCTATCTTGTGAAATTGTCACCGAAAGTAGGGGCAGCCTCTATCTCATGGGACCCTTGGAAGCAAATGTTAAATCAAAGTGATTGCCAAGGTAGTGACCTCATGCAGTTCCTGAAGAAAGTGACCTACCTCACTTCCTTAATGATGTAACTCTCTGAACTTGGAATCCAAGATGCCAGGCTCCCAGAGCCAGTCCCAGTCCCAATCCCAGTGGGCTCACTTGTTTGGATGTACCAAGGACAGAGTCAGTATTTCTTGGTATCTACTGATATGAGGATTGCCAAATGCCAGGACAGATCTGAAGAGGGGACTTTCCAGAGAAAGCAGGTAGTGGCTCACCGCTGGCTCCTGAGAACTTCACAGAGTTGGCAAAGGAGACAGATCTGAGACATGACAGAACATTTCATTGGAACATAATATGGCCCAACAGACAGAGGACACTCCAGATAGTCAGAGACATACTTGCGGGAATTAGATGCCTTTGTGAGTGTGAGTGTCAGTTTGTGGTTTGTCTCATATTCTGAGAATAGGTAGGAAAGACAGTTTGGTTTGGAATAGACTGTTTCTAGTAAGTTTTTTGACAAGGTGAGTGATTCTATATCTGTGTATCCCACTGTGTCCGTGGTTGTAGACATTAGAAAAGAGAATGCATCAATGGATATGTCCTGTCTAGTAGAAAGCTTCCCAGCATTCATCCTGCCCAATTTATGAATGAACTGCAGCTTGCCTTATGGATGGACAACACCTACTATCTTCCTAAGTTTCTGTTTTCTTCCTGAATTCTGGCCACTCTGCAGAATAGGCTCATGGTTTTGTGTCCAAGATATGTACCACCTCCAAGCTCTGTGACATGCCCATGTACTGGATAGCAGTAAAGAATGGGAACATCTCAGAAAACTCAGATATCAGTGTGACCAGGAAATTCTCAGTGGAGAAACCCTGCTTTGGGCCATTCTCTTACCTATGTTTCTGTTGCCCTGAATGTCAGGAAGGTCTTTGCCTCAGGCCACCTCTTTGTGAAGCCTGAAGAAAACAGTTTTCAAATGAAAATGAATGGCCATCTCCTGTGGCTCTTTGCTTAATTTCTTTGGAAAGGGATGTGTCTTAATCAGCCTCTTGGACCTGTGTGAGGTTGTGGCTTAGATTCTCAGCACCTGATGGATCTAAAGAAAGATCCCATGTGTGCATCCAAACCAAAATGGCAAAAAGATCCGTTATGGTAGATGAAGTGTCTTGCCTTCCTTTGTTAGGTTCCTGACCTACATCAAGTGAGAATAGGGATCCTTTGGGTCAAATGAAATCTTCAAAGCCCTAAAGAAGTGCTTGGGTTTTCTCATTATTCCAAATCACATAAAGAATCTATACCTGACAGGCAGTAGGCTTCAAAATGGAGAAGCTGAGCAGTATTAACTGCAGTCCTATTTTATCACTCCTGCTTCAAATGCAGGGTGTCCAGGCCCCCATGACTTTAGGCAAATTAGGGGTAAGAGAGCTTATTTTGGACACTAACACATACCCCACTAGACTCTGACTACTAATCCTAACATGATGGAGAATAATAACCAAAACAGAATAGAAATACAAGCAGTTCAGAGGAGTCATGTTGTATAATTGGACTTGCCTTTTGCATTATATAGGGTAGGAATTATAAATCTAGTCAATTTTTAATTAAAACAGTTCTCCATGTGTTTTTAAAGTTAACAAATATGTGAATTCCTCTCTCCCTTTCTCTGTGGCCTATTCAGCACATGTGTTTTTATATGCACATATAGAATCCTACCTGGTATCACATGTACATACTTGACAGGTTGCTGACTTGGCAGATGCAAATTGTGAAAAGAGATCACTCCTCTTAATGCTGTTGGAACTGAAAATTCAAACTATTGGTGACCTTTCTAGCTGAACAAAATTATATATAAATCCATGTTCAGTAAAAAGTATATTTTGGGATGTGTGGATTATATATATTTCATGATAAATTTTGATTGGCATATATATTGCTACTTTTTAATGTCTGTGTGAGTGTGTGTGTGTGTGTGTGTTTGTATATATATATATATATATATATATATATATATATATATATATATATATACACTCTCCAGATTTTTGAAAAAATGAAATATATGTGTCTTATTATACACTCCCTAAATTTATTCATGTTCATTAATGTGGATTTATTATCAACTTTTCACAAGATTATTCTCAGAAATATTCATCCACCTGAAATACATATTTGTTTCCTAGTACTGAAAACTAACTTCAGTAAATGATGCATACAAATCCTAATATTTCTACAGTTACTGACCAAGTTTAAGATCAATGCAAGTAGATTCCTATGGGACATGACATGTATTTTGATGTTCATTTTTTTTCAACACTGGTACATTACTATTTCTTCAGTTTATGCACATCATAGGATATATATTTCATCCACAAGTTCGCTAATTTATATCAATTTGTTTCACTTTCAATTACTTCCTGCTTCAGAACACATATATTCCTCCATGTTTCCTAACTAGTCTCTTCATGAGACTTCTTTACAAACACATTATTTTCGATTTCCATAATTACTTTTGAAGCAAAACTCACACACCCTTAATGACAAACCATAACCCTAATATTACCATTAGATGTATAACTGATAGGAATGAATGACTGTGTATCAATATAAGATTTCTTATATATTTTAAGATATCAATTTAATCCATTATTTAAAGTGGAATCAGTTATATTATTTATCCACAGTATCATCTATTCATGCATTATCTCTATATTCATAGACACAGGGTACACCTCTTTGTACCCGCAATACTAATTTATACATCTTCAAAATATTGCTCCCTGAAATGGTGGAAAAAATACTTATGTCACCTGATCTACATATACATTTTATCACAGTACTATTTTGGATACAAAATGCAAAGATCACACATATGTTTGTACAAAAGCCTAAATTGAATGGGAGCATGGATTACTAAAAACATTGATGTCTAGGTTGCCTAATTCTCTCAAATGTCCATCCTATTGGTGACTACATATTTGTTTCTTTGAAGATTATATAGTGAATATCAACCCTGTTAAAATGTCTAATCCTATCACTCACTTTATACTTTGCCTGATTTCCTACTGTCTCTATTGATGTTTCCTTTCCTACATATTTTCCCCAGTTTACCTTTATGACTGACTCTTCACATGTGCTGACATTGACATTCATTCTATTACCGAAACCCTATTGATAAAGAACTTTTGGTCCATATCCTGTACTCACACTTCTTGCAAAACCTACTGACTATCTTCCTAATCCTATGGACTATCCCTGTTTGAGTGGATGTTCTTTTCTACAATCTATCATCCAAGGTACAAGGTCCTATGTCATTGATTATCGATTTATCTGAGACATCACTGCAGAACGTAATTCAAAGCTAAGTATCCCAATCAAAGGCCCAATGCCAATATGGACTTTAAATGTTACTAAATTTCTGTTTTCATACATATTTTTCAACTCTATATTCTTATATATATCACAGATTCCCAATACCATTATTCATCCAGCAAAATGGTTCCTAACCCAAAACAAACATGTAATTAATCCTAACCATAAACTGTTCCCTCAATCTACCTTTATGAAAGAGCAGGGACAGAGTTGGTCTTACAATACAGGAAAGTAGGGGATTGTCCACCTGCTGAGAACCTCAAAGGTCCATTCAGAATTGATCCCTGGAGAAGATGTAGGCAGGTATGAAGGTCCTGAGAGATCAAAAGTCATCTTCCATGGCAAACAACCTGGTCAGGATGAAGGCTTTTGTCTGAATCAGCCTCTCTCTTCTTAATGTAGATAAGATGGACCAAATGAGGCCTGTGTGGAGAGCTGTTCCCGGGTGCCTATGGTTGATATACCATTCTAACTTGTGAAAGTGTCACAGAAATACGGTCAGCCTACATGTCATGGGAACCTTGGATGCATGTGTTAGGACAAACTGGTTGCCAAGGCAGTAACCTCATTCAGTTCCTGAAAGAAGTTACCTCACCTCACTTTTTTGGTGATGGCACTTTCTGAACTTGGGATCCAGGAAGCCAGGCATCTAGAGCCTGTCTCAGTCCCAGGCCTAGTGGTCTCACTTGTTTGATTTAACAAGGACAGAGTCAGTCTTTCTTGTTATCTACTGATGTGAGGATGGACAAATGACAGGAAAGCTCTGAAGAGGGGCCTTTCCTGACAAAGAAGGTAGTGGCTCACTGCTGGCTCCTGACAACTTCACAGAATTGCCCATGGACACCAGATGTGAGATAGGAGAGGCTATTTGGGGGAACATAATATGGCCTATCAGTCAGAGAACACTCCGGATAGTCACAAACCTACTTGGAGGAAGGAGGTGCTTATCTGGCTGTGGGTGTGGGTTTGTGGTTTTTTTCTCATGCTCTGAGAATATGTCCGAAAGTCGGTTTGTTTGGTTTGGAGTAAAGTGTTTCCAGAAAGTCGTATGAAAAGGCGAGTGTTTCTATGTCTGTGTATCTCACTGTGTCCATGGTTGTAGACATTAGCAAAGAGAATGCATCAATGGATGAGTCTTGTCTAGTAGAAAGCTTCCCAGCATTCATCCTTCCCAATTTATGAATGGACTGCGTCTTGCCTTATGGATCGGCAACACCTGCTATCTTCCTAAGTTACTGTTTGCTTCCTGAATTCTGGCCACTCTCCAGAATAGGCTCATGGTTTTGTGTCCAAGATATGTACCACCTCCAAGCTCTGTGACACGGCCATGTATTGGTTAAATGAAGGGCATGGCGAGCATCTCAGAAAACTCAGATATCAGTGTGACCAGTAAAGACTCAGTGGAGAAACCATGCTTTGGGCCTTTTCCTTACCTATTGTTCTTTTGCCCCTTGACCTTGTGTAATTCTGTGGCTTAGATTCTCTGAACCTGATGGATCTAAAGAGAGATCCCATGTATGCATCCAAAAGCAAAATGTCCAAAAGAGCAATCATTGTGGATGAAGTCTCTCTCCTTCCTTGGTAAGGTTCCTGACCTCCATCAAGTGAGAATAGGGCTCCTTTGGGTCAAATAAGTTCTTCAAAGCCCTGCAGATTCTAGCCCATAGGTGACTGGGTTTTCTCATGACTCCAATTCACATGAAGAATCTAAATCCCACCATCAGTAGGCCTCAAATTTAAGAAGCAGAGCAAAATAAACGGCAGGCCTATTTGATCACTCTTAGTTCACAGGAAGGGTGTCCAGGCCACCCTGACTTTAGGCAAATGAGGGGCACGGGAGCTTATTTTGGACACTGTCTTGGGCTGCACCCCTCACGGAAACCTCCAGCCAGAGGTTATGATGAGTGTCTGTATGGAAGAAAATGAGGGCCATGTGGGAGTGTTTTGGTTTTAATTATAGTCATTTTTGTGGCGGTTAGTAGAGATGACATGGTCCACCTTGGCTTGAACTTTGGTGGGATTCCGCATAAAGACTGAGTTCTCGTACTGAACTCACAGAAGTATTGCCATGAATAGTGTTGGAATTTTAGGACGCCACGCACGATAGTCGCCCTTGGAAACTGAGATCTAGGCCCAGGGTAGCTATTCACAGAGCACTGGAAATCTCAGCCAGGATATCACATGATTTTATTCTGAAAAACTTGGCAACCATTGTTGAGAGTCAAAACACACATGGACCTCACATTGTAGACCTCAATTTTCAAGGATTCATGTGACCTTTTGGCCACTCTTTGGGAAGACTTTCCTGTGAGACATCTCCAGATATTTCATTGAAATGAGCTTCCTCACCATTTAATAGTTCCAGAATGCCTCCAACTTCATCCTTGAAAAATGGCTAGGTCAATATATCATGAAATTTTTAAAATTCCCGTGACAAGTTGGCACTGGAGATTCTTTGAATATCTTGTGGCTGATCATGAGAATAACAGTCAGTGCCTTGATTGACTGGTTTTCATAAAAATTGTGCAGAACAGAGATGCCAGGAAGTTGGAGCCTCCTGAGGAGTGGGCCTAGAGCAGTGGTGGGCAGGTGTGTGATAAAACATCTGCGGTGTGGTCATGTGGATCTGCCTTTGGCTTCCAAATTGCTTGTGACTGATATGGTGGAGCCAGCAGTCCCTTCAATGTAAAGGCATCTTGTTATATGCAGAGGTTTTAGGGAAATATTAAGAATCAGGTTGCTATGGTCAAGGGGGCAACTATGTGGGATATAAGCCTGTTTGGTGCATTCTCCTGCAGACCCTGACCCACCACACGTGACAGAACTCCCTCACGCACAGAGTAACAGTTGAATTCTTTGTATTTCGTGAAACAAATACCAAAATCCCAGTGCAGCACCAAGAAACAACACGAAAACTGGAGAATGACCAAATAGCTTCACAGGCCCATGTGGATACACTTAGCCGCCCGTGTCCACAGTTTACCTACAAAGAGAGTATTCAGCACTGCTGACTCATGTTCAGTGGAAAATAAGAAACCATGTCCTCCAGGTCACATAGATGAAGACCCTGATTTGATGGTCTCACTACAAACGAAGCTGAAGCTCCCGACAACAACATATATTCCAAGTGCCCAACCTCAGAGGCAGTTTCTCAAGAAGTCTTTAGGCCAGCAGAGCTCCATGTTTTTGGAATGATTACACTGTCCCTTACTTTTGGAATCTCCTCTACCTCCTCCAAGATTGTGAACTCCTGAGCATATTCCATTCCAGATATTTATTCACAGATTTTCTAACTCTTCTCTTCTAATTGTGTCTTACTCTGGGCGATTGTAATGTCAAGGCATTTTTCTGGATGAGAGTGGGAAGATTTTTGTGTATCACATATTTACATACACATTGGATTCATTTTCCAATTTTCCTTTCAAAATACTGAATACCTCACACTAACACCTACCCTACTAGACTCTGACAACTAATCCTAATAAGGTGGAGAAAAATAAACCAAAAAAATAGAAATGCAAGCAGTTCAGAGAAGGCATGGTGTATAGTGGAATTGCCTTTTGCATTATTTAGGGTAGGAGTTATAAATCTAGGCAATTATTTGTTAAAATATTTCTCCATGTGTTTTAAAGTTAACAAATATGTGAATTCCTGTTTCCCTGTCTCTGTAGCCTATTCAGCACATGTATTTTTACATGCAATTATAGAATCTTACCTGATACCACACGTACATTCTTGTGAAGTGGCTGACTTGGCAGATACAAATTTTAAGAGATCACTCCTCCTAAGCGCTTTAGAACTGAAAATTCAACCTATGCGTGAGCTTCCTAGTTGAACAACATTATACATAAATCCATGTTAAATAAAATAAATATTTTTGGATCTCTGGATGATATAAATTTCATGGTGAATTTCCTATAGCATATATTATGCTATTTTTAATGTCCGTGTGTGTATGTGTGTGTGTGTGTGTATATATATATATATATATATATATATATATATATATATATATATATATATATATATATATATATAAATAAATTCTCCAGATTTTTCAAAATATGAAATATGTGTCTTATTATAAACTCCCTTAACTCATTCATATTCAAGTATGTGGATTTATAATCAAATTTTCTCAAGAGTATTCTCAAAATATTCATTCTCCTGATATACATATTTGTTTCTTAGTACTGAAAACTAACTTTAGTGAATGGTGCATACAAATCCTAATATTTCTACAGTAACTGACCTAGTTTAACATCAATGCAAGTAGATTCCTATGGGACATGATGTGTATTTGGATGTTCGTTTTATTCAACACTGGTACATTACTATTTCTTCAATTTATTCACATCATGGGATATATATTTCATCCACAAGTTCGCAAGTTTATAGGCATTTGTTTCACATTCAATCATTTTCTTCTTCAGATCACATGTATTCCTCCATGTTTCTTGACTGGTCTTTTTATGAGACTTCTTTCCAAACACATTATTTTCGATTTCTAGGATCACTTTTGAAGCAATACTCACACACCTTTTATGATAATCCATAACCCTAATATTACATTTAGATGTATTACTGGTTGAAATGAATGATATTATATCAATACAAGATTTCTTATAATATTTTATATATTAATTCAATGCATTATTTAAAGTGGGAACAGTTAAATTATTTATTCAAAATGCGGTCTATTCATGCATTATGTCTATATTCATGGACACAGGGTACACCTCTTTTTACCCCCAATACTAATTTATAGCTCTTGAAAACCTTACTCCCAGAAATGCTTGAAGAAATGCTCATGTCACCTGATCCACATATACATTCTATGACAGTAATATTCTGGACAAAAAATGCAAAGGTCACACTTATGATTGTACCAAAGCCTAAAAGGAAAGTGAACATGGATTACTAAAAGCATCCGTGTCCAGGTTTCCTAATGCTCTCAAATGTCAATCCTAATGGTCACTGCATATTTGTTTTCTCTTAAGATTATATATTCAAACTCAACAGTGTACAAAATGTCTAATCCTATCACTCACTTTATACCTTGCCAGATTTTTTAAAGTCTCTATTATTATCTGCTTTTCTACATATTTTTCAAAGTTCATCATTGTGACTGAATTTTCATATGTGCTGACATTTACATTCACTCTCTAACTGAAACCCTATTGCTAAAGAAATTTCCGTCCAAATCCTGTACTCACTCTTCTTCCTAAACCTACCGACTATCTACCTAATCCTACCGACTATCCCTTTTTGACTGGATGTTCTCTTCCTCATTCAATCATCCAATGTACAAGGTCCTATGCCATTGTAAATGGATTTATCTGAGACATCTGTGCAGAACCTAATTCAACACTACGTATCTCAATCATGGGCCCAATGCCCTTCTGGGCTTCAAATCCTAGATTTCTGTTTTCATACATATATTTTACCAATATAATTTAATAAATATCGCAGGTTCCCAATACCATTATTCATCGCTCAGAATGATTCCTAACAAAATCGAACCTGTTATTACCCAAACCATACACTGTTCCCTCAATCTAACTTTGTAGAAAAGCAGGGACAGAGTTGGCCTTACAATACAGGAGTGTAGGGAAACTTCCACCTGCTGAGAACCTCAAAGGTCCATGCAGAAATGATCCATGGAGAAGATGTAGGCAGCTATGAAGGACCTGAGGGAGGAAAAGTCAACTTCCATGGTAAACAACCTGGTCAAGATGAAGGGATGTGTCTGAATCAGCCTCTTTCATCTTAATGTAGAGAAGATGGACCAAACCAGGCCTGTGTGGAGAGCTGTTCCCGGGTGCCTATGGTTGATATACCATTCTAACTTGTGAAAATGTCAGAGCGAGTAGGTGCATCCTCCATCTCATGGGACTCTTAGAAGCAACTTTTAGGACAAAGTTGTTGTCAAGGCAGTGACCTCATTTAGTTCCTGAAGGAAGTGACCTCACCTCACTTCCTTGATGAAGGAACTCTCTGAACTTGGGATACAGGAAGTCAGGCACCCAGAGCTAGTCCCAGTTCATGTCCCAGTGTTCAAACTTGTTTGGATTTTCCAAGGACAGAGACAGTGTTTCTTGGTACCTACTGATGTGAGGATAGCCTAATGCCAGGAAGGTCTGAGGAGGGGCCTTTCCTGAGAAAGAAGGTACTGGCTCACCGCTGGCTCCTAACAGCTTCACAGAGTTGGACACGGAGACCAGATCTGAGACAGGACAGCCCATTATGGGGGAATATATTATGGCCCACCAGTCAAAGGTCACTCCATATTTTCACAGACCTACTTGGGGGTCTGTGTGGGTGTGGGTGTGGGTGTGGGTGTGGGTTTGTCATTTTGTCTCATGTTCTGAGAATAGGTAGGAAAGTCGTTTTGTTTGTTATGGTGTGAAATGTTTCTAGTAAGTCTTTTGACAAGGCGAGTGTTTCTATGTCTGTGTATCCCATTGTGTCCGTGGTTGTAGACATTAGAATAGAGAGTGCATCAATACATATGTCCTATCTAGTAGAAATCTTACCAGCATTCATCCTGTCCTTTTTATGAATGGTCTGCGGCTTGCCATATGGATCGGCCACTCCTAATATCTTCCTAAGTTCCTATTTTCTTTCTGAATTTTGGCCAAACTCCAGAATAGGCTCATGGTTTTGTGTCCAAGATATGTACCACCTTTAAGCTCTGTGACATGGCCATGTACTGGATAGCTGAAGGCAATGGTGAGCATCTCAGAAAACTCAGATATCAGTGTGACCAGGAAAGTCTCAGTGGAGAAACCCTGCTTTGGGCCTTTTGCTTACCTATTGTGTTATTGCCCTGAATGTCAGGAAGGTCTTTGCCTCAGGCCACCCCTTTGTGAAGACTGAAGAGATTTCAAATGGAAATGAATGGGCATCACCTTTGGCTCTTGGCTTAATTGCTTTGGAAAGGGATGTGTCTGAATCAGCTTCTTGGCCCTGTGTGAGGTTGTGGCTTAGATTCTCAGCACCTAATGGATCTAAAAAAATCCCATGTGTGCATCCAAAACCAAGATAGCCAAAAGAGCAGTCATTGTGGATGAAGTCTCTCACCTTCCTCTGTAAGGTTCCTGACCTCCATCTTTGAGAATAGTGATCCTTTGGGTCAAATGAGTTCTTCAAATCACTACAGAGGCTAGGCCATAGGTGCTTGGGTTTTCTCATGACCCCAATTAACATAAGGAATCTAAACCCCACAGTCACTAGGCCACAAAATGGAGAATCAGAGCAGTATTAAGGGCAGGCCTCTTAGATCACTCCTGGTTCGCAGGAAGGGTGTCCCTGCCACACTGACTTTAGGCAAATGGGAGAAAGGGACCTTATTTTGGATACTGTCTTTGGCTTTGGCCCTCATGGAAACCTACAGCCTGAGGTTATGATTAGTGTCTATATGGAAGAAGATGAGGGCCATGTGGGAGTGTTTTGGTTTTAATTGTGGTCATTTTTGTGGCCGTTGGAAGAGATGACTGAGGCCACCTGGGCTTGAACAGTGGTGTGATTCCCCTTAGAGACTGAGTTATGGAACTGACCTCAAAGAAGTATTGCCATGTATTGTGATGGGATTTTAGGAGGCCACACATGAGAGTCGCCCTTGGAAACTGAGATCAAGGCCCAGGGTTTCTTTCCACAGAGCACTGGGAATCTCAGGAAGGATATCACATGATTTTATTCTTAAAGAATTGGCAGCCATAGTTGCAAGTCAAAACACAAAAGGATCACACATTGTAGACCTCAAACGCCTGGCTTAATGTGACCTTTTAGCCTGTCGTTGGGAAGCATTGCCTGTTAGAATTCTCCAGAGATTTCATTGAAATGAGCTTCCTCTCCATTTAATGGTTCCTGAATGAATTAAACCCCACAGTGCCTCAAACTTCATCCTTGAAAAAAGGCTAGATAAATACCATTAAATTTTTGAAATTCTCATGAACAGGTGTCAGTGGAGAACCTTTGGATGTCTTATAGATGATCATGAGTGTACCAGACAGTGCCTTGATTTACTGGGTTTCATGAAAATCGTGTAGAACAGAGATGCCAGTAATTTGGAGCCCGATGAGTATTCGGCCTAGAGCAGTGGAGTGTATTTGTTTGTTAAAACATCTGTGATGGGGTCATGTGGATCTGCCATTGGCTTCCAAATGGTTTGTGACTGACATGGTGCAGCCCCCATACCCTTGTATGTAAAGGCATCTTGTTATACGGAGAGGTTTCAGGGCAATGTTTAGAATCAGATTTCTATTGTCAAGGAGGCAAGCTATGTGGGATAGAAGCCTGGTTGGTGCACTCTCCTGCAGACCCTTAACCAACACACGTGACAGAACTCCCTCCAGCACTCTGTCCTAGTTGACCTCCTCGTATTTCATGAAGCAAATACCAAACTCCCAGTGTACCTGCAAGAAACACCATGAAAAGTAGAGGAAGACCAAATGGCTTCAAAGTCCACACTGGGAGACACTTTGCCCCCAAATGGCAACAAATTACCTACAAAGAGAGAATTCAGCCCTGCTGCCTCATGTTTATTGGAAAAAAAGAAACCATGTGCTCCAGGTTACACAGAAGCAGACCCAGATTTGATGGTCTCACTACAAAGGAAGTTAAAACTCCTGACAACAACATATATTTCAAGTGCCCAACCTCAGAGGCAGTTTCTCAAGAAGTCTTTAGGCCAAGAGAGCTTCATGTTTGTGGAGTTTTTACCATGTACCTTACTTTTCGAAACACCTCTACCACCTCCAAGGTTGTTAACTACTGAGCATTTTCCATTCCAGATGTGTATTCACAGATTTTCTAACTCTTCTCCTCTTATTGTGTCTTACTTGGGGTGAAGGTAATGTCAAGGTATTGTTCTGAATGAGAGTGGGAAGACTTTTGGGTAGCATATATTTGCATACACATTGGATTCATTTTCCAATTTTCTATTCAAAATACTGAATCCCTGACTGTCAGAGGTAGAAGGAATTCTCCTTCAAAGAATAGCCTGACACTTACAAGAAACAGCCACCAGGAGACATCCTGTCTGGGAGACATCCTGTAGCCATCTGTCTCCCTGAGACATCCTGTGCCCATCTGTCTTTCTGAAACTTCCTGAGGTTATCTCACCTTGTGAAGACATCTAGGAAGTGCCGATAAGAGAGATTTCCCACATCCAGCATACAAATACCCCTGTGTGAACAATAAAAGTTTGCAGCTTGATCAGAACTCCTGTCTTGCTGTCATCTCTCGTGTCTCTTGTCCCTTCATTCCTCCCTATCTAGGTTCGCTGCCCACGTTGATGTGTCCTGCCGGCCGGGACATCTGGCGCCCACTGACTGGGGCTCGAGCTTTTGATTGAGGGGGACCCCGTCCTCCTGGAAGATTTGGTCAAGCGGAGCTTACAATAACCGCAGAAGACACCACCGAGAGACAGATCCAGGAGGAGGGTGGGGATGACACACGGTGATTGACCCACCATGGGGCAGGCAGTTTCGTCACATGATTTGTTTTTGTCAGGCTACAAGGAGTCCTTCCAGACATGGGGGCACGTATTAAGAAAAAAGACTTAAATTTTTTTTTCTTTTCACACATAAGAGAGCAGTGTCCATGGTTTCCTCTTGAAAGGACCATTGATGGTAAAAGATGGCTTAGAGTAGGAGACTGTTTAAAAGATTATTATGAATCCTTTGGCCCAGAAAAAGTGCCTGTTCCCACCTTTTCTTACTGGAACTTAATTAATAGAATTCTTAAAAGTTCACCCTTTGACAATGGTACCTTAAAAGTTGTCAAGGTTTGGAAAGAGACTATGCAAATACTTCTCATATCCCCTCGGCATGCCCATCATTTAGTATAGACATAGACCCTTCTCAGGCTCCCCAGGACCGTGGGAACCTTCCTGGTCCCCCTCAAAATACCACCCTAATGAATAAGGCTCCAATGATTACCAACTGCCTTTATCCAGTTTTAAATACTGGAGACTCATTGACCCCTGTAGAGGAGGCTACCTTGGAGAAGGAAGCAGCTCGCTACCATTCAGAAGACCCTCCACCTCTCAAGACCCTGCCACAGCCTATAGGACTTACACATCCACCTCCCTCCTATATCCCTCCTGCCTTTTGTGCTCTGGCCCTTCAGGGAACAAATGCCCCCCCCCCGATATTTTCTTCCCACTTCCCTTGCCTAAACTGGCTCCTTTGTGAGCATCCTTTCAACATACACAGGAACAGATCCAACCTTTAAAAGAATTAAGATCCCTTCACTCTGAGCTCTCTTCATTAGCCTTAGGTATGGAGTCAAAGCAACTGGCCTACAGTGGTCTAATACAAAGGCGAAGCCACTCCATTGACCTGTGCTCGCCTTCCCAGTCACCACCAGTCTGATAGATAAGCCTGCCCAGGCTGAGGTCAAAGAATTAGACGAGGATAAAGAGGAGGAAGCGGGGAAATGGATTAAGGAGATCAGGACTCAGAGGTTGAGGAGTTCAGCCCTAGGCAGGCAGGAACCCAGAGTCTACAAAAAATTAAGCCTGCATTTTCCTGAAAAACTTAAAAAGGCTTGTGCTCACTATGGCCCCATTGCACCCTACACGTTGGCTTTATTAGAAAGCCACAGCACACAATGACTTACTCCCAATGATTGGAAATTTTTAGACCAAGCTACCCTCAGTGCCAGAGACTTCCTGTTATGGAATGCAGATTTCAAAGAGCACTGTCGGGAAACTGCTCAAAAAATTTTAACTAAGGCCTTCTCTAAATCCAGAACTTATGTTAAACTAGTGGGCAATGAGCCTTTTGACAATAAAACTAAACAGGCACATTTCCCTGCTGGACTTTTGATGCAGATTCAGATGGCTGGCTTACATGCTTGGAGACACCTCCCTCAAAAGCCTCGGCTACCACTTCCCTGGCAAAAATTTGACAAGGGCCCGACGAGCCTTATAGCGACTTTGTTCCCCGGCTTAACCTAGCTGTGGAATGCTTGCTTGGACCAAGCGAAAGCAAAAGCGCTTTTGTAAAACATCTTGCCTTTGAAAACGCCAACCCGGCATGTCAGGATGTTCTTCAACCACATAAGGATAAAGGGAAACTTTCTGACTTTATTAGACTCTATGCAGGGGTAGGTGCAGCCCATGCCATGGGTCTTGCCCTAGGTGCCACCTTTACCAAGACCTTTCACAATCCTGGCTCACGTACTTGCTTTACTTGTAAACAACCTGGCCATTTTGCAGGCAAGTGTCCGACAGGCAAAAAAAGCCTAGGAATAGCGTCTCCTTCAACTGGGGCTATACCGCCCCAAGCTATCCTTTGCCCTAGATGTGGTAAAGGTCATCACTGGGCCAGTGAGTGTAGATCTAAGACAAATGCCCTCAGACAGCCTATTTTTTCCTGCTTCTTGGGAAACTCCCTGCGGGGCCAGCCCCGGGCCACGACATCCCCCAGGACAAACCCAGGGGCAATAAGATTTGTTCCCTCCCAAAATCCCAACCTACCTCAAAATTCTTCTCCACAATTGCCTCCCTCCAACTAGCCACTCCAGGCAGCGCAGGATTGGACCTCTGTGCCACCACCGATACTATATTGGACTCAATGCAAGGACCCCAGATAATACCCACTGGAATTATGGGTCCCCCTCAATCTCATATGTGTGCCCTTATTTTTGGGAAAGCCTCTACTAACTTACATGGTGTTCAGGTCTTCCATGGCATTAATAATAATGATTTCACTGGAGAAAAAAATACTGGCCACAGCTATTAACGGAGTTGTGGCCATCCCAGCACGAACATGTCTTGCACAATTAATACTCCTTCCCTTGAATCCAGGAGGCACTTCCACCGCCCAAACCTACCGCAGGGGACTGCCTCCTTGGGCTGCTCTGATGTAAATTTGGTTCAACCCGTTTCTCACAAAAGACCCACAATTTCCTTACTTATTGAAGGAAAGGAATTCCAAGGAATTCTAGATACTGGAGCTGATGACACAATTATTTCTCAAAAATATTGGCCATCAGCTTGGACCCTCACCTCATCCTTGACTGACCTTAAAGGGATAGGACAGTCAAAAAATCCTCTGGTCAGCTCTACGGCTCTTAGCTGGACTTATAAAGAGGGTAATAAGTGAATTGTCACTCTTTTCGTTGTTCCTGACCTCCCTGTTAACCTATGGGCCCGAGATATTTTGAGTCAAATGGAAGTTATTCATGCCAGTCCCAATTCCATGGTAACTCATCAAATGCTTCATATAAATTTTGTCCCTGGTACAGGCCTTGGGAGACTGAGACAAGGACTGGTTGAGCCAATAAAACCCATACAAAAAAACAAATACATATGGACTTGGGTATTCGGAATTTTAGTGTCGGTCTCTGACTCTCCTGTACCTCATGGAGATGAAATTTTTGGGAAACTCAGACTCTTGTGTGGGTGCACCAATGGCCACTTACCCAAGAAAATATGGAGGCTGCCTCCATGTTAGTGCAGGAACAGCTGGCAGCCGGCCATGTAGAGCCCTCAACCTCAACATGGAATACTCCAATTTTTGTTATCAAGTAAAAATCAGGCAAGTGGTGCCTTTTACAATATTTGTGTGCCATTAATAAAGCTATGTGCCCAATAAGAGCACTACAGCCAGGCATTCCCACACCAGTGGCTATTCCCAAAAACTATTGTAAAATGATTATTGAGTTAAAAGATTGTTTTTTTACCATTCCTTTACATCCTGCGGATAGACCCTATTTTGCCTTTAGTCTCCCTCGCATTAATTTTCAGGGCTCTATGCAGAGATTTCAATGGAAGGTTCTTCCCCAAGGTATGGCCAACAGCCCTAGTCTTTGCCAAAAATACGTTGCTCAAGCAGTAGACCCTGTGAGAGAGATATGGCCACAAATTTATATTTTACATTATATGGATGATTTGTTAATTGCTGCACCTAATAACCATGACCTTAATAATTGTTACTTGGACATTTACAAAATCCTCACTTTCTTGGGACAACAGATAGCTCCTAATAAGGTTAAAACACAGGACTGTTATACCTATTTGGGCCTTAAACTTCAAGATAATCAGATCCAAATTCCTAAGATACCACTATGGGTGGACCATCTTCAAAACCTTAATGATTTTCAAAAATTCCTGGGGAATATTCAATGGCTAAAAACATATTTAAAATTACCACCTTGTGTACTTTTGTCCCTTAATGATATTTTGAGAGGTGATTCCCACCCCTCCTCCCCTCAAAAACTTACTCCCGAGGCATGACAGGCATTAAACCAAGTCACACAAGCCATTGCCAAACAGTTTTTTACAGAACATTCTTATAACCTTCCTCTGGTTCTGGTTATTTTACACACTCCTCATACACCCACAGGAATATTTTGGCAATGAAATACACATTTTAGAAATAAAGGCTGCCTTTGCTTTGGGTCCATTTACCCACCACATTCTCCAAGGTTATTACTGTTTTTCTTGCTCAGGTAGCTTCTATTATTTTTAAAAGTCGTTTGCTATCTCGACAACATTTTGGCAAAGACCATGATAATATTTTAATTTCATATACTAAAGACCAAATCCAATTTTTACTACAGACGGAGGATGAATGGCGTATTGCCTTATCAGGCTTTTTGGGAACAATTGATAACCACCTACCCAATGACCCCCTTTTACATTTTTTCCAGTTACATCCATTTATTTTTGCCAAAATTACTCAAAAGGCTCCCATTCCTCAAGCCCTTACTGTCTTTACAGACAGTTCCAGTAATGGCCGAGCAGTCTTTGTTGTCAATAACCAGCCTAACACCTTTTATACTGTCTATCATTCAGCACAGTTTGTGGAATTGTTTGCAATAACACAAGTTTTTAAAACATTTTTTGATAATCCTGTTAATATTTATACATACAGTGCCTACATTGCTCATTCTGTGCGCCTGCTTGAGATTTCACCCACCATTAAGGCTTCTTCCAATGTCGCCCATCGGTTTCACCAGCTTCAGCAGCTAATTCAGGCCAGACAACACCCATTTTTCTTAGGACACAGCAGGGCACACTCTGATCTTCCCAGCCCTCTAACACAAGGTAATGCCAAAGCTGATGCAGCAACTCGTTTCATCTTTCCAATTTTTGTTGGCTGCACTCAAAAGGCCACGGAGTTACACAATCTTCACCATCTAAATTCCCAGAACCTTCGATAACTATGTAAAATTACCAGGCAACAGGCACGAGAAATAGTAAAAGCATGCCCTGGTTGCCCTGTCTCCCTCCCCATTCAACACTTGGGAGTTAACCCCAGAAGATTACTGTCCAATTAGTTTTGGCAAATGGATGTTACTCATTTTTCTGAATTTGGAAAAACCAAATATGTACACGTTTCTGTAGATACCTTCAGTGGCCTTATTTTCGCATCACCACATTCTGGAGAGGCTATCAAAGATGTCCTTTCTCATCTTGTTTAAGCGTTTTCTGTAATGGGTAAACCAATACATATTAAAAAAAGATAATTGTCCTGCATATACCAGTGCCAAGTTTAAACAGTTTTGTGCTACCTGGCAAATTTGGCATACTACTGGAATTCCATACAAGCCTCAGGCATTGTGGAACGTGCCCACCTTACCTAAAGACTTGGCTAACCCGCATTAATGCTTCTGTACTTGTATTTACCACTCACAGGCATCGCCTTAATCATGCATTATTTGCCCTTATTTTTCTTTCCCTAGACAATGAAGGTCATTTGGCTGCAGACTGACACAGGCAATCCTCGTCCAATTCTGTTCGCCCACCTGTTATGTGGCACAATCCCCTTACAAATAAATGGAAACGCCCAGGTCCTGTCCTCATCTGTGGACGAGGCTCAGCTTGTGTTTTGGACGAAGAGCAAGCAGCCCCAAGATGGTTACCAGAACGCCTGGTTAAACAGGTTAATGGCTTACCTCAACACGGGGATGGAGGCCCTCCCCCTGAGGACAAATTTTCCTCTTTTTCAGATGCAGCCAACAATCTGTGTGAGGATCCTACTTAAGGCACTTATGCTGAACAGGATTGTACACGGAGGCTTTGGCCCTCCACCTTCCAACATCATGGAGTACCTTTTTGGCCCTCCCTGTGAACGCAAGGGAGGATCTTGGACTCAGGCTCCCACTAGTTTGACCCAGACTGCTGACTGCGTGACTAAGGTGGCTTACCTCCGGGCCGAGGTTGACCATAAACTCAGAGGAGTTCATCAGCCTAAATTGGTATGTGTTAACAAGCCAAAGATTATTCCCCCTAGTACAAGTAAAGCTCTCCAAAATTGTTCTGCAACTTGAACACATACCCAAGCGATGCATGCCACTTTTTATGCGTCGGCCTCAATTTGTGTTAACAAGCAGGGAGAACAATTTTTTGAAGCCTCCCTAACTAAAACTCATGCAGCAGGAGGGACCACTATTCATTATACCCCCGTTCTTTTTGACCGGGGAGGAGAAGGCAAATACACCAAGCTACAGTCAGCTGGGTGCCAAGGCCCTGTTGGTAAACCCTCCTGCTGCCCCATTAAGGCACCTACAGGGGTCACTGATGGTGGAGGATTCCCTTATGCTGTCAAGCATCCTCAGATAATCAAACTTTTGAAACCTGAAATCCCTGAGCTCACATATCATCCCTTAATATAGCCAAAATGCCAGCTCCCAGGTTTAGATAACAATACATTAGATATTTTGGAAACTACCTTCTCCTTGCTTAATAATTCCAACCCCAACTTTGCTGGTGATTGCTGGCTCTCCATGGCAACAGGGGCAATCATGCCTATGGCAGTTCCTATTAATTCTATCATAGACGATGATAATACATGCCAACCCAGATTTCATTTAAAAGTACAGTCTATAGGCACTTTTACAATATGTCTTTTAGGCGCGATGCAAAATAATACCTATGATATTGATGTTGGAGTTACTTCCTTCGGAAATTGCTCAACAGTACAAAACTATTCCTCATCCACCCCATCTCTTTGTCCCTCCAATGGCACAGTTTTTATGTGTGGAGGAAACTCGGCCTTCCCGAGGCTTCCATCGAATTGGACCGTTGGCTGTGTTCTTGCCTTATTACTCCCTGATATAACTATTGTCCCAGGAGACGAAAGTCTATGCATTCCTAGTCTAGACACCTCAGTCAAAAGACACAGGCGGGCAATACAGGCCTTACCACTCGTTGCCAGCCTTGGAATAACAGCTACTGTGGCCACAGGTACAGCTGGCTTAGGCATGGCTATACACTCTTAGCGTCGCCTGTCTCAACAACTTATAAATGATGTACAAACTATATCAGGAACCATTAAAGATTTGCAGGACCTAGTAGACTCCCTGGCAGAAGTGTTCCTTCAAAACAGAGAAGGCTTAGATTTACTGACAGCTAACCAGGGAGGTATTTGCTTGGCCTTAGGGGAACGATGCTGCTTTAATGCCAATAAATCAGCTATAGTACGCACTAAAATTAAGCAGCTTCAAGAAGATCTAGAAAAGAGATGAAGGGAACTTTTTGAAAATCCCCTCTGGACTGGGTTTAATGGATTTCTACCCTACCTTCTTCCCCTATTAGGCCCTTTGTTGGGTTTACTTTTAATGGTGTCCATAGGACCCTGCATTATAAACAGGCTTGTACAATTTATTATAGAACAGATTAATATTTTGGCCTCTAAGCCCATACAGGTCCACTATCATCGCCTGGAGATGGAAGACCATGCTGCCAACATTTAAAAGGATGTTCTACCCTTCTCACAGGCTTATTTCTTAAGTTTACATCCCCACAGATCTATCTTTCTTACATTAAACTATAAGTAACAGCTCTGACCAACCATCTTCTGCCATTGCCATAAGGGTTCGTCCTCCATGGGCCCCTCCACTTGGGGGAGGATGCACCCATGGAGTGAGGACGTTAGGCCATAATAACGGAGGGTGCAGGATGGACTGCAGGAGGATGTATCCACGGATCCCAAAACAGAAGACCTCTTAGTGACACGCTCTGGTGCATGGTGGTCGGCCTGCTTCCCCCTCAAAGCCGTCTCCTCCCAAAACATGCCAAGGCCACCACGAAATCTCCTAGTAAACATGCTCTCTCGAATCAGGAGATATTCTAAGGCCTGCTAGAGAAACAGAGCCTCTATCACCCCCTAAAACATTGGCCGGTAAGGTATGGTCAAATATTTTATATAAGAAAGAGAGGTCAGGGGCTAGAAGGAAGTTCTCCTTCAAAGAATAGCCTGACACTGAAAAGAAACAGCCCCCTGGGAGATATCCTGCCTGAGAGACATCCTGCAGCCATCTATCTCCCTGAGACATCCTGCGGCCATCTGTCTTCCTGCAACATCCTGAGGTTATCAAACTTTCTGAAGACATCCAGCAACTGCCGATAAGAGAGCTTTCCCATCCACAACATATAAATTCCCATGTGAGAACAATAAAAGTTTGCAGCATGATCAGAACTCCAGTCTTGCTGTAATCTCTCGTGTCTCTTGTCCCTTCGTTCCTCCCCAACTAGGATCCTTGCCCATATAGATGTGTGCGGCCGGCCGGGACAACTGACACTAACCCATACCCTACTACACTCTGACTACTAATCCTAATATGATGGAGAAAAATAACCCAAACAGAATAGAAATACAAGAAGTTCAGAGGAGGCATGGTGTATATTTGGACTTGCCTTTTGCATGATATAGGGTAGGTGTTATAAATCTAGTTAATTTTTAATTGAAATCGTTCTCCATGTGTTTTTAAAGTTAACAAATATGTGAATTCCTGTCTCCATTTCTCTGTAGCCTATTCAACACATGTATTTTTATCTGCACATATAGAATCCTACTTGGAATCACACGTGCATTCTTGTGAGGAGGCTGACTTGGCAGATACAAATTGTGAGAAGAGATCACTCCCCATAAACGCTGTTGGAACTCAAAATTCAATCTATGGGTGAGCTTCCTAGTAGAACAACATTTTACATAAATCCATGTTCAGTAACATAAATATTTTTGCATCTATGGATGATATATATTTCATGATGAATTTTGTTTGGCATATATATTGCTACTTTTTATTGTCTGTGTGTGTGTTTTGTATATATATACACTCTTCAGATTTTTCAAAATATGAAATATATGTGTCTTATATACACTCCCTAAATTCATTTATGTTCATATATGTGGATTTATAATCAACTTTTCACAAGATTATTCTCAGAAATATTCATCCACCTGAAATACATATTTGTTTTCTAGTACTGAAAACTAACTTAAGTGAATGGTGCATACAATCCTAATATTTCTACAGTGACTGACACAGTTTAAAATCAATGCAAGTAGAAATCTATCGGACATGATGTGTATTTTGAAGTTCATTTTGTTCAACACTGGTACATTACAATTTCTTCAGTTTATTCACATCATAGGATATATATTTCATCCACAAGTTCACAAATTTATACGCATTTGATTCATTTTCAATCATTTCCTGCTTCAGAACACATGTATTACTCCTAGTTTCCTGAATGGTCTTTTCATGACACTTATTTCCAAACACATTCATTTTGGTTTTCTTAATCATTTTGAAGCAAAACTCACACATTCTTCATGATATACCATAACCCTAATTTTACCATTACATGTGTAACTGATTGGAATGAATGATTGTATATCAATATAAGATTCCCTGTATATTTTCTGATATCAATTCAATCCATTATTTAAAGTTTGAACCACTTTTATTATTTATTCACAGTATGGTCTATTCATGCATTATTTCTATATTTATAGACACAGGGTACATCTATTTGTATCCCCAATACTAATTTATTCATCTTCAAAATGTAGCTCCCAGAAATGTTGGCAGAAATACCCATGTCACCTGATCTACATATACATTTTATCACAGTAATATTCTGGACACATTATGAAAATGTCACACTTATGATTGTACCAAAGCCTAAGTGAAAGTGAGCATGCGTTACTAAAAACATCCATGTCCAGGTTGCCTAATGCTCTCTAATGTCAATACTATTGGTGAATACATATTTGTTTCTTCCTAAGATTATATATTCAACCTCAATCCTGTTGAAAATGTCTAATCCTACCACACAATTTATACTTTGCCTGATTTCCTAATGTCTCTATTGATTTCTGCTTCCCTACATATTATCCCAGTTCATTATTGTGACTGACTCTTCACATGTGCTGACATTTACATTCACTGTCTACCCGAAAGACTATTGCTAAAGAACTTTTGGTCCCACTCTTATACTCACTCTTCTTTCTAAACCTACCGACTTTCGTCTTAATCGTACCGACTATCACTTTTTGACTGGATGTTCTCTTTGACATTCAATCATCCAAGGTACAAGGCAATTGTATATCGATTCATCTGAGACATCTGTGCAGAATATAATTCAAAGCTAAGTATCCCACTCAAAGGCCTAATGCCTTTCTGGGCTTCAAATCTTACCTGGATTTCTGTTTTCAAACTTATATTTCTCCTGTATATTCTTGAAAATATTGCAGGTTCCCAATACCATTAATCATCTTGCACAATGATTCCGAACCCTAATAGAACCTGTTATTAACCGTAACCATACACTCTTTTCTCAATCTCACTTTACAGAAGAGCAGGTACAGAGTTCGTCTTACAATACAGGAATGTAGGGGATCTTCCACCTGCTGAGAACCTAAAATGTCCATGCAGAAATGATCCCTGGATAAGATGTAGGCAGCTATTGAGGAACTAAGAGAGCAAAAGTCATCTTCCAATGCAAAAACCCTGGTCAGAATGAAGGGATGTGTCTGAATCAGCCTCTCTCTTCTTAATGTAGAGAAGATGGACGAAACCAGGCCTGTGTGGAGAGCTGTTCCTGGGTGCCTATGGTTTACATACCATTCTAACTTGTGAAAGTGTCACAGGAAGTAGGGGCAGCCTCCATCTCATGGCACACTTGGAAGCAACTGAAGCAATTGTTAGGACAAAGTGGTTGTCACGACAATGACCTCACTCAGTTCCTGAAAGAATTGACCTACTTAACTTCCTTGTTGATGGAACTCTCTGAACTTGGTATCCAGGAAGCCAGGCACCCAGAGCCAGTCCCAGTCAACGTCCCAGTGGGCTCAATTGTTTGTATTTACCATGGACATAGTCAGTCTTTCTTGGTACCTACTGATGTGAGGATGGTCAAATGACAGAATAGCTATGAAGAGGGTCCTTTCCTGGCAAAGTAGGTAGTTGCTCACCAGTGGCTGCTGGCAACTTCACTGAGTTGAAAAAGGAGACAAGATCTGAGACCATACAGGCCATTTCGGGGGAACGAAGTATGGCTCACCAGTCAGAGGACACTCCATATAGTCAGAGACCTACTTGGGGGAAGGAGGTGCCTTTTTGAGTGTGGGTGTGAGTATGTGGTTTTGTCTCATGTTCTGAGAATAGGTAGGAAAGTCGGTTTGTTTGTTTTGGGGTAGACTGTTTCTTGTATGTCGTTTGGCAAGGCGAGTGTTTCTATGTCTGTGTATCTTACTGTGTCAGTGGTTGTAGACAATAGAAAAGAGAATACATCAATGGATGTGTTGTGTCTAGTAGAAAGCTCCCAGCATTCATCCTGCCCAATGTATGAATAGAGAGTGGGCAGCCTTATTGATGTGCAACACCTATTATATTCCTAAGTTTCAGTTTTCTTCCTGAATTCTCTCAACTCTCCAGAATAGGCTCATGGTTTTGTGTCCAAGATATGTACCACCTCCAAGCTCTGTGAAATGGCCATGTACTGAATAGCTGAAGGAAATGTGATCATCTCAGAAAACTCAAATATCAGTGTGAATAGAAAAGTCTCAGTGGAGAAACCCTGCTTTGGGCCTTTTACTTACCTATTTTTCTGTTGCCCTGAATGTCAGAAAGGTCTTTGCCTCAGGTCACACTTTGTGAAGCCTGAAGAAAATAGTTTTCAAATGGAAATGAATGGGCATCACCTGTGGCTCTTTCCTTAATTGCTTTGGAAATGGATGTGTCTGAATCAGTATCTTGGCCCTGTGTCAGGTTGTGGCTTAGATTCTCAAAACCAGATAGATCTAAAAAAGATGCCATGTGTGCATCCAAAACCAAAATGGCAAAAAGATCAGTTATAGTGGATGAAGCTTCTTGCCTTTCTCTATTAGTTTCCTGACATCCATCAAGTGAGAATAGGAATCCTTTGGGTAAAATTAGTACTTCAAAGCCCTGCAGAGGTGCTTGGGTTTCCTCATGACTCCAAATCACATAAAGAATCTATACCTGACTGTCAGTAGGCCTCAAATTGGAGAATCAGAGCAGTATTAAGAGCAGGCCTATTTGATCACTCCTGGTTCACAGGAAAGGTGTCCCGGCCACAATGACTTTAGGCAAATGAGGGGCAAGAGAACGTATTTTGGACACTGTCTTTGGATGTGCCCCTCATGGAAACCTCCAGCCAGAGGTTATGATTAGTATCTATATGGAAGAATATGAGGGCTATGTGGAAGTGTTTTGGTTTTAATTGTGGTCATTAGTGTGGTGGTTGGAAAAGATGACTGGGTCCATCGGGGTTTAAACTCTGATGTGATTCCCCTTTGAGACTGTGTTGTGGAACTGACCTCAGAGAAGAATTGCCATGATTTGTGTTGGCATTTTTGGAGGCCACGCATGAGAGTCGCCCTTGGAAACTGAGATCTAGACCAAGGGCGGCTTTCCACAGAGCACAGGGAATCTCAGCCATGATACCATATGATTTTATTCTGAAAGCCTTGGAATCCATAGTTGAGAGTCAAAACACACATGGACCTCACATTGTAGACCTCTATGTGCCTGGCTTCATGTAACCTTTTGCCCACTCTTTGGGAAGCCTTGCCTGTGAAATTTCTCCAGAGCTTTCATTGAAATGATCTTCCTCAACCTTTAATGGTTCCTGAATGAATGGAAACCCACAGTGCCTCCAACTTCATCCTTGAAAAATGGCTACATAAATACCATGACATTCTTGAAATTCCCTTGACCAGGTGGCACTGGAGAACCTTCGATGTCCTGTTGCTAATTCGAGTGTACAAGACAGTGCCTTGATTGACTGGGTTTCATGATAATGGTGTAGAACAGAGATGTCAGTACGTTGGAGCCTCCTGATTAGTGGTCATAGAACAGTTTTGTGCATGTGTGTGATAAAACATCTGTGGTGGGGCCATGTGGATCTGCCATTTACTTCCAAATGGGTTGCGACTGACATGGTGCAGCCAGCAGAACCTTGTATGTAAAGGCATCTTGTTATATGGAGAAATTTCAGGGCAATGTTCAGAATCAGGTTGCTATGGTCAAGGGGGCAACCTATGTGTGATAGAAGCCTATTTGGTGCATTCTCCTGCAGACCCTGACACACGACACATGACAGAACTCCCTCCAGCACTGTGTCCCAGTTGAACTTTTTGTTTTTCGAGAAGCAAATACCAAACTCCCAATGCAGCAGCAAGAAACACCACAAAAATGGAGGATGACCAAATAGCTTCACAGTCCACACGGAGAGACACTTAGCCCCCAGTGGCCACAGATATCTATAAAGAGAGAATTCAGCACTGCTGCCTAATGTTCATAGGAATATAAGAGACCATGTCCTCCAGGTCACATATATGCAGACCCAGCTTTGATGGTCTCACTACAAAGGAAGATAAAGCTCCTGACAACAACATATATTTCAAGTTCCCAACCTCAGAGGAAGTTTCTCAAGAAGTCTTTAGGCCAACAGAGCTCCATGATTGTGAAGTTTTATCCTGTCCCTTACTTTTGGAAACTCCTCTTGCACCTCCAAAGTTGTGAACTCCTGAGCAATTTCCATTCCAGATATGTATTCACAAATTTTATAACTCTTCTCTTCTAATTGTGTCTTAATTGGGGCGAAGGTAATGTCAAGTAATTGTTCTGGATGAGAGTGGGTGGATTTTTGTGTAGCACATATTTGCATACACATTGGATTCATTTTCCAATTTTCCATTTGAAATACTGAAACACTGACACTACCCCATACCCTACTAAACTCTGTCTACTAATCCTAATATGATGGAGAAAAATAACCCAAACAGAATTGAAATACAAGCAGTACAGAAAAGGCACAGTGTATAGTTGGACTTGCCTTTTGCATTATATAGAGTAGGAGTTATAAATCTACTCATTTTTTTGTTGAAATAGTTCTCAATGTGTTTTTAAAGTTAACAAATATATGAATTCCTGTCTCCCTTTCGCTGTAGCGTATTCAGCACATGTATTTTTATAAGCACATGTATAATCCTACCTGGTACCACATGTACACTATTGTGTGGTACCTGAATAGGCAGATACAAATTGTGAGAAGAGATCACTCCTCCTAAACGGTATTGGAACTGAACATTCACCCTATGGGTGAGCTTCCTAGCTGAACAACATTATATATAAATCCATGTTCAGTAAAATGAATATTTTTGATCTGTGGATAATATATATTTCATGGTGAATTTCAATTGGCATATAGTGCTAATTTTTAATATCTGTGTGTGTTTATATATATATATATATATATATATATATATATATATATATATATATACACTCCAGATTTTTCAAAATATGAAATATATGTGTCTTATTATACATTTCCTAAATTCATTCATATTCATGTATGTGGATTTATAATAATCTTTTCACAAGATTATTTTCAGAAATATTCATCCACCTGGAATACCTATTTGTTTCCAACACTGAAAACTAACTTAAGTGAATGGTGTATACAAATCCTAATATTTCTACAGTAACTGACTCAGTTTAACATCAATGCAAGTAGACTCCTATGGGACATGATGTGTATTTTGAAGTTCATTTTTTTCAACACTTGTACATTACTATTTCTTTAGTTCATGCACATCATTGGATATATATTTCATCCATAAGTTTGCAATTTTATTGGCATTTGTTTCACTTTCAATCACTTTATACTTCAGAACACATATATTTCTCCATGTTTCTTGACTGGTCTTTTCATGAGAATTCTTTCCAAACACATTATTTTTGATTTTCATAATTACTTTTGAAGGAAATCTCACACACCCTAGATAATGAACCATAACCATAATATTACCATTAGATGTATAACTGGTTGGAATGAATGATTGTATATCAATAAATGATTTCTTATATATTTTCAGATATCAATTCAATACATTATTTAAAGTGGAACCTGTTATATTATTTAAACACAGTATTGTCTATTCATGCATTATCTCTATATCCATAGACACAGGGTACACGTCTTTATAACCCCAATACTAATTATTAGGTCTTGAAAATATTCCTCCCAGAAATGGTGGAAGAAATACTCATGTCACCTGACCTACATATACATTTTATCACAGTAATATTCTGGACACAAAAAGCAAAGTTCACACTAATGATTGTACCAATGGAATGGTCGAGTGAGCATTTTAGGAAGAGACCACCAAGAGACTGTCTCATGCAACAGCAAAGTGTGTATTGGGGGTCCAGCATGCTGCAGCTCAGAGCTCACTTGAATTTAGCAGAGAGCCCTGAGAATAGCTTAAGCAGAGCTTATGTACTTTCTTTGGAGAAGGCAGGGTGTGAAGTTTATTGATGGGTCAGGGTGAGTGGGCGGTTTGCTTGCAAATGTGTGAGGGAGTACATTCTGCAGTTTGGCAGTTGGGGACAACACATTCTGGGAACAAGATTAGCAAACAGTTCTCAAGATTTCAACAGTGTTTTGTTAAGCATACAGAAAAACAGGAAGTGACAAGTACCTATTTAATAAACCTTTCATTTCCCACTTCTTGTTCTGGTTACTTTTAATCAAAAAAGTGATCATTGGGGGGTGTCACATTTTATGTCTGCTAGTGAGTTATATTGTTGTCTGATTACCATAAGTTTAACTTGTCCAATTTGAGCTTGGAGAAAGGAAACTACACGGTTGAGCAAACAGGGACCTACAGTTAGCAATAATATGAGGATTATTAATGGACTGGCCAAGGCAGATAAAAGCGTAGTTAACCCAAGGGACTGTGTGAACCAAGACTCAAACCACGCTTTTTGGGCCTCTGTCTCTCGTTGACGCTCTTCAAGGCGTTTTCTTAATTTACTCATAGATTCTTTTACAACTCCAGTATTGTCAGCATAAAAAAAAAATTCTTCCCTCATTGCAGCACAAAGGCCCCCTCTCTCATGAAGAGGAGGTCCAACCGTCGCCTATTCTGTGAAACTACTTCGGAGAGAGAGGTTAAATATTCCTGTAAAGCTGGGATTGAGGTTTTTAATATCTTTAAGCTTTGGTCTATTGCTGCTTCTCATTGAGTCATTTGTTGTGTCCCATGGACTAGGTCAGTGGTTCCTGTGCCCACACCTGCAGCAACTCTTATTCCAAATAGGATGGCTAAAGTGAGGGATACAGGTTCCCCGCGGAACCGGGTTTTATGCCCCCCCTATTTGAACTTTAAATGAACCTGTATCATGATAGAGCACTCTGGGAAACATCTGCACCATTACATAATTAATCACATCTATTGACCATTTTATGAACACATAAACAATAATTAAGTATATAGAATTATACTGTTGAAGGAACAGACAAGGAAAGGCACCTAAGATAGCACCGAAGCTAGGGAAGCAGTCCTATTTGGTTGCAAAAGGATGTAGAGAGCATTGCTTCTGTTGTAATCAATTAATCCTCTGAACCCCAAGTTTAGGTTGTTTCAGAATTTTGTAGCCAACATGTAAGGGAATGGGCTCAGAATATCACAGTCTGCAGAAGTTCACAAAAAGCAGTTTTTGTTTCTGTTTTATTTCTTCTATTTTGGCAAGTTAACTTTTTAAGGACACCTGGGAGGGGGAGAGCTTTTGTCTTCTCTTTTTTTTTTCTCCCTGCCAGCTGTTAAAATGGAGCCCAGTTGGTAACTTCTTTATCTTAGAAATGTAGCAATCTCTGTGAAGCTCCAGCTCAAGGCCAGAGGCCTTGTTCACATATTTTGTGAAAAACTAGTAAGGGGTGTCTAGCTTAGGAGTGCTGATTTTTCCAGCCAGTGGCAACTAGAACAGGGCAACAAGAAAAGAATCCCTCTTTCATAGGGATTATTTTGCTGAAAGTCCTAAAGTCAGTCATGGTGAAGACTTCTGGAGAAGGTCACTTAAGAATTTTCTGTGGTCTTGGTACAGAGGGGGAAGAGTGGAAGGCAGGGGGTGAGAGCAGCTCCATGGATCTGAGAATCAGGAAGGAGAGATTAAAAGACTAATGGGAAAGGGGTTTGGGATTTTGCTAGCAAAAAAAACTTGAGCAGTAGAGCAAGTAGAGCAGAGGGGAAGATGGGAGTGAGTATCTCAAAAAGCCTGTGAGGGATTTTAAATTCTTAGTAACCTGTATTCAGTGTTGACAATGCAACTTTAAAGGTAATTTTTATTACATCTTGGATAGGGGTCTGAGGGCTCTTCTCAGCTGGTTTGAGCTTTGGGTTAGCAGGTAAGAGGACCTGTTGGGACCCATTGTGGGCACTGACAGAAGAATAGAGGAGTGTCTGGGTTTAGGGGTACCTAAGTACCTGCTACCTCTGCAAGGGGGCAATGGTCTGAGAAAGGGTAGAGGTTTGGGTTTTTGATCTAGTAATTGGAGGGGAGAAATCAAATTCCTGAGGTGAAAGTGACAGCAGAGAGTCTGGAGCAGAAATCTGAGGGTGAGGATCTATTAGAGAAGCATAGTTCAGGATGTGAGCAAAGGAGGAAAAAGGCCTGCACATAGCGGAATTTCCTTCAACCCTTTTGAGCACTTGCCGAAGTTAAAAAGTCCATGCAGAATTTGAGGATCTAGAGACCCCTCTGGGGGACATTGTTTTTTTTTGTCTAATTGGTAATATGGCCAATGCTGTGTACTGAATTTGATGAGGAGTTTGGGTTTCAGCAGGCAGCCCCTGTATGCTCAGATCGCCATGACTTACAGAAGAAGTCGGCTTTTCCCCACACAGCCATGGCTGTTTGTGGATTTGATAGTCCTCCGGGCAAACATAGTAATCTAGGCTAGCCAAACTGCATCTGGCTCACGTGTCCCTACATCCATAATGTTGGTTTCCATTACCTATGGTACGAAAGTGATTTAATGGAATTTTAGTGGAATCCTGTTCATCAGGGCTATCCCAATATGAAAGACCTATAGGTAGCTGACAAATGTCTGGGTGGAGGGATGGCCACCAGGTCCCTCAGTGGGCTGTATTCGAGGTAGACCATACTTGTTGTCTAGTAGGATTTTTGATCAGCCATCGCTGCTGAACGGGCTGATGATGCTTAGGAATACTGGTGGCCAAGGGGAGAGTCTATAGCCTTATCCACATGGCGAACACACAGTTTGAAAGGTTTACCAGTCTTTTCCAGCTTCCAGCCAGAGTGGGGACATGGCGCAGGCTTGAGATGAGAGGCATTGATCCAGGAAGTGATTCCGTCTACCTTTACCACTGTAGGTGTTATAAGTAGCACCTGGTATGGTCCTTTACACCGGGGTTTCAGGAATGACACCTGATGTCGTCTTTAGTAGATGAGGTCTCTTACTTGATATTGATGTGGAGTCCCATCATACCCTGGTTGGTAGGAAGGGGCCAGATGCTTCAACAAGTACCACTGAGTTCTTTCAAGAGCTTTAAGTCTGTCAAGCAAGGGGGTGTGGAAGGGATCGTTAGGTCTTAGAGTTGGGGTTAGGTCCCTTACTGGAGCAGGGGCACCATAGAGAATTTCATAGGGGGTGAGGTTAGACAAAGAAACAGAGGGAGTATTTCTTGCATGAAACAGTGCAGAAGGCAGGAGCATAGTCCAATATTTTATGCCAGTTTCTAAGCTTAATTTCGTTAAGGTCACTTTAATGGTTCTTTTTATTTTTTTACCTGTCCTGAGCTCTGGGGTCTATAAGCACAATGTAACTTCCAATAAACCCCTAGAATTCTGGCAAACCCCTGTCTTACCTGGGCCATGAACGCCGGCCCATTATCAGACCCATATTACCTTAGGCAGGCAGAATCTTGGAAAAATATCTTTCAGGATCTTTTTGACCACCATTTGGGCCGGTTTTTTTTTTTTTCTTTTCTTTTCTTTTCTTTCTTTTTTCTTTTGTTTTCTTTTTTTTTTTTTTTTGTTGGGGATGCTTCAATCCATCCTGAAAATGTATCTACAAAGACTAGGAGATATTTAAGTCCATACATTGCTGGCTTAATTTCAGTAAAGTCAACTTCCCAATTCCCAGAATTGTCCTGGTCTGGTTCCTCATAGGTGCTTTCCTGCAAGAAGCTTGGAAGTGTAAGCATTAACCAATTGACAGACCCGACAGGCTTTTGTTACCCATTCAGTTCTTCCCTTTCTCTTTGAATCGATTAGTGGAAAACTCTGTTCTTGATCCTTCAGGAATGCCTGCAATTTCTTTGAACCAAGGTGAGTGAGTTGATATACATTTTAACTTAGTGTAGGGCTTTCTGAAATTGCAGGCTAAGCTCAGTGAAGTTGAGGGTTCAGTGTCAGAGTCTTTGGGTGTTATCAAAAGCTTCCTGGTTCTCAGGGGTTCATTGGAAATGGGCATCTCCCTTTAGCACCGGGTATAAAGGAGCAGCTAATGATGCAAACCCAGGTATCCATAACCTGCAAAATCCAGCAGTCCCAAGAAACTCTCTGAGTTGTCTGCTGTTAGATCTGTGTGGTATCTGCACAACAGTTTGTTTTCTTTGCTCAGTGAGCCATCCTTTACCGCCCCTAAGTGAATAGCCCAGGAAGATTACTTCATGCTGGCAAATTTGGGCCTTTTTGGCAGAAGCTCTACACGCCAGTTTAGCAAGCTCAGATAATAGTGCTTGGGTCCCAGATTCACAGTTTTCCTTAGTGTTGGCTGCCAGTAGCAGGCCATCCACATGTTGAAGCAGGGTGTATATTTCTGAAGTTGTTGAGATCTCTGTGGAGAGCTTCATCAAAGAGAGTGGGGGAGTTTTTGAACCCCTGTTCGAGTCTAGTCCAAGTTAGTTGACCAGACGTTCTGGTTTCTGGGTCTACCCACTCGAAAACAAACAGCAACTGACTATCTTTATGCAGAGGCAAGCAAAATAAAGCATCTTTTAAGTACAGAACAGTATACCATTTCTGCTCAGGTTTCAGAGTGCTAGGCAGATTGCACAGATTAGGTACCATGCGGTGAATGTCCTGCACTCTGTTGTTGATCTCTCGTAGGTCTTTAACAGGGTGATAGTCCCCGGTTCCTGGCATTTTTTAATGGTAGCAGGGGAGTGTTGCAGGCTGATTAACAGGGCCTTAGGACCCCTAATATCAGATATTTCTGAATATGGGGCCTTATCCCATCTTTAGATTTTTGCGCAGAGTATATTTTTTGACATTGATTGGAGACGCTGAGGTTTTTAACTCCACTGTTATTGGAGGTTTTTTAATGGGCAGGCCTAAGCCATCAGTTTTTGTCCAGGCATCTGGGTAATATGTTATCCAATTCTGGGGTAACGTGCCTGTTTGATCAGTCTTGTGTGGTGTGAAGAGTTGATGTTCATCTTCTACTGACAGTTAAAGCTGTGACTATAGGAGTTTTTACTGAAGGATTTATAATTTTCACTTTGGGGCCTTCAGGGATAAAAGTTATTCTGGCCCGGAGCTTGGTGAGCAGATCTCGGCCCATTAATAGGGCCGGGCATCTTGGGATTACTAGGAAGGAGTGATGGATTTTTCCTTTCCCCAGGTCCATGATCCTCTTAGTTGTCTATGCCCGATATTTACTGCCATTAGCCCCTTGAAATAGAGACCTTTTATTTGATGGAGGGCCCAATGGGGCTTTAAGGGCTGAGTATACTGCCCCTGTATCCACTTCAAAGTGTACTGGGGTACCCTCCACTTCAAAAGTTACCCTGAGCTCGGGAAGAGGATCTGAGCCCCGACTTTCTTAGTCATCCTCCAGAGTCAGAATGTCTGGCTGGTGTGGCTGTCTCATTCTCGGGCTCTTTTTGGCCCAGTGTCCTTTTTCTTTTGAGTAGGCATATTGATCTGAGGCCAGGGGTGGCTTTTGGCGTGTGCCCAGGTATCCCTTCCTGTATCCCTGTTTCTTAATTTCTGTCCTATTTTTTGTTGTGACCAGGACCTTAGTCAATGCATTAGTCTATCTTTTGCTTCTCGCATCCTCTCTTTGCTCCCTTTCTTTCTTCCTCCTTTGTTCCTTCTCTTCCTCAGTTTATCTCTTATAGTTTACTTTTTTAGGCTTCTCTGACTAAATCTCTCAAAGCCATATCTTGTAATCCATCTACGCATTGTAACTCTCTTTTAATATCCAGGGCAGCTTGCCCAATGAAGGCCATCATGACAGATGGCTTTTGATCCTCTGCCTGAGGATCGAAAGGAGTATATCTCCTATATGCCTCCATAAATCTCTCTAGAAACATAGAGGGAGATTTATCAGGCCCTTGAATAATCTCTCTAACCTTGGCCCAATTAGTTGGTCACCTTAGCGGCTGCTTGGAGACCCGCTATTAGAGCCCGGCAATAAGTGGACGGATGCTACCTACCTTCAAACGTGTTGGTGTCCCAGTTCGGTTGGTTCAATGGGAAGCCGGCTTTGATGATGTAGGAAGAGGTGTCGGTCACCCATCTTGTCCGAGGATATTTTTTTTTAGCTTCCAGAAGGTTTTTCTCTTGTTCCTCTGTCATGAAGAGAGTCTGTAGGAGTTGTTGGCAGTCATCCCAAGTAGGCAGGTGTGACAACGCCGGCAAGTTCTTTGAGTTCTTTTACCGGGGCCAGCTTTGTCCAGGGAAGGAGTGGCTTTGTGTGCTGCCGGGTAGTAATCTGGAGGGCGCTGGGCCGGCCTAGCTTCCTCCAATGGTGGAGAGGCTGAGTCAGCAGCAAGGGAATCACTTAGAGGGTGTTGGGTATTGGGGGAAGAGGGTAGGGGATAAGGAGGGTGCGGAGAGTCTAGTTGAGTCTTGAGACTTAGGAAGAACAAAGGGTGGAGGAGGAGGAGCAGAGGGTTTGAGAGATAGAATCATGGGGGAAGGTGGAGGAGCGGGGGCAGGGAAAAGGAAAGGCTTCACAAATGGAGGAGGAGATTTGCAGAGGTCCTGCAAAGTTAAGATATATGGCTTTTGATCTGGATGGCTATGTGGCCCCAGTTGAAAGACAATATTTCTGACTTTTTGAATTAGTGGGGAGTAGAAAGTTTCTTTAGGGGCCATCCGACTCCAAAGGTGGGTCATTTTGAGGCACGGAGAGTCTGCCAGTTCCGGCGTTTTACTGAAATAGAAAGATTCTGAGCCCTTAAGTGGACTTTGGTCCACTGAACAAGAGTCAGGGACAGAGGCATTGAAGTGCTCTGTCCCATAATGAAAGATATACAAACAGTGAAAGCAATGACACACAACACAGACAAGACAAGACAATAAAGACAGGCAATGGACGTCTAATACTGAGACCAGGACTGATTAGCCAGCAAAACCTGATGTGCTGGCAAAACCGAATCCGAAACAAAAAAATCACTGAGTCGAGGATACAATTGTTCCTCTATTTTCCGAATCCTCTGGGGGCATCCCCCAGGAACGTGACCTGTGGCTCGGTGACACGTCTGTCAGCCAGCATCTGAGAGAGCTCACGCTCATCACCGATAGCCATTTTGCAAAGACGTAACCTGAAACCTGAAACACGAAAGTGGTACCATACTTATCCTGATAGGAGCTCGTTGGGAGTCTTTCGTACACCACTGATGGATCTTGCTGGGGGTTTCAGATGTGAAGTTCTGGCAAGCATTGGAGGAAGAGACCACCAAGAGACTGTCTCATGCAATAGTATAGGGTTAATAGGGAGTACAGCATGCTGGGGCTCAGACCTCACTTGGATAGAGCAGAGAGCCCTGAAAGAGCTTAAGCAGAGCTTATATTCTTTTCATGGAGAGGACAGGGAGGGGAGTTTATTGATGGGTCCGGGCGACTGGTCAGTTTGTGAGCAAATGGGTGAGAGAGTACATTCTGCAGTTTGGCAGTTGGGGACAACACATTCTGGGAACAGGATTGGCAAACAGTTCTCAAGATTTCAACAGTGTTTTGTTAAGAATACAGAAAAATAGGAAGTGACAAGTACATATTTTATTCACCTTTCACCAAAGCCTAAAAGGAAAGTGAGCATGGATTACTGAAAACATCCATGTCCAGGTTGCCTAATGCTCTCAAATATCAATCATATTGGTGACTACATATTTGTTTCTTCCTAAGATTTTCTATTCAACCTCAACCCTGTTCAAAATATCTAATTCTATCACTCACTTTATACTTTGGCTGAATTCCTAATGTCTCTATTGATTTCTGCTTTCCTACATATTTATCCCAGTTCATCATTGTGATTGACTCTTCACATGGGCTGACATATGCATTCACTCTCTACCCGAAACCCTATTGCTAAAAAGCTTTTGGTATCAATCCTATACTAACTCTTCCTTCTAAACCTACCAATTATCTTCCTAATCCTACTGACTATCGCTTTTGGACTGGATGTTCTCTTCGACATTCAATCATCCAAGATACAAGGTCCTATGACGCTGTATGTTGAATTATCTGAGACACCTGTGCAGAACATAATTCAAAGCTAAGTATCCCAATCAAGGGCCAAATGCACTTCTGGGCTTCAAATTTTACCTAGATTTCTGTTTTTATACTTATATTTCACCTCTATATTCTTATTAACAAGGCAGGTTCCCAATACCATTATTCATCCTGCAGAATGATTACTAACATAAATCAAACATGTTATTAACCCTAACCATACACTGTTCACTCAATATAACTTTACAGAAGAGCAGGGACAGAGTTGGTCTTACAATACAGGAATGTAGGGAATCTTCCACCTGCTGGGAACCTCAAAAGTCCATGCAGAAATTATCCCTGGAGAAGATGTAGGCAGCTATGAAGGACCTAAGAGAGCAAAAGTCATCTTCCATGGCAAACAACCTGGGCAGGATGAAGGGTTGTGTCTGAATCAGCCTCTCTGATCTTAATGTAGAGAGGATGGAACAAACCAGGCCTGTGTGGAGAGCTATTGCCAGGTGAGTAGGGTGGATACACTATTTGAACTTGTGAAAGTGTCACAGGAAGTAGGGGCAGCCTCCATCTCATGGGACCTATGGAAGCAACTGTTAGGACAAAGTGGTTGCCAAGGCAGTGACCTCATTCAGTTCCTGGAGGAAGTGACCTACCTCACTTCCTTGGGAAAAAACTCTCTGAACTTGGGGTCCAGTAAGCCAGTCACTCAGAGCCACTCTCAGTCCCAGTTCCAGTAGGCACACTTGTTTGGATTTACCAAGGACAGTGTCAGTCTTTCTTGGTACCTACTGATGTGAGGATGGCCAAATGCCAGCAGAGCTCTGAAGAGGGCCCTTTCCTCAGAAAGCAGGTAGTGGCTCACCACTGGCACCTGACAACATCACAGAGTTGACCAAGGAGACAAGATCTGAGACAGGACAGGCCATTTCCGGAAAACATACTAAGACCCACCAGTCAGAGGATACTCCGGATAGTCACAGACCTACTTGGGGGAAGGACATGACTTTGTGGGTGTGGGTGGGAGTTTATGGTTTTGTCTCATGTTCTGAGAATAGGGAGGAAAGGCGGTTTGTTTGGTTTGGAGGGGACTGTTTCTAGTAAGTAGTTTGACAAGATGAGTGTTTCTATGTCTGTATGTCCCACTGTGTTCGTGGTTGTAGACATTAGAGAAGAGAATGCATCAATGGATGTGTCCTGTCTAGTAGAAAGCTTCACAGCATTCATCCTGCCCAATTAATGAATGGACTTTGGCTTGCCTTATGGATGGGTAACACCTACTATCTTCCTAAGTTCCTGTTTTCTTCCTGAATTTGGGCCACTCTCCAGAATAGGCTCATGGTTTTGTGTCCAATATATGTGCCATCTCCAAGCTCTGTGATATGGCCATGTACTGGATAGCTTAAGGGATTGGGGGAATATCAGAAAACTCAGATATCAGTGTGACCAAAAAAGTCTAAGTGGAGAAACCCTGCTTTGGGCCATTTGCTTACCTATTGTTCTGTTGCCCTGAATGTCAGGAAGGTCTTTGCCTCAGGCCACCCCTTTGGGACACCTGAAGAAAACAGTTTTCAAATGGAAATTAATGGGCATCACCTGTACCTCTTTGCTTAATTGCTTTGGAAAGGGATGTTTGTGAATCAGCCTCTTGGCCATGTGTGAGGCTGTGGCTTATATTCTCAGCACCTGATGGATCTAAAGAAAGATTCCATGTGTGCTTCCAAAACCAAAATGGCCCAAAAAGCAGTCTTTGTGGATGAAGTCTCTCGCCTTTCTCTATAAGGTTCCTGACATCCATCTAGTTAGAATAGGGATTCTTTGTGTCAAATGAGTTCTTCAAAACTCTGCAGTGGCAAGTCTTTAGGTGCTTGGGTTTTTTCATGACACCAATTCAGATAAAAAATCTAAACCCGACAGTCAGTAGGCCTCAAATTGGAGAAGCAGAGCAGTATTTACGTCAGGCCTATGGTCACTCCTGGTTCTCAGGAAGGGTGTCCAGGCAACCCTGACTTTAGGCAAATGAGGGGCTAGGAAGGTTATTTTGTACACTGTCTTGGGATGAGTCCCTCATGGAAAACTCCAGCCACAGGTTATGATGAGTGTCTATATGGAAAAAGATGAGGGCTTTGTGGAAGTGTTTTGGTTTTAATTGTGGGGATTTGTGTGGCGGTTGGAAGTGATGACTGGTTCTACCTGGGTTTGAACTCTGGTGTCATTCCTTTAGAGTCTGAGTTCTGGAACTGATCTCAGAGAAATATTGCCATGAATTGTGTTCGGATTTTAGGAGGCCACGCATGGGATTCGCCCTTGGAAACTGAGATCAAGGACCAGGTTTGTTTTCCACAGAGCCTGAGAATCTCAGCCAGGATATCACAAGATTTTTTTCTGAAAGATTAGGCATCCATAGTTGAGAGTCAAAACACCCATGGACGTCACATTGTAGACCTTAATGGGCCTGGATGCATATGAGCCTTTTTCCACTCAATGGGAAGACTTGCCTGTGAGAGTACTCCACAGCTTTCATTGAAATGACCTTCTTCACCATTTTATGGTTCCTGAATTAACTGAAACCCACAGTGCCTCCAACTTCATCCATGAAAAATTGCTAGTTAAATACCATGAAATTTTTGAAATTCCCTTAACCAGGTGGTACTGGAGAGCCTTGGATGTCTTGTTGCTGATCATGAGTGTACCATAGAATGCCTAGATTGTCTGGGTTTCATGAAAATGGTGTAGAACAAAGATGCCAGTAAGTTGGAGCCTGCAGAGTAGTGGGCCTATTGCAGTGGTGGGCAGGTGTGTGATAATACATCTGTGGTGTGGCCATGAGGATTTGCCATTGCCTTCCAAATGGCTTGTGAGTGACATGGTGCAGCCAGCAGGCCCTTCTATGTAAAGGCATCTTTTTATATGGAGAGGTTTCAGGGCAAATTTCAGAGTCAGATTGCTATGGACAAGGGGGCAATCTCTGTGGGATAGAAGCCTGGTTGGTGCATTCTCCTGCAGACTCTGACCAACCACAAGTGACAGAACTCCCTCCAGCACTGGGTCCCAGTTGAACTCATTGTATTTCATGAAGCAAATACCAAAATCGCAGTGCAGCAGCAAGAAACACCACTAAAAGTTTAGGATGACAAAATGTCTTCACAGTCCACACTGGGAGACACCTAGGACCCAGTGGCCACAGTTTACCTACAACGAGAAAATTCAGAACTGCTGCCTCATGTTCATTAGAATATAAGAAACCATGTCCTCCAGGTCACACAGATGCAGACCCAGCTTTGATGGTCCCACTAGAAAGGAAGCTAAAGGTCCTTACAACAACATATATTTCAAGTGCCCAACCTCAGAGGAAGTGTCTCAAAAAGTCTTTAGGCTGACAGAGCTCCATGTTTTGTGAGTGTTTTCCTGTTAGATCTGGACACAAGAGAAGACCACTGACACCAATAAAAATTAAATTAAATTAAGCTTATTATTTCCACTGGCCATCCTGCCTCTCCCTCCCAAAATGGCGGGAACAAGACAGCAACCCCAGCTTTCCTACAGCCCAGCTTCATGGACCAGAAATTTACACAAAATGGGCATTACATTTAACAGAACTCTGACAAGCATCACACTAAAGGTAGTTTATATATATATATATATATATATATATTTTTTTTTTTTTGCTGTCCCTACATCAGAATTTATGAGGGCCATTAGAGCCTCAGAGAGGGTTGTTGTATGGCCAGGGAGGGCAAATATTTATGATATGTCACTAAAGTTTCAGAGAGGGCTGCTATCAGGTCGGAGAGCCAGACATGGCTCAGTTCAAAAACTGGCAGGCATTCCAAGCAGGTTCAGAATTTTCAGTAATTTATGGTAAAGCCAAAATTATCTTTTCATGGCTTTTTGGCAAGACGGCTTCCAATTTTAATAAAAGATCAGGTTGGGTCTATCATTCCCCCCTTTTCTCTGTGTCCGTTTCAAATCTTTGATAGATTAGGGGTAGAGCACTGAGGAAATTTTAATCCCTCAGGTAAAAGTCTCCAAATTTTTAGAACTCACCCAAAACCAGTCTCCCTGATTTTACCTGACTTAATTAATTACTTATATTGATTGTCTATTTATATTTGGCTCCATTGTTGTAATAAGAGAGGCGTCACCCATTTTGGCTTCTTCTGAGCTGAGAGAGGATGACGTGAGTAGGCATGGTGTGAGAGACATGAGTTGCCTTTTAGAAGTAGTTGAGGGACATGAGTTGCCTTTTAGAAGTCAGTTCGGTTTGAAGTCTGGTTGGGGAAGAACAGGTTGTAAAGTCATCTGGGGATTGGTTATTACATGAGAGAAACAAAAACCATGAGTACTGAATAAATGTTGCAGCAGCTGGAACATGCCACTGTATAGAAGTTCCCTCTTCAGTCTTTAATATCCCCAGTTATAAAGACTGTCAATTTAATATTTAACTTTTAGTATTAGAGTTGTCCCTTCCCATAAGATATAGTTTAATAATTTAGTGTCATCTGATCTTGCAAAATCCTTTCACCAGTATGACCTCTGTGTCTAATAGAGAAACCTTTAATTTTGATACTCAGGACTGGATAATCGTACTAGCAAACACCAAGCTTACCTGTGTAGGTTAGGAATATATTTAGGCCTTAAACTGAAAATTTCTGACTCTGGCAGCTCTTCTTGATAGTCTCTTTTAATAAGTATCAGGCATTCCTGTCAGAGAATCCTTCTTTGTAGCCTCCAGTCTTACTTATTTTGGGAGGCTAACATAAAGTGTGTACCTTAAAATATTATTATTATTATTATTATTATTATTATTATTATTATTATTCAAAATGTCCAGGAATGGCTGTATTTTGGTTTTCACTGTCTTTGCTAAGTGTTTAAGATGAAGCATTCAAACTGACTTTTGTTTCTATCTATTGTTAACAGTCAGGTGAGCTTTTATGGGAGTCATAAACTGGGTAAACTTGAGAGCACTTTCTCAGTTCTGCTAGAGCCATTTGCGCTAGGTGGGTCCAGGTCTCTTTTGACCATGTGGCTTCCCTCGGAAGCATCAGGGATTTCTTTCTTCTCTGATGACTCTTCTCTTCATAGCAAATGCACTGATTGGCTTTCTGTTCTCCAGTGGTCTCATTAATCTCCCTGATGGGGAGTTTTTATAGCCCAGAGTTGCAAAACTCTTTAGAGAAGTCCCCTGTTCCCTGGATTCAGACTGACTCAGAGGGCAAGAGCCAAATATTGGTTTCCTTGGCCCTTTTCAATTAATTTTAATTTAAAATCCTAATCTTAAACATCTATCAAATAAATTTTAACAGCCTGATATTAAGAGCACCAGGCTTTAATGTCTATAACTTTATAATTATTTATCTTTTTATTAATTGGGATCTGTATTATTCTGTCTGTCTTGTAGGTGATAACTTACCCTCTGAAATTAACCCATGTTTTGTTCTTAAAGCAACACTTCTTTAAAACACTAACAGGGAATCTTTAGATCACATATAAGAAAATTACAAAATAAAATTTTTTAACAACAGTAAAAATACTTAGTTCGTTTAATAGCTACCCTGAATTTTTTGGCTGAGTCATACATTATATCCCCTGTTTGAGATCCTAGGAATCTTGACATTAAAAAAGAACTTTTAACATAACTTTAAAGAAATAAAATCTGACCTACTGCTTTTGTATTCATTCTCACATGAAATAAGATGGGACACACAGCCTTATCTCAGGTAAGGCAGGGCTCTTTATAAATCTTAAGTGTTTTAGTTCTAAAGCTGATCTTTATTTTTTAAATATTATTTTAAAAAGTTTACATAAATTGTTTGAGGTCACATGAACATTAGCTAACACCATATAAAATCACTTTAAAATATGAATTAAACAAATGCTGAAAGTTTTTAACCTTTACATAGATTAGGCTCTCATTAACATAAAGTACATTTAAATTGTTCCCCAATGTAAAAAGTAAGATTAAACTTTACATATCTTATTGATAACAGGTGAATAAATCCCCATAAAACTTCAGAACACCAGCTTGATATAATGCTCTTTTAAAATTTTTACCTTACAGACTTGCATACCTGTAAGATATGAGCACATTAGTAGCATCACAATTACATTGATGTTTCTACATTAACCAAGTTTAGCTTTTAAAGAAATGGCAGTACAGTGCTCTAAAATAACAGTTCTAATTTAATCAGTTGTTTAATTTCTATGGTTGCTTGCACAAGAAAAAATAAAACTTAATAAACACAATGTTATGGGTAAACTTATGTTTTAAGAAATTTTTGTCTCTTTAACACATGATTGATTTTTACAATCTTTTACAGAATTTAGTCAAACTTATACAGACGTTAGTAAGTCAATCAGATATCTAACAAAAGTACTCGTGAATGAGTAATCCCATATCAAATTTACTTTACTTATTTATCAAAATATTAGACACATGTATTGAAGAGTGTAAACCATTTTTATGTTGAAGGAAAAGTCCGAGAACCAAGGCATATTAGACATTTTGTAGATATTAATATTTTATCAGATTTTTGAATACCTTGAAAAACTTGAAAGCTTAAATTTAAAAACATTTATTTTTATCTGTTTATCAAATTTAATTGAATTATTTAAATCACGTGAATTGAAGATCTTTAGATCCACTTTTTAAAATTTGTTTTTATGAGTGCTTTTTTTTAATGAGTGCTCCTTATATATATTAATTTGTATATCATATATAAAATATACGGACATATGTATATATAGACATACAACACATAACAAAATTGAGCACACATAATAATAGTAAAGGCCTTGTAGCTTTTCGCAGGTGAAATCTCCATTGCAATGTTTCAAAAAGTCCACAGTTGGTCAAAGATAGTACTGATCAGAAAAACATTAACCTAGGTCTGTATGATCAAAATCATGAGCTCAAAAAAAAATAAAGTATCTAAGGAAAAAAATAAGAGTCCTAGAAAAAATGACTGGCCAGTAATTAGTAAATACCATACAATTTACCTTTTTTTCTCTTAGGCCTCAGATCAGTCTCCTACTAAGCTTGCAGGCTTCTTTCATTTGCCTTTCAAAATAAGTCATGGCTGAGGTCTGGAAGGAGCAGGAAAAAACTGCTTTTCTGAGCAGACACCTCAGGCCTAAGGCATTTTAACCATAATTTTCAGGTTCGGATGTTGAAAATTATGGTACAAGTTTAAGATACAATTCACAAAATTTTATATCTTTACATCTTGTTTTGTCAACAGATATCATACTATGATTTACAATCCTTGTCCAGATTAATGCTCTCGAACACATAGTGATATTTTCACAGGCTACCCAATTCAAAATTGGTGAAAAATAAAGACTGAATGATTGGGAAGTTACTTGCCAATTTGGACGTAGAGTTCTTTAGTTTTCCATCCTAAGTATTTAAGTTCTCTGGCATGAATTATCTGAAATCATAAACTAAACCATTACCTAAACCCGACTTTTAACTGCAAGATTTTGCAATGCTTCAAAAACCCATTCAAATACCAGATTGTTACAAGAAAACATCATAATTTAGACACACATTCAGCTAAGATCATTCCCAAGAAACAATTTATAATATCAACACATTATTGCACATGTCTTAAAGGGCCAGAAACAAAGACACAAGACAGACAGAAAGAAGGTCCAGACTATGGCTGTCAGACAGAATCCTTTAAACCTGAGCAGATAAGAAAAAAAATCTCCTACACCAGTGGCACCATAGATGTCCACAAGGGGGGGGCAGATATTTTAACAGAGGGGCAACCTGAAATGTACAATTAAGGGTCTCCATGGTGACTTTAATGCATTTAGTGTCCCCTTTTTCTTTTTCTCTTTTTTAACAAGACAGTGGTGGCATAATCCTTACAGTGCAGGGAAGGAAGGAGGGAATTGCCTGAAGCAACAGGGCTTCAGCAGCTGCTGGGAGTCCCTCAGTCCCTCCTTTTACTTACAGGATTATCTCCTCTGGTTCGGTTCCACCCCAAGCGTGTTCCATCTAGTAACATTTCAGTAGTCAGCTCTAAAAATGTTCCAGGACAGGGGGTGGGGGAGGGATTTATCAAAATTTGTAACTTAAAGTTCGGCTCCTGAACTTGAAGCCAATTAATGCCAATTTAATAATGAGAACAAGGTTTTTAGAAAAAGAAAAAGGGAGGTTTATTGCTTTGGTAACAAAGAAGAAACACAGGGAACCCTGCCCAGAGGTTGTGACTCTCTTATCTGGAGGGCCAAGGGGTTTTAATGGAGTTTCACTTGTTAACCTGGGAGATACTCAGTTCTTAGGTCCCCAGCAGGCATTGCCCTCTGCAGTGGTTATACTCCAGGCAGCCAGCTAGGAGCTTCTCTCATCCTGCTTAACAAAGGGGGGTAAAGTTCATCGCAGTCCCTTAAAACAGAGTGGGAAAGAATATCAGGCTTACTTTCTTTGTTACCCATTTTCACGTCCAATATACTTATGTTTTTACCACAGAAATCACAGAACAAAACACACAAAACAAACAAGAAAAACATATAGAACACAGAACAAAACACAAAATACAGAAACCCGAACTTGAAACAAAAAACATAGGAGCAATGCAACGTCTTGCTAAAGCTCTGAAGTAGGACCACGTACATGCCAGTCATCACATCTCTACCATTCCAGATGAATTCCCTACAGAACAGAACAGAGGACAGAACGATTCTCATTACTGTACCGAAAACGAGTATATGTGAGCCTCCCCAGGACACCTCTATGTCATCAGAACAGATCTCCGTTAAACGGATATCAGATGTTATAAAGGTGCCACTTAATTTTTGAGGCCTCCTCCACCAGGTGATTGCTAATAGTTTTAGTGCGGTGGTTCACCGCAGTGCTCCTGGGACCTAACGCTCACTCCATGACCTTGGAACAGCTCAAGATGTGCACCCACTAGAGTGGCTCTCCAGCCCGGAGCCCTGAAGGGAAGGCCAGATTCAGATTTTCCAGCAGTCTGGTCTTGTGATCTGGTCGGCAGGGTCATCTTGCTGGGGAACTCAAAAAAATTAGATGAGGACACAAAAAAAGAACACTGACTCCAACTAAAATCAAATTGAGGCAAGCTTATTATGTCAACCAGCTGGGCTGCCTCTCCATCCCCAAATGGCAGGAACAAGACAGCAACCCTGCCTTTCCTACAGCACAGCTATATAGCCCAGAAAGTTACACAAAATGGGGGTTACAGATAACAGAACTTTGACAAGCATCACAAAAATGGTAGTTCATTTATTTATTTATTTATTTTTTGGTGGCCCCAATATCAGAAATTATGAGGACAAATAGAGCCTCAGAGAGGGTCGTTGTCTGGACAGGGAAGGCCAAAATTTATGATGTGTCACTAAAGTTTCAGCGAGGGCTGCTATCTGGTCAGAGAGTCAAGCATGGGTGAATTCAAGGCAAGGGCAGGCATTCCAAGCAGGTTCAGAATTTGCAGTTATTTATAGTAAAGCCAAAATTAACTTTTTATGGCTTTGTGGCAAGATGGCTCCCAATTTTAATAAAAGATCAGGTTGGGTCTATCAACCCGTGTCCCTTACTTTTGGAAACTACTCTACCACCTCCAAGGTTGTGAACTCCTGAGCATTTTCCAGTACAGATATGTATTCACAGATTTTCTAACTCTTCTACTCTAATTGTGTCTTACTTGGGGCAAAGATAATTTCAAGGTATTGTGCTGGATGAGAGTGGAAAAATTTTTGTGCAGCACATATTTGCATACACATTGGATTCATTATCTAATTTTCCATTCAAAATACTGAATCCATGACACTAACCAAAACCAGACTAGACTCTGACTACTAATCCTAATATGATCGAGAAAAACAACCCAAAGAGAATAGAAATAGAAGCAGTTCAGAGTAGGCATGGTGTATAGTTAGACTTGCCTTTTGCCTGATAAAGTGTTGGTGTTATAAATCTAGTCAATTTTTAATTGAAATAGTTCTCCATGTGTTTTTAAAGTTAACAAATATGTGAATTCCTGTCTCCCTTTCTCTGAAGCCTATTCAGCACATGTATTTTTTAGGTTCACATATAGAATCCTACATGGTATCACACATACATTCTTATGAGGTGGCTGACTTGGCAGATACAAATCGTAAAAAGAGATCACTCCTCCTAAACACTGTTTTAACAGAAAATCCAATCTATGGGTTTGCTTCCTAGTTGAACAATATTATACATAAATACAAGTTCAGTAAAATAAATACTTTTGTATCTGTGAAAGATATATATTTCATGATGAATTTCGATTGGCATATTTTTGCTAATTTTTAATGTTCCTGTGTGTGTTTTGTGTGTGAGTGTGTGTATATGTATATATATATATATATATATATATATATATATATATATATATATATATACACACACACACACTCTCCAGATTTTTCAATATATGAAATATATATGCCTTATTATACACTCCCCACATTCATTCATGTTCATGTATGTGGATTTATAATAAACTTTTCACAAGATTATTCTCAAAAATATTCATCCACCTGAAATACATATTTGTCTCCTAGTACTGAAAAATAACTTTAGTGAATGGTGCACACAAATCCTAATATTTCTACAGTATCTTACCCAGTTTAACATTAATGCAAGTAGATTCCTATGTGACAAGTTGTGTATTTTGACGTTCATTTTTATGCAACACTAGTACATTACTATTTCTTCAGTTTATGCACATCATAAGATATATATTTATCCACAAGTACATAAATTTATAGACATTTGTTTCACTTTCAATTACTTCCTGCTTCAGAACACATGTATTCCTCCAGGTTTCTTTTTTTTTTAAATTTTTATTGTTGGTTGTTCAAAATATTACATAGCTTTTGATATATCATATTTCACACTTTGATTCAAGTGGGTTATAAACTCCCATTTTTACCCCGCATACAGATTGCAGAAAAACATCAGTTACCCATCCATTGATTTACATATTGCCATACTAGTGTCTGTTGTATTCTGCAGCCTTTCCTCTCCTCTACTATCCCCCTCTTCTTCCCTCCCCTCCCCTCTTCTCTCTCTACCCTCTCTACTGTTATTCATTTCTCTCCCTTGTTTTTTTTTTCCTCTTTCCCCTCACTTCTTCTTGTATGCAATTTTGTATAACCCTGAGGGTCTCCTTCCATTTCCATGCAATTTCCCTTCTCTCTCCCTTTCCCTCCCACCTCTCATTCCTGTTTAATGTTAATCTTCTCAGGCTCTTTGTCCCTACTCTGTTATTAGTTACTCTCCTTATATCAAAGAAGACATTTGGCATTTGTTTTTCAAGGACTGGCTAGCTTCACTTAGCATAACCTGCTATAATGCCATCCATTTCCCTGCAAATTCTATGATTTTGTCATTTTTTAATGAAGAGTAATACTCCATTTTGTATAAAAGCCACATTTTTTTTATCTATTCGTCTATTGAAGGGCATCTAGGCTGGTTCCACAGTCTTGCTATTGTGAATTGTGCTGCTATGAACATCGATGTAGCCGTGTCCATGTAGCATGCTCTTTTTAGGTCTTTAGGGAATAGACCGAGAAGGTTAACAGCTGGGTCAAACGGTGGTTCCATTCCCAGCTTTCTAAGAAATCTCCATACTGCTTTCCAAATTTGCTGCACCAATTTGCACTCCCACCAGCAATGTACAAGTGGACCCTTTTCCTCACGTCCTCACTAGCACTTGTTGTTGTTTGACTTCATAATGGCTGCCAATCTTACTGGAGCAAGATGATATCTTAGGGTGGTTTTGATTTGTATTTCTCTGACTGCTAGAGATGGTGAGCATTTATTCATGTACATGTTGATTGATTGAATGTCCTCCTCTGAGAAGTGTCTGTTCAGGTCCTTGGCCCATTTGTTGATTGGGTTATTTGTTATCTAATTGTCTAATTTTTTGAGTTCCTTGTATACTCTGGATATTAGGGCTCGATCTGAAGTTTGAGGAGTAAAGATTTGTTCCCAAGATGTAGGCTACCTATTTACTTCTCTTATTGTTTCTTTTGCTGAGAAAAAACTTTTTAGTTTGAGTAAGTCCCATTTGTTGAATCTAGTTATTAACTCTTGTGCTATGGGTGTCATATTAAGAAATTTGAATCCCGACCGCACAGTATGTAGATCATAGCCAACTTTTTCTTGTGTCAGACACTGTGTCTCTGATTTGATATCAAGCTCCTTGATCCATTTTGAGTTAACTTTTGTTCATGGCAAGAGAAAGTGATTCAGTTTCATTTTGTTGCATATGGATTTCCAGGTTTCCCAGCAACATTTGTTGAAGCTGCTATCATTTCTCCATTGTGTGCTTTCAGCCTCTTTATCAAATATAAGATAGTTGTAGTTTAGTGGATTGGTTTCTGTGTCCTCTATTCTGTACCATTTGTCCAACCGCCTGTTTTGGTACAGTACCATGCTGATTTTGTTACTATTGCTCTGTTGTATAGTTTGAAGTCTGGTATCACTATACCGCCTGATTCACAGTCTTTTCATGAGACTTCATTCCAAACGCATTATTTTCTATTTCCATAATCACCTTTGAAGCAAAACTCACATACACGTCATGATCAACCATAACCCTAATATTACCATTAGATGTATAACTGGTTGGAATGAAGGATTGTACATCAATATAGATTTTCTGTATATTTTCAGATATCAATTCAATCCATTATTTAAAGTTGGAAAAAGTTATATTATTTGTTCACAGTATGGTCTATTCATGCATTATGTCTATATTCATAGACACAGGGTACACCTTTTTATACCCCCAATACTTATTTATACATCTTCAAAATATTGCTCCCAGAAATGGTGGAAGAAATACTCATATCACCTGATGTACATATACATTTTATCAAAGTAATATTCTGGACACAATTACAAAGATCACACTTAAGTTTGTACCAAAGCCTAAATGGAAAGTGAGCATGGATCACGAAAAACATCCATGTCCAGGTTGCCTAATGCTCTCAAATGTCAACCCGATTGGTGACTACATATTTGTTTCTTCCTAAGATTATATATTCAACATCAAGCCAGTTGAAAATGTCTAATCCTATCACTCAGTTTATACTTTGCCTGATTTCCTAATGTCTCTATTATTATCTGCTTTCCTTCATATTTTCCCCAGTTCATCATTGTGACTGACTCTTCACATGTGCTCACATTTACACTCACTCTGTACCCAAAACCCTATTGCTAAAGATTTTTTGGACCAAATCCTATATTCACCCTTCCGACTAATTCCTAATCCTACCGACTATCCCTTTTTGAGTGGATGTTCTCTTCGACATTCAATCATCCAAGGTACAAGGAACGCTACCATTGTATATTGATTAATCTGAGACATCTGTGCAGAATATAATTCAAAGCTAAGTATCCCAGTCAAGGGCCCAAAGACCTTCTGGGCTTCAAATTTTAGCTAGATTTCTGTATTCATACTTATATTACACTTATATTCCTATGAATATTTCAGGTTCCCAATACCATAATTCATCCCGTAGAATGATTCCTAACCCAAATGGAACATGATATTAACCCTAACCATACACTGTTCCCTCAATCTAACTTTACGAAAGAGCAGGGACAGAGTTGGTCTTACAATACAGGAATTTAGAGGATCCTCCACCTGCTGAGAACCTCAAAGGTCAACAAAGAAATGATCCCTGGAGAAGATATAGGCAGCTATGAAGGACCTGTGAAAGAAAAAGTCATATTCCATGGCAAACAACTTGGTCAGATGAAGGGATGTGTCTGAATCAACATTTCTCTTCTTAATGTATAGAAGATGGACCAAACCAGGCTTGAACTCTGGTGTGATTCCCCTTGCAGACTGAGTTCTGGAACTGACATCAGAAAAATATTGCCATTAATTGTGTTAGGATTTTATTAGGCAACGCATGAGAGTCGCCCTTGGAAAGAAAACTGAGATCTAGGAACAGGGTGGCTTTCCACAGAGCACTGGGAATCTCAGCCAGAATATCACATGATTTTATTTTGAAAGACATGGCAGCCATAGTTGACAGTCAAAACACACATGGACCTCACATTGTAGACTGCAATAGGCCTGGCTTCATGTGACCTATTGGCCACTTTTTGGGAAGCCTTGCCTGTGAGAGTTCTCCAGAGTTTTCATTGAAATGAGCTTCCCCACCATTTAATGGTTCCTGAATGAATTGTAACCCACAGTGCCTTCAACATCTTCCTTGAAAAACGGCTAGATAAATTCCATGAAATTTTTGAAATTCCCAAGACCAGGTGGCACTGGAGAACCTTTGGATGTCCTGTTGCTGATCATGAGTGTACCAGACAGTGCCTTGATTTACTGGGTTTCATGAAAATGGTGTAGAACAGATTTGCCAGTAAGTTGGAGCCTGCTGATTAGTGGGCCTAGAGCAGTGGTGTGCAGGTGTGTGATAATACATCTGTTGTGGGGCCATGTGGATCTGCCATTAGCTTCCAAATGGCTTGTGATTGACATGGTGTAGCCAACAGAAGCTTATTTGTAAATGCATCTTGTTATATGGAGAGATTTCAGGGCAATATTCAGAATCATGTTGCTATGTATAAGGGGGCAAGCTCTGTGGGATATTAGCCTGGTTGATGCATTCCCCTGCAGACCCTGACCCAACACACGTGACAGAACCCGCTCCAGCACTGTGTCCCAGTTGAACTCCTTGTATTTTGTGGAGCAAATATGAAATTCCCAATGCAGCAGGAAGAAAAACCACGAAAAGTGGAGGACGAAAAAATGGCTTCACTGTCCACACGGGGAGACACTTAGCCCACAGTGGCCACATTTTACCAACAAAGAGCGAATTCAGCACTGCTGCCTCATGTTCATTGGAAAAGAAGAAACCATGTCCTCCAGGTCACATAGATGCAGACGCAGCTTTGATGGTCTCATTAGAAAAGAATCTAAAGCTCCTGACAACAATATATATTTCAAGTGTCAAACCTCCGAGGCAGTTCCTCAAGAAGTCTTTAGGCCGAAAGAGCTCCATGTTTGTGGAATGTTTACCCTGTCCCTTATTTTTGGAAACTATTCTACCACATCCAATGATGTGAAACCCTGAGCATTTTCCATTCCATATATATATTAACAGATTTTTTTACTCTTCTCCTCTATTTGTGTGTTATTTGGGGCAAAAGTAATGTCAAGGCATTATTCTGGATGAGAGTGGGAAGATTGTTTTGTAGCACATATTTGCATACACATTGGATTCATTTTCCTATTTTCCATTCGAAATACTGCATCCCTGACACTAATCCATATGCTACTAGACTCTGACTACTAATCCTAATATGATAAGGAAAACACCAAAACAGAATAGAAATAAAAAATTTCAAAAGAGGCATGGAGTATAATTGGACTTGCCTTTTGCAGGATAAAAGGCAGCTGTAAAAAATCTAGTAAATTTTTAATTGAAATAGTTCTCCATGTGTTTTAAAGTTAACAAATATGTGAATTTCTGTCTCCCTTTCTCTGTACCCTCTTCAGCTCATGTATTTTTATATGCACATATAGAATCCTACCTGGTATAACAAGTACATATTTGTGAGGTGGCTGACTTGGCAAATACAAGTTGTGAGAAGAGATCCCTCAGCAGAAACACTGTTGGAAGTGAAAATTCACCCTATGTGTGAGCTTCCTAAGAGATCAAGATTATACATAAATCCATGTTCAGTAAAATAAATATTTTTTCATCAGTGGATGATATATATTTCATGATGAATTTCGATTGGAATATATATTGCTAATTGTTAATGTCTCAGTGGTTTTATATATATATATATATATATATATATATATATATATATATATATATATATATATATATATATATATATATACACACACACACACACACACTCTCCAAACTATTCAAAATATGAAATATATGATCTACATATACATTTTATCACAGAAATATTCTGGACAAAAAATGCAAAAGACACAATATGATGGTATCAAAGCCTAAATGGAAAGTGAACATGGATTACTAAAAACATCCATGTCCAGGTTCCCTAATGCTCTCAAATGTCAATCATATTGGTGACTACATATTTGTTGCTTCCTAAGATTATATATTCAAACTCAACCCTGTTGAAAATGTCTAGTCCTATGATTGACTTTATACCTTACCTGATTTCCTAATCTCTCTAATGATATCTGCTTTCCTACATATTTTTCCAAGTTCACCATTGTTACTGACACTTCACATGTGCTGACATTGACATTCACTCTCTAAACAAAACCCTATTGTTAAAGAACTTTTATTCCAAATCCTATACACACTCTTCTTCCTAAAACTTCCAACTATCTTCCTATTCCTACCTACTATCCCTTTTTGACTAGATGTTCTCTTCAACATTCAATCGTCCAAGGTACAAGGTCCTATGCCATTGTATATCGATTTATCTGAGATATCTTAGTAGAATGTAATTCAAAGTAAAGTATCCCAATCAAGGGCCCAATGCCCTTCTGGGCTTCAAATCTTACTTAGATTTCTGTTTTCATACATATATTTCACCTCTATATTTTTATAAATCTTAAAGGTTACCAATATTATAATTCATCCAGCAGAATGACTCTTTACCCAAATCAAAAATGTTATTAACCCTAACCATACACAGTTCCCTCAATCTAACTTTACAGAAGAGCAGGGACAGAGTTGGTCTTAAAATACAGGAATGTAGGTGGTCTTCCTCCAGCTGAGAACCTCAAAGGTCCATGAATAAATGATCCCTGAAGAAGATGTAGGCAGATATGAAGGACCTGAGTGAGCAAAAGTCATCATTCATGGCAAAAACCTGGTCAGGATAAAGGGTAGTGTCTGAATAAGCCCCTCTTTTCTTAATGTAGAGAAGATGGACAAAACCAGGCCTGTGTGGAGAGCTGTTCCCGGGTGCCTATGGTTGATATTGCATTCTAACTTGTGAAAGTGTCACAGGAAGTAGGGGCAGCCTCCATCTCATGGGACCATTGGAAGCAACTATTAGGACAAAGTGGTTGCCAAGGTAGTGGCCTCATTCAGTTTCTGAAGAAAGTGACCTCACCACACTTCCTTGTTGATGGAACTCTCTGAACATGGGATCCAGGAAGCCAGGCACCCAGAGCCAGTCCCAGTCCCAGTCCCAGTCCCAGTGGTCTCACTTGTTTGGATTTAGCATGGACAGATTCACTCTTTCTTGGTACCTACTGATGTGAGGATGGCCAAATGTGAGAAAAGCTCTGAAGAGGGGTCTTTTCTGAGAAAGCAGGTAGTGGCTCACCGCTGACTCTTGACAACTTCACAGAGTTGGACAAGGAGATCAGTTCTGAGACAGAACAGGTCATTTCAGGGGAACATAGTGTGGCCCACCAGTCAGAGGACACTCCAGATTGTCATAGACCTAGTTGCAGGAAGTAGGTGACTTTGAGGGTGTGGGTGTGAGTTTGCGGATTTTGTCTCATGTTCTGAGAATAGGTAGGAATGGCGGTTTGTTGGGTTTGGAGTGAATAACTTCTGTTCATGTATGTGGATTTATAATCAACTTTTAACAAGATTATACTCAGAAATATTCATTCACCTGAAATACATATTTGTTTCCTAGTACTGAAAACTAACTTCAGTGAATGGTGCATATAACTCCTAATATTTCTACAGTAACTGACCCAGTTTAACATCAATGCAAGTAGATTCTTATGGGACATGATATGTGTTTTGGAGTTCGTTTTAATTCAACACTGGTACATTACTATTTCTTAAGTTTATGCACATTACAGTATATATATTTCATTCACAAGTTCACAAATTTATAAGCATTTATTTCACTTTCAATCACTTCCTGCTTCAGAAAACATGTATTCCTCCATGTTTCTTGACTGGTCTTTTCATGAGACTTCTTTCCAAACACATTATTTTTGATTTTCATAATCATTTTGAAGCAAAACTCACACATTCTTCATGAAAAGCCATAACCCTAATATTACAATTAGACGTATAACTAGTTGTTATGAATGATTCTATATCAAAATATGATTTCTTATATATTTTCAATTATCAATTCAATCCATTATTTAAAGTGGAAGCAGTTATATTATTTATTAACTGTATGGTCTATTAATGCATTATCTCTCTATTCATAGACAAGGGGTACACCTATTTTACCTTAGATACTAATTTATACATCTTCAAAATATTCCTAAAAGAAATGGTGGAAGAAATACTCATGTCACCAGATCTACATATACATTTTATCACAGTAATATTCTAGACAAAAAAAAAGTCACCCTTAAGATTGTACCAAAGCCTAAATGGAAAGTGAGCATGGATTACATAAACTTCCATGTCCAGGTTGCCTAATGCTCTCAAATATCAATCCTATTGGTGACTACATATTTGTTTCTTCCTAATATTATATATTCAACCTCATGCCTGTTGAAAATGTCTAATCCTATCACTCATTTTATACTTTACCTGATTTAGTAATGTCTCTATTTATATCTGCTATCCTACATATTTCCCCGGTTCATCATTGTGACTTACACTTCATGTGTGCTGAAATTTACATTCACTCTCTAACCGAAACCCTATTGCTTAAGAAGTTTTGGTCTAAATCCTATACTCACTCTTCTTTCTAAACCTACCGACCATCTTCCTAATTCTACCTACTATCCCATTTTGAGTGGATGTTCTCTTTGACATTCAATCATCAAAGGTACAAGGTCCTATGCCATTGTTCATCGATTTATCTGAGACATTTGTGCAGAACATAATTCAAAGCTAAGCATACCAATTAAGGGTGCAATGCCCTTCTGGGCTTCATATCTTCCCTGGATTTCTGTTTTTATACTTATATTTCACCTATATATTCTTGTAAATATTATAGTTTCCCAATACCATTATTCATTGTGCAGAAAGATTCCTAACCCAAATTGAACATGTTATTAACCCTAACCATACACTGTTCCGTCAATCTAACTTTACAGAAGAGCAGCGACAGAGTTGGTCTTACAATACATGAATGTAGGCGATCTTCCACCTGTTGAGAACGTCAAAGGTCCATGCAGAAAGGATGCCTTGAGAAGATGTGGGCAGCTATTAAAACTTGAGAGAGAAAAGTCATCTTCTATGGCAAACAACCTGGTCAGCATGAAGGGATGTGTATGCATCCACCTCTCTCTTCTTAATGTAGAGAAGATGGTCCAAACCAGTCCTAGGTGGAGAGCTGTTCCCGGGTGCCCATGGTTTATATACCATTCTAACTTGTGAAAATGTCATAGGAAGTAGGGGCAGCCTCCATATAATGGGACACTTGAAAGCAACTGTTAGGACAAAGTGGTTGCCAAGGAAGTGACCTCATTCAGTTCCTGAAGCATTGACCTACCTCACTTACTTGGTGATGGAACTCTCTGAACTTGGGATCCAGGATGCCAGGCACCCGGAGCCACTCAAGTCTCAGGCCCAGGGGTTTAACTTGTTTGGATTTACAAAGGAGAGTGTTAGTCTTTCTTGGTACCTTAAGATATGAGGATGGCCAAATACCAGGAGAGCTCTGAATAGGGGCCTTTCCTGAGAAAGCAGGTAGTGGTTGGCCACTGGCTCTTGAAAACTTCACAGAGTTGGGAAAGAAGAGCAGATCTGAGACAAGACAGGCCATTTCGGGGGAACATACTGTTGCCCACCAGTCAGAGGAAACTCTGGATAGTCACAGAGTTTAATGGGGGAAGGATGTGCCTTCGTGGGTGTGGGTGTGTTTTTGTGGTTTTGTCTCATGATCTGAGAATAGGTAGGAAAGGCGTTTTTTTCTTTGATTTGTAGTGGACTGCTTCTAGTAAGACGTTTGACAAGGCGAGTGTTTCTATGTCTGTGTATGCTACTGTGTCCGTGGTTGTAGACATTAGAAAAGAGAATGCAACAATTGATGTGTCCTGTATAGTAGAAAGCTTCCCAGCATTCATCCTGCCCAATTTATGAATGGACTGCCGCTTGCCTTAAAAATGAGCAACACCTGCTAACTTCCTAAGTTCCTGTTTTCTTCCTGAATTCTCGCCACTCTCCAGAATAGGCTCATGGTTTTTGTCCAAAATATGTACCACCTCCAAGCTCTGTGACATGTCCATGTACTGGATAGCTGGAGGGAATGGCGAGCATCTCAGAAAACTCAGATATCAGTGTGACCAGGAAAGTCTCAGTGGAGAAACCATGCTTTGGACTTTTTCTTACCTATTGTTCTGTTGCCCTGAATGTCAGGAAGGTCTTTGCCTCAGGCCACCCCTTTGTGAACCCTGAAGAAAACAGTTTTCAAATGTAAATGAATGGGCATCACCTGTGGCTCTTTGCTTAATTGCTTTGGAAAGGGATGTGTCTGAATCAGCCTCTTGGCCCTGTGTGAGGCTGTGGCTTAGATTCTCAGCACCTGATTAATCCAAAGACAGATCCCATGTGTGCATCCAAAACCAAAATTGCCAAAAGAGCAGTTATTGTGAATGAAGTCTCTTGACTTCATTTCTAAGGTTCCTGAGGCCCATCAAGTGAGAATAGGCATCCTTTGGGTAAAATGAGTTCTTCAAAGCCCTGCGGAGGCTAGCCCAGAGGTTTTTGGTTTGTCTCATGACTCCCAATCATATAAAGAATCTATACCTGACATTCAGTAGGCCTCAAATTGGAGATGCAGAGCAGTATTAACAGCAGGCCTATTTGATCACTCCTGGTTCACAAGAAGGGTTTCCAGGCCACCCGGACTTTAGGCAAATGAGCGGCAAGGGAGCTTATTTTTCACACCGTCTTGGGCTGCACCCCTCATGGAAAACTCCAGCCAGAAGTTATGATGAGTGTCTATATGTAAGAAGATGAGGGCCCTGTGGGTGTGTTTTGGTTTTCATTGTGGTCATTTTTGTGGCGGTTGGAAGAGATGACTGGGCCTACCTGGGCTTTAACTCTGGTGTGATTCCTCTTAGAGACTGAGTTCTGGAACTGACCTCAGGGAAGTACTGCCATGAAATGTGTTGGGATTTTAGAAGGCCACGCATCAGAATCGCCCTTGGAAACTGAGATAGAGGTCCAGGGAGGCTTTCCAAAGGGCACTGGGAATCTCAGCCAGGATATCACATGATTTTATTCTTAAAGACTTGGCAGCCAAAGTTGAGAGTCTAAACACACATGGACCTCACATTGTAGACCTCAGTGATCCTGGCTTCATGTGAACTTTTGGCCACTCTTTGGGAAGCTTGCCTGTGAGTGTTCTCCAGAGATTTCATTGAAATGAGCTTCCTCACCATATAATGTTTCCTGCATGAATTGAAACCCACAGTAACTCCAACTTCATCCTTCAAAAATGGCTAAATAAATACCATCAAATTTCTGAAATTCCCAGACCAGGTGGCACTGGAGAACCTTTGGATATCCTGTTGCTGATCATGAGTGAAAGAATTCCCCACACAAAGACACTTCGCTAGGAGAATTCCAATTTTATTGCAAAAAGCTGTGTGCTTACATAGAACTAAAGGGGTGATGGTAGGGCTTAGATAAATGGCAGGGCACCAATTTATTGGCAAGTTCTTTCAGATATCAGCTCCGGAGCCAAGGAATTAGTTCTCATTGGGGCTAAGGTTCCCCGCCAGAGAGATTTGAAATTGGCGCTGACGGGAGAGTTCACACGGGCGGGAACTTTTTGCATCACTGCAGAAAAGAGGAAGGTAGGAAGAAAAAGTCCTTAGGCACCATGTTGGGGTTTTTACTCTGGGGAATAACTGCCGTTTATACTTTTCCCAACATTCCTCCCTTTTTGTTTTCTTAGGAAGTGTGGCGTCGTTGGTCAGATCCGGCTGCTTCTTGGTGTTTGGGGGCGCTGTGGGGCCTAGAATGGGAAGTGGAGGAATTCTCGGGGGTCAGGTCTGGGGATATCATGGCAGCCAGAAAGAAAACCCAGTGGCTACAGACAGCTACTTCCATAGGGGTGAAGTCTATGAAAGTTCCCTGAAGCCTCAAGTTGTCGATGGCATTGAACCAGTCCTGGATGGAGGAGTTTGTTGGTATCAGTCACTGGTCCTGTTTCAGAGACTCTGGGAAATACTGGAAGCGTTGCCTGGACATGGCATCACCAGCACCTGAAGAAGATCAGAGCGAATAAAAACAGAATTAAGATAAAAATTAAAGCAAAGGTCAATTTTTGGCAGAAGTACCATGTTGGGGGACTGACAGAGAAGAGGCCAAGGGCCATGAGGAAACTTAGAAGGACATAAAGACTCATTAATCCAGGATGGCAGATTAAAAGGTTCTCCGAGCTCGTTGTCTCTCACCGTCTGATGTCCGTTGCATTCCATCGTGCCTGGTAGTGAGCTTCAGCACTGAGTGAACTGTTCTCTTGGAGATGTTGGGGGTTCATCAGTCATCAGAGGCTGCTAGTGCCTAAGCAAAAGCTGGTTGAATGTTTGATTAGAATTTTTTTTTCAGTTGGGTTTGAAGGCACTTCATTATGCAGGGCAAGAGAGCACAAAAAAGGAGCATCCCAATAAGGGGCCCCAAGATTGGTAGTAAGTACATGGCAAGAAAGGATTGGAAGCAATTGGGTTGATAATTCCTGCAATTTAACAACATTTTTTTCTATTAGGCCAGATTCATTAACATAATGACAACACTCCTCTCTGAGGAACAGGCATGTTCCCCCTTTTTCTGCAATGAGAAGATCAATTGCCCTTCGGTTCTGTAAAGCCAGTTGTGCCAATGAAGTAACCGTCACTGCAAGGAGCCCAGAAACTGAGCAGTGTTATCAAGTGCTTCCTGCAGTTTTTGTTGCAGGTCATTGGATGCCCATAGAGCATGACCTATAGCTTCACCAGAGAGTTCGAGACTCGCCGCTGAGGTTGTTAATGTGAGGCCTACCAGAACCGGCAGAAAGACTGCCCTAAGGGTGCAGGAAGGTAGGGCCACCTGTCGGAATTCGATGGGAGTATACAAAGACAGCTGAGGAACTACCGTAACCAAGAAACAGATGCCAGAGACATTGATCGTTGAGGTACTTATAGACCCGTTACACCAGAGAAAATGTCCAGGTTTCATAAATCAGGGCTCTATGGGGTGCTAAAGCTCAAGGAACAAATGGGTAAAGAATTCATTATTGTCAGATGGAAACAGATGAAAGGAAATAAAGTATTGGTGGAACAACTTTCCCATAGTGGGATACGTGTCACATGTAGGGGTTTTCCTTTCTTAGAGAAATTGTAGGTTTTTGCTGAAATATTTCCTGCCGCTAATGGGACCGCTGCTAGAAGTGGACGACTAAGTGAAGCACAGAGAAAGAACTGAGAAGTAGGCACAGAAAGAGGGGTGGAGTTTAATAATCAAAGAGTTTGGTGTAGCAAATTGAGCCATGTGGGAGGGGGACCTGAGGGGGTTGAAGGCTCTGAATCCTCTTTAAATGAGCTATGGATAAGATCTCAAAGTTTTGATTCTGACTCCTTAATGTGTTCGACTACCTGGATGGTTGCCTTAGGTGGCGTAATCAGGGTGCGGCCAACAGTCATCCACATTGTGGTTCTGGCTGAGGTTGTCCGAGCATAGACAGCAAACTCAACATAGTCCCAACGTTTGGCCTTGGGGTCAGGTATATCTAAAGTATACCATCCATTGTTATTGGATGAAGAGCCTTTATGCCACTTTAGGTAACTAGAAGTCCACCCTTCATGGTAACCAAGTGAGTGGTAAGAATAGCTACCACGTTCATGATGGAACCTGCATGAATTATAGGGGCACCCATTATATATCTCAGGCCACCAATGACAATAGTCTTTGGTTTGATGAAAAAGGAAGCAAATGAAAGGCCAGTTCCAGCTACCAGGGACGAAGGTCCTTGAAGGTGACAATTTTAGGGAAATAGATGTGCAGTTGCGGATGAAGCAAGCAGTTGCATCCACTGCGTGGACATTCTGCATGCCATGTTCTGAGTATCATTCCCAAAGAGTGAAAAAATACATTGTAGCAGAGGAGGGTAGATACCAGTCCTGACAGAGCACAGAAAATAAGCAGAGCACAAAAAACAAGCAGTTAGAGAAGACTAGGGTGTTGGGAGAGCTCATTGTGCCTTCTTTAAGAGGAATTGTTCTGCGGGGAACACCGTGTTAGCCGCAACTTAAATGGGTGAGATGGGAGTGGAGAGCAGGAGTAAAGGGGAGGTTCAGGAGGTGATTCTTGGAGTTCCTCTGGGGTGGTCCTGTCGTCATCAGGTGGGCCTCTTGGTGATATGGCTTCAACCTAGATATGTGAATCCAAGGGGTGAGACAGTTGTCTGATAAGGAGAGTTAGGTGGAGTTGGGGGTACAGAGAATGACAGGATAGGGGCCTTCCCATTTTGGGGCAAGAGGCCCATTCTCCTCTGGGGTATTATAATAGACTAGACTCCCAGCTGTTAAGGGAGGAGTGTTTGGAGCGGGGACTGGGTCCAGAAGAAGCCAGTCCTGATATTTCCAGAGTTCCGAGCGAAGATAAAACAGGAGAGGCAAAGACAAATCTTGGGTGAGAGGTCCTTGTGAAATGACCAACCCAGGGGGGATAAGAGGTCTTGAATACCTTATCTCAAAGGGAGACAGTAAAGATGGTTTCTTAGGTAGAGCTCTGATTCGAAACAAATCCAAGGGAAGGAGTTTGACCCAGTCTAAGTTTAATTTCATTGTCAATTTGGTAAGGACTTCCTTTAGAGTACGATTTACCCTTTCCACTTTCCCTGAAGCCTGAAGGTGATATGGACAGTGAAAATGTCACTTGAAGGAGAGGGCTTGAGAGACCTTTTGTGTGATCCTAGAAATAAACTCAGGGCCATTGTCAGATTGTAGGAAAGTGGGCATTCCAAACCTGGGGATGATGACTGTCAGAAAGATTGAAGCTACAGTGGAAGCCTTTTATTGGAAATGGGAAATGCCTGAACCCAACCAGAGAAAGTGTCCACAAAGACAAGGAGGTATTTAGTGTGCCATACTTTGGGCATGTTGGTGAAATGTACCTGCCAGTCAGCAGTGGGAATGTGTCCCCGGGCTTGGTGGGAAGGGAAAGGTTTGGGCCTTAAAAAAGTATGAGGGTTGGTCCGCTGACAGATCTGACAATTAGAGGCTATATTCTGTAGCATGGCTTTGTCAGAGGAAGTGAGGGAGAAGAAGCTCTGTAAAAAGAGGGTCAAAGACTGAGAATCGGAATGGAATAGAGTATAAAGGAACTTGAAAAGATCCTTGTTCTTACTGGAAGAAGTAGTGGCTTCAGATGAGATGTCTAAAGTGGCCATTATATGTCCCCCAATGGGGGCAATAACTGGAAGTGGTGGCAGCCATTCGTGCCGCCTGGTCAGCTTTGGCATTGCTCTCAGTGATAAGAGAGCGGTCCTTCTGATGGGACCTACAATGGACAACTCCCAACTGGGTGGGAAAGTGGGAGGCCTCTATCAGATTGCTTATAAGAGCCGAATTAGTGATCACATTACCTTTGGTGGTAAGTAGTCCTCGCTCCTTTCATATTGCAGCATGGGAAAATAAGATATGGAAGACATATTTTGAGTCAGTATAAAGGGTGAGGGATTTGCCTTGTGCTAGAAGGCAGGCACGAGTGGCTGCTATGAGTTCAGTCTGCTGGTTGGTAGTTCCTGAAGGTAGAGCTTTGGCCTCTATAATCTCAGTGGCTGAAACTACAGTGTATCCAGAGTAATGAGTGCCATTCTGCCTAAAGAAACTGCCGTCAGTGAACCAGATAAGGTCAGGCTTGGTGAGTGGTCCCTCAGAAATTGAAGAATGACAGGGAAGGAAATCATCTAACTTTTCCAAGCAATTATGAATTGTTGTGTTAGACGTGGGAGTCATTGGGAGCAGTGAGGCAGGGTTCAGTGCAGAGCAGGGGAGGAAAGTAATATTAGGGTTTTCCAGAAATGAAGTGAGGAGCGACAGAACTCTGGATGGAGGAAGGGTTTGAAGGCCCTTATAAGCTAAAAGATCCTTCAAGTGATGTGGGGAGTGAATAGTTCAAGGGGCCCCAAAAGTCAGCTTAGAGGCTTCTTTGTGTAAAATTTGTTCAGCAGCCAGAGCTTTTAAGCAAGGGGCCTACCCACAGATTGTATGGTCTACTTTATTGGACATATATGCCAGAGGTGCATATGTAGGCCCATAGTTTTGACCAAAGACCGCAAATGCTTGCTCTCCTTTTTCATGGACATATAGATGAAATGGTCTTGAAATATCAGGAAGGTGCAAGGCAGGTGCCTTTAAGAGGAGTTGCTGAAGCCTGCAGAAGTGGTAGTTAGGGGAGGAGGCAAGAGATTCACTAGGGGGTCCTTTTGCTAGGTCATACAGGTTTTTGGCTAGAAGAGAATAATTTGGGATCCAGGCCCTAAAATAAATGCTAGTCCTAGGAATGATAGTATTTCGGCTTTCGTATGGGGCACTGGAAGATCAGAAAGGAGTTGCCTCCTATCCAGTGTTATTTCCTTTTTCCTAGGTGTAAGGCAAAAAACAAGATAGATGAGAAAAAACTGGAAAACATGGGCCTTGTGGGGAGACACCCTATATCCCTTGTATGCTAGGAAATTAAGAAGCTGGGCAGTGTGGGATTGAGAGTGTTCCCAAGAGGGACTACATAGAAGAAGGTCATCGACATATTGAAGGAGAGTAGAGTCAGGACAGGTCGGGTGAAAGGATGTGAGGTCCTGGGCAAGAACTTGGCCAAAGAGATGGGGCCTATCCCTGAATCCCTGTGGGAGGACAGTCCAGGTAAGCTGACGAGAATGGCGGGTGTGAGGGTCAGTCCACGTAAAAGCAAAGATATCCTGAGATTCTGATGACAAGGGAATAGAAAAGAATGCATCTTTGAAATCTAGGATCAAGAAGTGGGTAGTAGTGGCATGGATCTGAGAGAGGCAGGGGTAATTGTTGGGCACTAGCGGGTGGATGGGGACCACAGAGGAGTTGACAATGTGAAGGTCTTGAACCAGCCTGTAGGACCCGTTAGGTTTCTTAACTGCCAGAATGGGGGGTGTTGAAAGGAGATTGTGTAGGCCTAAGATACCCCTTTCATAATAAATCCTGGATGATGGGTTCTAATCCGAGGAAGGCTGTGGTTGTGAGTAGATATTGTGGTTGACTAATATATCTTGAAGGGTCGTGTAAGACAATATGAATAGGACTTCATTTAGCCATAGAGGGTGTAGTTGTGTCCCAAACCTCAGGGTTAACTGGTTTAGATAGTCGTGGGAGACTGCATGAAGGAGGTGTATTTGCCCCTAGGAACATCATGAGGAAATGAGAGGTAGAATAATGTGGGGTGATATGTGAATGGTGACTTTTAATAGTGAGAGTATGTCATTAAGACATGACGGCCATCTGGGGTTTCTGGGTCGAGTTTTGTGTACTGTTGAAGGGCCTTGGTTAGTCTATCCTGGAAATCTGAAGGTGTTTCCTCCTTCGTTTGAATGACCTCCTGCACCTTTTGAAAGTTAACAGCCTTGTGGGTGGCCTTTTTCAGCCCCGCCAAGAGACAGGATGTAAAAAGGTCACGAAACTGTAAGCCTTCACGGGTCTTGTAATCCCATAGGCGATCCTGCTCTGGGACAGCATGAGGGCCTGTGGGGTGGGTAGGATTGGTCCTATGATTTTCATCAGCATGGGTTTGGGCTAGCTCCCAGACTCATTGCCTTTCCTTGGGGAGAAGTGTATTGGCCAAGAGCATGTAGATGTCATGATGAGTGAGGCTACATACTTGCAGGACCCATTGAAACTCCCGAATGTAAGTGGTGGGGTCAGTGGTGAAAGAGCCTAACTTCCTCTCTAGCTGAGTAATGTCCGACATGGAAAACGGAACGTGGACTCTGATGACACCCTCGGGACCAGCTACCTCACGAAGGGGTGCAATTGTCTTGGGGGTGGGAAGGAGTCCCTTAGACCTGGTAACAGGAGGACTGAAAGAGGAAGGCGGTGAACAGGAAGGAGAGGGAGAGGAAGGGAGTGTCTCTGTGGAGGAGGAGGAGGTGGAGCAGGCAGAAGAGGGCGGAGGAAAGAGGGATGAAACGGAAGGCGGAGGATCCATGGAATTAGGCAGAGGAAGAGGAAGGTATAGCGGGAGAGAAGGGGCAGATGGGGCTGGGGGATAAGGTGGGGGTTCATCTGCTTGGTCGAATGAGGAAGAATCTGTGAAGTCAGGAATAGAAGTAGGGGAAGAGAGGGGTTTTCAAGTAAAGAGGACCTGAGAGGGAGGGCAAAAGGAGCAGAGAGCAGGGTGCTGTGTGTGAAGGCTAAAATCTTAAATGCAGGGAATCTCCCTCCACTTTTTCAGATGCTGGCAGTAGTTAAAAAGGTCCCGGAAGAGGTTTGGATCTAAGGAGCCTTCTGGTGGCCAATGATTGCCATTATCCAGTGGATATGTAGGCCAATCATGGGTACAGATTTTGATTAAAAGTTTGGGCTTGATGTCTGGTGTGAGGGAGAGTGTGGCCAGATTTTTTATTAAACATTTGAGAGGTGAGTCTTCAGGTGCAGACTAAGAGGTGCCCATAGTCACAGGGAGAGATGGGAGAGAGAGAGAGAGAGAGAGAGAGAGAGAGAGAGAGAGAGAGAGAGAGAGAGAGAGAATAGGAGTAAGCAAGAAAGACAAAGAGAAAACCCGGGCTGGAACGGCTTCCAGGAAGCTCAGGGCAAACGGGGGTCAGGTGGGCATCCCCAAAATGACAAGCCATCACGAGGAAATACAGAGGGCACTACCTGGTCATCACCAGTGAAGTGGGATCTGTGAAACCAAAAGGAATTGGAGCCAAGGGCAACCTGACGTCAGGAAAGTTTTCAACTGCAGCAGAAGAAGTCAGTAATGAAAACAAAACTCTGGCTCTGACAGAATGCAATTCCAGGCCGGGAGTTCAGTTTTCGCAGAGCAGAGAGGCAGCTTCAGCCAGACACAGCAACCCCACAGGATACAGCAACTCTAGCCGGCAGCAGCAGCGGCAGTGGAGCAGGAAAATCCATAAAGCCTCTCTTGTAAACTCAGAAGCCTCATGCCCCAAAAAGAAACGAAACACCAGAGGGTCCACTGCAACTAGTAAAGGTCTTAGTGGGAGGAATTCCCTCTCCCCTACCAGGCATCTGGAGTGTGCCTGACGATCACTGTCACAAAACCAGTGGCAGCCTGAAGGGAGTTGGCGAGCCGGGGTCAGGGGAGGATTACTTACATCAGATCAGTGGTGAGTGCAGAAAGCTGGCGTCTGAAAAGAGCGGACTAGGGCAGAGTGTCTCGGCGGAGTGGGGGACGGGGCTCTTGTTGGAAAGAGCTCACCCGTATCCTCTCACGGGGCACCAGAATGAAAGAACTCCCCATGCAAAGACACTTCACCAGAAAATTCCAATTTTATTGCAAAAAGCTGTGTGCTTATATATAACTAAGGGGGAGAAGGAAGGGCTTAGATAAATGGCAGGCAACCCATTTATTGGCAAGTTCTTTCAGATATCACCTCCAAAGCCCAGGAATTTGTTCTCATTGGGGCTAAGGTTCTCCGCCAGCGAGATTTGAAATTGGAGGAGGCGGGAGAGTTCACACGGGCGGGAACTTTTCACGCCACTGCAGGAAAGAAGAAGGTAGGAAGAAAAAGTCCTTAGGCGCCATGTTGGGAATTTTCTCTGGGTTATGGCTGCCGTGTATACTCTTCCCAACAATGAATATACCAGACAGTGCCTTGATTGACTGGTTTTCATAAAAATGGTTTTTAACAGAGATGCCAGAAAGTTGCACCCTGCTGAGTAGTGGGCCTAGAGCAATGGTGGGCAGGTGTGTGATAAAACATCTGTGGGGTGGCCATGTGGATCTGCCATTGGCTTCCAAATGGCTTGTGACTGACATGGTGAAGCCAGCAGACCCTTATATGTAAAGGCATCTTGATATATGGAGAAGTTTCAGGACATTGTTCAGAATCAGGATGCTATAGTCAAGGAGGCAAGCTATGTGGGATAGAAGTCTTGTTCTTTTATTCTCCTGCAGACCCTGACCCACCACACGTTACAGAACTCCCTCCCGCACTGTGTCCCAGTTGAAAACCTTGCATATCATGAAACAAATACAAAACTCCCAGTGCAACAGCAAGAAACACCATGAAAATGGAGGATGACCATATGGTTTCACAGTCCACATGGTAGACATTTAGCCCCCAGTGGCCACAGTTTACCTAAAAAGAGAGAATTCAGCACTGCTGACTCATGTTCATTGAAAAAGAAGAAACCATGTCCTCCAGGTCTCATAGATTCAGTCAGAGCTTTGATGGTCTCACTAGAAAGAAAGCTAAAGCTCCTGACAACAACATATGTTTCAAGTGCCCAACCTCACAGGCAGATTCTCAAGAATTCTCTAGGCCAGTAGACCTCCATGTTTGTGGAGTGTTTACCCTGTCCTTTACTTTTGGAAACTCCTCTACCACTTCCAAGGTTTTGAACTCCTGAGCATATTCCATTCCAGATATGTATTCACAGATTTTCTAACTCTTCTCTTCTATTTGTGTCTTACTTAGGGCAAAGGTATTCTCAAGGCATTGTTCTGGATGAGAGTGGGAAGATTTTTGTGTAGCACATATTTACATACACATTGGATTCATTTTCAAATTTTCCATTTGAAATACTGAACCCCTGATACTAACCCATACCGTACTAGACTCTGACTACAAATCCTAATATGATGGAGAAAAATAACCCAAATAGAATAGAAATACAAGCAGTTCACAGGAGGCACGGTGTATATTTGGTCTTGCCTTTTGCATGATATAGGTTAGGAGTTATAAATCTTGTCAATTTTTTGTTGAAATAGTTCTCCATGTGTTTGGAAAGTTAACAAATATGTGAATTTATGTTTCCCTTTCTCTGTAGGCTATTCAGCACATGTATTTTCATATGCACATATAGAATCTTACCTGGTATCACACGTACATTCCTGTGAGGTGGCTAACTTGGCAGATACAAAGTGTGAGAAGAGATCACTCCTCCTAAACGCTTTTGGAACTGAAAATTCGAACTGTGAGTGAGCTTCCTAGTTGAACAACATTATACATAAATCCATGTTCAGTAAAATTAATATTTTTGGATCTGTAGATGATATATATTTCACGATGAATTTTGATTGGCATATATATTGCTACTTTTTAATGTCTTTGTTTGTGTTTTGTATATATATATATATATATATATATATATATATATATATATATATATATATACTCTCCAGATTTTTTAAAATATGAAATATATGCATCTTATTATTTACTCCCTACATTTATTCATGTTCATGTATGTGGATTTATAGTAAACTTTTCACAAGATTATTCTCAGAAGTATTCATTCACCTGAAATACATATTTTTTTTCCTAGTTCTGAAAACTAACTTCAGTGACTGTTGCATACAAATCCTAATATTTCTCCAGTAACTGATCCAGTTTAACATTAATGCAAGTAGATTCCTATGGGACATGATGTATATTTTGATGTTAGTTTTTATTCAACACTGGTTCATTACTATTTCTTCAATTTATGCACATCATAGTATATATATTTCATCCAGAAGTTAGTAAATTTGTACGCATTTGTTTTGCTTTCAATCACTTCCTGCTTCAGAACACATGTATTCCTCCATGTTTCTTGACTGGTCTTTTCATGAGACTTCTTCCCAAACACATTATTTTTGATTTCCATAATCACTTTTGAAGCAAAACTCACACACTCTTCATGATAAACCATAACCCTAATATTACTATTAGATGTATAACTCGTTGGAATGAATGTATGTATATCAATATAAGATTTCCTGTATTTTTTCAGATATCAATTCGATCCATTATTTAAAGTTGGAACTAGTTATATTATTTATTCACAGTATGGTCTACTCATGAATTATCTCTATATTCATAGACACAGAGTACACCTATTTGTACACCCAATACTAATTTTATGTCTTCAAAATATTGCTGCAAGAAATGGTGGAAGAAATACTCATGTCTCCTGATCTATATATTCATTTTATCAAAGTAATATTTTGGACACAAAAAGCAAAGGTCATACTTATGATTGTACCAATGTAAAAGTCATTCTAGCATTGGAGGAAGAGACAACCAAGAGACTGTCTCATGCAACAGCAAAGGGTTTATTCGGGGTCCAGAATGCTGGGGCTCAGACCTAATTTGAATAGAGCCTAGAGCCCTTAGAACATCTTAAGCAGAGCTTACATACTTAACTTGGAGAGGGAAGGGAAGGAAGTTTATTGGTGGTTCAGGGCGAATGGACGGTTTGTGTGCAACTGAGTGAGGGATTACATTCTGCAGTTTGGCATTTGGGGATAGCACATTCTGGGAACAAGATTACCAAACAATTCTCAAGATTTCAATAGTGTTTTGTTAAGAATACAGAAAAACAGGAAGTGACAAATACCTATTTTATTAATCTTTCATTTCCCACTTCTTCTTCTGGTTACGTTTAATCATAAAAGTGATCATTGAGGGGTGTCACATTTTATGTCTGCTAGTGGGGTATATTGTTGTCTGATTACCAAAATTTAACTTCTCCAATTTGAGCTTGAAGAAATGAAACTACACGGTGGAGCAAACAGGGTCTAGAGTTAGCAATAATATGATGATTATTAATGGACCGGCCAAAGCTGATAAAAGCGTAGTTTACCAGGGGGACTGTGTGAACGAAGACTGTAACCACCCTTTTGGGGCCTCTCTCTCTCGTTGATGCGCTTTAAGGTGTCTTCTCAATTTACTCATAGATAATTTTACAACCAGTATGATCGGAATAAAAACAACATTCTTCCCTCAATACAGCACAATGGCCCCCTTTTCTCATGAAGAGGAGGTCCAACCCTCGCCTTTTCTGTAAAACAACTTCAGAGAGAGATTTTAAAGATTCCTGTAAGGCTGTGATGGAGGTTTAATATCTTAAAGCTTTGTTCTACTGCTGCTTCTAATTGGGTCATTTGTTGTGTTTCATGGACTACAGCAGTGGTTCCTGTGCCCAGCCCTGCAGCAACTTCTATTCCTAATAGGATGGCTAAAGTGAGGAATACAGATTCCCGGCAGAACCGGGTTGTATGCCCCCCGCTATTTGATCTTAATGAACCTGCATCATGATAGAGCACTCTGGGAAACATCTGCACCATTACATAATTAATTGCACCAGTTGACAATTTTATGAAAACATAAACAATGTTTAAGTATATAGAATAATACTCTTGTTGGTATGGACAGGGCAAGGCACCTAAGATAGCACCGAAAACAGAGAAACAGTCCTATTTGGTTGCAACCGGATATAGAGGGCATTGCTTCTGTTGTAATCAATTAATCCCTTGAACCCCAAGTTTAGGTAGTTTTAGAATTTTGTCCCCAATATGTAATGGAAGGGGCTCAGAAGTTCACAGTCTGCCGAAGTCCACAAAAAGCAGTTTTTGTTTCTTTTTTTTTTTTTTCCTCTGTTCTGGGCAAGTTAAATTTTTAAGGACACCTAGGAGAGGGAGAGCTTTTTTCTTCTCTTTTTTGTTTTCTCCCTGCCAGCTGTTACCATGGGGTCCAGTTGGTAACTTCTTTATCTTACAAATGTAGCCATCCCTGTGAAGCCCCAGCTCAAGGCCAAAGGCCTTGTTCACATATTTTGTGAAAAATTAGTAAGGGGCTGTCTAGCTTAGGAGTGCTGATTTTTCCAGCCAGTTGCCAAGTAGAACAGGCAACACGAAAAGAGGAAGTTTGTCTACATTGAACTCTTTTATAGGGACTCTTTTGCTGAAAGTCCTAATGTCAGCCTTGGTGAAGAATTTTGGAGAAGGTCAGTTAAGACTTTTTTGTGGGCCTTTTACAGAGGGGAAAGATGGGGAAGGCGGGGGGGAGAGCAGCTACATGGATCTGTGTATGAGAAAGGAGAGATGTAAAAGAATAATGAGAAAGGGGTTTGGGATTTTCCTAGCAACAAAATCGTGAGCAGTAGAAGAGGTAGAGCAGAGGGGAAGACGGGAGTGAGTATCCCAAAAAGTCTCTGAGGGACTTTAAATTCTTAGTAACCTGTTTTCAGTGATGACAAAGCAACTTTAAAAGCCATTTTTATTACATCTTGGATAGGGTTCTGAGGGCTCTCCTCAGCTGGTTTGAGCTTTGGTATAGCTGGTAAAAGGACCTGGTGGGACCCGGTGCGGGCACTGACAGAAGAAGAGAGGAGTGAGTTGGTGGAGGGGTGCCTCACTACCTGCAACCTCAGCAAGGGGGCAATTGTCTGAGAACCGAGGTTTGGGTTTTGATCTAGAAATTGGAGGGGAGAAATCAGTTTGCTGAGGTGGGACTGACAGCAGAGATTCTGGAGCAGAAGGCAGAGGCTGAGGATCTATTGTAGAAGCATAGTTCAGGATGTGAGAGAAGGAGGGAATTGGCCTGCCCATAGGGGAATCTCCTTTCACCCTTTTGAGCACTTGCAGAAGTTAAAAAGGTCACACAGAATTTGAGGATCTAGAGACCCATCTGGGGGCCATCAGTTTTGATTGTCTAATTGGTAATATGGTCAATGCTGTGTACTGAATTTGATGAGGAGTTTGGATTCCACCAGGCAGCCCCTGTATGCTCACATCCCCATGACTTACAGAAGAAGTCGGCTTTTGCCCCACACAGCCATGGCTGTTTGTGGTTTTGATAGTCCGCCGGGAAAACATAGTAATCTAGGCTAGCCAACCTGCATCTGGCTCGTGTGTCCCTACATCCATAATGTTTGTTTCCATTATCTATGGTACAGAAGGCATTTAACGGAATTTTAGTGGGATCCTCTTCTTCAGGGATATCCCAATAGGAACGACCTATAACCAGCTGACAAATATCTGGGTGGAGAGATGGCCACCAGGTCCCTAAGGGGGCTGTATGCGAGATAGATCATACTTCTTGTCTAGTAGGATTTGTGATTAGCCATCGCTGCTGTACGGCCTGATGAGCATTAGGACTACTTGTGGCCAAGCGGAGAATCTATAGCCTTATCCACCTGGTGAATACACCATTTGAAAGGGTTACCACTCTTTTCCAGTATCCAGCCAGAGTCTGGAGAGGGCGCAGGCTTGAGATGAGAGGCATGGATCCAGCAAGTGATTCCGTCTACATATACCACTGTAGGTGTTATAAGTAGCACCTGGTATGGTCCTTTTCAGCCGGGTTCCAGGGATGACACCTGATGTCGTCTTATGTAGACGAAGTCTCTTACTTGATATCCATGTGGAGTCCTCTCGTCCCCAGGGTGGTAGGCAGTGGCCAGCTGTTTCCACAGGTATCGCTGAGTTCTTTCAAGAGCTTTTAGTCTGTCAAGCAAGTATTTCTTGCATGAAACAGTGCATAAGGCAGGAACATACTCTAATCTTTTATGCCGGTCTCTAAGCTTAATTTCGTTTAGGTCTCTTTAATGGTTCTATTTATTTTTTTTCCTGTCCTGAGCTCTGGGGTCTATATGCACAATGTAACTTCCAATTAATCCCCAGGGTCCTGGCTAAGCTCTGACTCACCTGGGCCATGAACACCGTTCAATTAACAGACCCTATTACCTTAGGCAGGCCGTGTCTTAGAAAAATATCTTTCAGGATGTACTTGACCACCGTTTCAGCGGTTGTTTTTTTTTTTTTTTCTTTTTTTTTTTGTGAGAAAGGATTCAATCCATCCTGAAATTGTATTTACAAAGACTAAGAGATATTTAAGTCCATACCTTGCTGGCTTAATTTCAGTGAAGTCCACTTTCCAGAATTGTCCTGGTCTGGTTCCTCGTAGGTGCTTTCCTGCAGGAAGCTTGGAAGTGTAAGCATTAACCAATTGACAGAACCGACAGGCTTTTGTGAGTTATTTCCTTTCACTGTGAGTGAGTTAGTCGAAATCTCTTTTCCTGATCCTTCAGGAATGCCTGCAGTTTCTTTGAACCAAGGTGAGTAAGTTGATGTACATTTTTAATGTAGTGTAGGGCTTTCTGAAATTGCAGGCTGGGCTCAGTGAAGTTGAGGAGTTCAGTGTCAGTGTTTTAAATGTTATAAAAAGCTTGCTGGTGCTAAAGGGTCCATTGGAATTGGGCATCCTCATTTAACAGAGGGTATAAAGGAGCCGCAAAGAACACAAACCCACGTATCCATAACGTGCAAAAGCCAGCAGTCCCAAGAAACTCTCTGTGTTGTCCCCTGTTAGATGGCAGTGGTATCTGCACAACAGTTTGTTTTCTGGGCTCAGTGAGCCATCATTTACCGCCCCTAATGAAATACCCCAGGAAGATTACTTCTTGCTGGCAAATTTGGGCCTTTTTGGCCGAAGCTCTATACCCGAGTTCAGCAATTTCAGATAATTGTGCTTGGGTCCCAGACTCACAGTTTTACTTGGTGTTGGCAGCCAGTAGCAGGACATCCACATATTGAAGCAGAGTGACTTTGGGGTGTGTAGTTCTGAAGTTGTTGAGATTTTTGTGGAGGGCTGAATCAAAGAGAGTGGGGGAATTTTTGAACCCCTGTGGGTGTTTAGTCCAAGTTAGTTGACCAGACGTTCCAGTTTCTGGGTCTACCCAGTCGAAAGCAAACAGAAACTGACTATCTTTATGCAGAGTCAAGCAAAAGAAAGCATCTTTTAATTCCAGAAGAGTATACCATTTTCACTCAGCTACAGCAAACGGTTTATTGGGGGTCCAGCATTCTGGGGCTAAGAGCTCACATGAAAAGAATAGAGAGCCCTGAGAACAGCTTAAAGAGAGCTTATATACTTTTCTTGGAGAGGGCATGGAAGGAAATTTTTGATGGGTCAGGGCGAGTGGGTGGTTTGCATGCAACCAGGTGAGGGAGTACATTCTGCAGTTTGGCAGTTGGGGACAGCACATTCTGGGAACAAAATTAGCAAACAGTTCTCAAGATTTCAACAGTGTTTTGTTAAGCATACAGAAAAACAGGAAGTGACAAGTACCTATTGTATTAACCTTTCACCAAAGCAAAATGCAAAGTGAGCATGGAATACTAAAATCAACCATGTCCAGATTGCCTAATGCTCTGAAATGTCAATCCTATTGGTGTCTACATATTTGTTTCTTCCTAAGATTATACATTCAACTTCAACCATGTTGAAAATGTCTAATCCTATCACTCACCTTATACTTTGCCTGAGTTTCTAATGTCTCTATTGAGATCTTTTTCCTACATATTTTCTCCAGTTCATCATTGTGAATGACTTTTCACATGTGCTAATATTTACATTCACTCTCTAAACGAAACAATATTGCTAATGAACTTTTGGTCCGATTCCTATACTCACCCTTTTTACTAAACCTACCGACTATCTTTCTAATCCTATGGACTATTCATTTTTGACTGGATGTTCTCTTCTACATTCAATCATCCAAGGTACAAGGTCCTATGCCATTGCATATCGATTTATCTGAGACATCTGTGCAGAACATAATTCAAAGCTAAGTATCCCACTAAAGGGCCCAATGCCCTTCAGGGCTTCAAATCGTACCTAGATTTTCTGGTTTCATACTTATATTTCACCGATATATTCTTGTGAATATTGCAGGTTCCCAATACCATTATTCATTCCGCAGAATGATGCCTAACCCAAATAGAATATGTTATTAACCCTAACCATACACTGTTCTCTCAATCTAACTTTACAGAAGAGCATAGACAGAGTTGGGCTTACAATACAGGCATGTAGGTGATCTTCCAATTGCTGAGAACCTCAAAGGTTGATGCAGAAATGATCCCAGGAGAAGATGTAGGCAGATATAAAGGACCTGAGAGAGCAAAAGTCATCTTCCATTGCAAACAACCTGGTCAGGATGAAACGATGTGTCTGAATCAGCCTCTCTCTTCTTAATATAAAGAAGATGGACCAAACCAGCCCTGTGTGGAGAGCTTCTCCTCGGTCCCTATGGTTTATATACCATTCTAACTTGTGAAAGTGCCACAGGAAGTAGGGGCAGCCACTATCTCAAGGAACCCTTGGAAGCCACTGTTAGGACAAAGTGGTTGCCAAGGCAGTGACCTCATTCCGTTCCTGAAGGAATTGACCTAAGTCACATCTTTGGTGATGGAACTCCCTGAACTTGTTATCCAGGAAGCCAGGCACACAGAGCCAGTCCCAGTCCCAGTTGGCTCACTTGTTTGGATTTACCAAGGACAGAGTCTGTCTTTCTTGATACGTAATGATTTGAGGTTTGCCAAATGCAAGTAGAGCTCTGAAGACGGGCCTTTCCGGAGAAAGCAGGTAGTGGTCAGCCCAGGCTCCTGACAACTTCACAGAGTTGGACAAGGAGACCGGATCTGAGACAGGACAGGCCATTTCGGGGGAACATAGTATGGTCCACCAGTCAGAGGACACTCTGGAAAGTCACAGACTCACTTGGGGGAAGGAGGGGCCTTTGTGAATGTGGGTGTGAGTTTGTGGATTTGTCTCATGTTCTCAGAATAGGTAGGAAAGTCAGTATGTTTGGTTAGGAGTGGACTGTTTCTAGAAAGTCGTTTGACAAGGTGAGTGTTTCTATGTCTGTGTATCTCACTGTGTCCGTGGTTGAAAACATTAGAAATAAGAATTCATCAATGGATGTGTCCTGTCTAGTAGAAAGCTTCCCAGCATTCATCCTGCCAATTTTAGGAATGGATTGCAGGTTTCATTATTGATGGGCAACACCTACTATCTTCCCAAGATCCTGTTTTCTTCCTGAATTCTGGCCACTCTCCAGAATAGGCTCATGGTTTTGTGTCCAAGATATGTACGACCTCCAAGCTCTGTGACATGGCCATGTACTGGATAGCTGAAGGGAATGCGAGCATCTCAGAAAACTCAGATATCAGTGTGACCAGGAAAGTCTCAGTGGAGAAACCCTGCTTTGGGCCTTTTGCTAACCTATTTGCCTGTTGCCATGAATATCAGGAAGGTCTTTGCCTCAGGCCAGCCCTTTGTGAATCCTGAAGAAAACTGTTTTCAAATGGTAATGAATGGGCATCACCTGTGGCTCTTTGCTTAAATGCTTTGTAAAGGGATGTGTCTGAATCTGCCTCTTTGCCCTGTGTGAGGTAGTGGCTTAGATTCTCAGCACCAGTTGGATCTAAAGAAAAATCCAATGTGTGCATCCAAAACCAAAATGCAAAAAAGATCAGTCATGGTGTATGAAGTCTCTCACCTTCCTCTTTTAGGTTCCTGACCTCCATCAAGTGAGAATAGGGATCCTTTGGGACAAATGAGTTCTTTCAAGCCCTGCAGAGATGATTGGGTTTTCTCATGACTCCAAATCACATGAAGAAACTATACCTGACAGTCAGTAGGCCTCAAATTGGAGAAGCAGAGCAGTATTAACGGCAGACCTATGTGATCAATCCTGGTTCACAGAAAGGGTGTCCAGGCTACCCTGTGGTTAGGCAAATGAAGGGAAAGAGACCTTATTTTGGAAACTCTCTTAGGCTGTGACATTCATGGAAACATCCAGCCAGAGGTTATGATGAATGTATATATGGAAGAAGATGAGGGCCTTGGGGGAGTGTTTTGGTTTTAATTGTGGTCATTTGTGTGGAGTTTGGAAGAGATGACTGGGTCCACCTGGGCTTGAACTCTGATGTGATTCCCCTCAGAGACTGAGTTCTGTAACTGACCTCAAAGAAGTAATTGCTTTGGAATGGGATATGTCTTAATCAGCCTCTTGGCCCTGTGTGAGGCTGTGGCTTTGATTACCAGCACCATAAGGATCTAAAAAAAGATCCCATGTCTGCTTCCAAAACCAAAATGACCAAAATTGCAGTCATTGTTGATGAAGTCTCTCGCCTTCCTTTGTAAGGTTCTGAAAGAATAAAAGAAATTGAAATTGAAATGTAAAGAACCAGGTTCTGTAAAGTATCCAGGCTGCACTCAGAGCCTGAAATTCCTGTGGCAGTTAAGACAATTCCTGGAACTGCCCTTTAGATGTGTGTTGAAATCTTCCCTGACCACCTAGTTACTTAACAACCTCTTCTCAAAAACCGTGCAGCTCAGCACATATACATCTCAGGGCTTCAACCAATCATTTTAAATGTATACCCCTTCTCAGGGCTAACCAATAGCACCCTGCCTGAACTATTCCCACCAATGAATGTGCAAATCATGTTTTAGAGTTGTTATTTGATTTTCCCACGGTATACGGTGATTTGCTAAAGGAAGCTATGATGTATGTTAAGTCCCTGCCCTCTCTAAAGAATGTATATAAAATCTGCTCATGTTGTTCTCGGGGCTCTTTGTTCCTTGCTCCTCTGAAGTGAGCTCTGAGCCCCAGCATGCTGGACCCCCAATAAACCCTTTGCTGTTTCATGAGAAATTCTCTTGGTGGTCTTTTCCTCCGACGTTCGGCCCACCTTTTCATCTGGAGGCCCTAGCTGAGAAATCCAGCAGTGACGAAAAAAAGACCCCAACGGACTCCTTTCAGAGTAAGTAAGGTGCCTCTTTCTGGTTTCAGGTTTCAGGTTAGGGCTTGGCAAAATGGCTGTCGGTGAAGAACATTAGCTCTCTGCGACGGTGGCTGACAGATGTGTCACAGAGCCACAGGCCACGTCCCTGGGGGACACTCCAGAGGACTCGGGAAATAGAGGATTAGTAGTTTCCTCAACTCGGTTATTTTTTGCTTCACGATTCGGTTTTCCAGCCCATCAGGTTTTGCTGGCTACTCAGTTTTGTTCATTGTCAGGAACTCATGTTGAGTTTACTGTGTGTCTTTATTGTCTAACCCATCATGTTTTGCCAGTTACTCAGTTCTAATCTTTGTCTTGGACTCATGTTAAACGTTTACTGTTTGTCTTTGTCTGTGTCATGTTTGTGTATTCACTGTCCCTGTTTGAGTAACTCCCATTATGGGACATTATGGGACAAAGCACTTCCATGCCTCTGTCCCTTAACCTTGATCATTGGACTGATGTTCGCTCAAGTACCAAGAATCTTTCTTTTTCAGTAAAATGCCGGACCTGGCAGACTCTCTGTGCTTCAGAATGGCCCATCCTAGGAGTCGGATGGCCCCCAGAAGAATCCTTCCACTTCCCTCTAATCCGAAAAGTCAGAGATATTGTCTTTCACCGGGGCCACGTGGCCACCCAGATCAACAGCCATATACCCCTTGCCCCACGATCCTATCATTCCAACATTCTGCTCCTCCCCCTCTTCCCTCCATTCTGAGTCATAAGACTGGACACTCCTCTCTCTCCTTATCCTCTACCCTCGCTCCCCAACGCACAACATGTTCCAGATGATCCTCCCGCCGCTGACTCAGCCTCTCTGCCGCTAGAGGCAATTGGGCCAGACCCAAGCCCTCCAGGGGACTTCCCCGCAGCAGCAGCCCCTGCTCCCCTGAAGGAAGCTGGGCCACCTAAAAAAACCCGCAGGAGATGGATAATAGAAAACTCGGAAGCCCCTGTGCTGCTCCCTCTCCATCCCTACAGGCCCATGACCCTACCCAACTGGGACCCCAACACCTTTAAATGTAGGTAGCATCTGTCCACTTATCGCCGTTCTCTAATAGTGGGTCTCTGAGCGGCCGCCAGAGGGCCGACTAATTTGTCCAAGGTAAGAGAGATTATCCAAGGGCCTAATGAGTCTCCTTCTATGTTTCTGGAGAGAATTATGGAAGCCTATAGGAAATATACTCCTTTTGATCCTCAGGCAGAAGACCAAAAGGCATCTGTTGCAATGGCCTTTATCGAGCAGACTGCCCTAGATATTAAGAGAAAGTTACAACGTCTAGATGGATTATAAGATATGACCTTATGAGATTTAGTCAGAGAAGCTGAGAAAGCATATTATAAGAGAGAAACTGAGGAGGGAAGGGAATAGAGGAGAGAGAGAAGGAAAGGGAACAAAAGAAGGAGGAAAGAAGCAAATGGCAGAGTAAAGCATTGCCTAAGGTTCGGGTCACAGCAGCAAATAGGCCAGAAGTTAAAAAGCAGGGATACGTAAAGGGTTACCTGGGCCCACGCCAAAGGCTGCCCCTGGCCTCAAATCAATGTGCCCACTGTAATAAAAAAGAACACTGGGCCAAAGAGTGCCCCCAAAAGAAGCAGCCACGCCAGCCCGCCGTGCTGACTCTAGAAGAGGACTAGAAAATTCGGGGCTCAGATCCCCTTCCCCAGCTCATAGTAACATTTGAAGTTGAGGGGAACACAGTGAACTTTGAAGTGATTACAGGAGCAGTATACTCAGCCCTTAAGACTTCACTGGCCCCCCTATCAATTAAATGGTCCCTAGTTCAAGGGGCTAATGGCAGTAGATATCGGGCTTGGACAACTAAGATGAACATGGACCTCGGAAAGGGAAAAGTCCACCACTGTTTCCTAGTAATTCCAGAATGCCCGGCCCCATTGATGGGCAGGAATCTGCTTACCAAACTCCGGACTAGAATAACCTTTAAACCTAATGGTCCCCAAGTGGAGGTTCTATAGCATTCAGTATAAACTCCCATAGTCACATCTTTGACTATGTCCGTAGAAGATGAACATCAACTCTTTGCGCCCCATAGGACTAATCAAACAGGCAAACTACCCCATAAATGGATAAAAGATTATCCTAATGCCTGGGCAGAAACTGCTGGGTTAGGTCTAGTCATCAACAACCTCCAATAGTAGTAGAATTAAAAGCCTCTTCGTCTCCAATTAGTGTTAAACAATATCCTCTAAGCAAAGAAGCTAAGGATGGGATAAGGCCCCATATTCATAAATACCTGGCTCTTGGGGTCCTAAGGCCCTGTCAATCAGCCTGGAACACACCCCGGTACCAGTAAGAAAGCCAGGAACTGGGGACTACCGTCCTGTTCAAGACCTAAGAGAGATCAACACCAGAGTGCAGGACATTCACCCCACAGTACCCAATCCATATAATTTGCTTAGCACTCTGAATCCGTAGCGGAAATGGTACACTGTGCTGGACTTAAAAGATGCTTACTTCTGCTCGCCTGTACATAAGGACTGTCAGTTGCTGTTAGCTTTAGAGTGGATAGACCCAGAACCTGGAACATCTGGCCAACAAACCTGGACTAGACTCCCACAGGGGTCAAAAAATCCCCCACTCTCTTTGATGAAGTCCTCCACAGAGACATCAATGACTTCAAAACTGCACACCCCGAAAGTCACCCTACTCCAATAGTGGATGATCTTCTACTGGCAGCCGACACCAAGGAGACCTATGAGTCTGGGACCCAAGCACTATTATTCGAGCTTGCTCGGCTTGGATATAAGGCTTCTGCCAAAAGGCCCAAATTTGTCAGCAAGAAGTAATCTTCCTGGGTTATTCTCTCAAGGGTGGCAAACGATGGCTCCCTGAGCCCAGAAAAAAAAACTGTTGTGCAGATACTGCCCCAATCTAATAAGAGAAAACTCAGAGAGTTTCTTGGGACTGCCAGCTTTTGCAGGTTATGGACTCCTGGGTTAACATCTTTGGCTGCCCCTTTATACCCGCTGATAAAGGGGGATGCCCACTTCCAATGGACCCCTGAGCACCAACAAGCTATTGATAATGTCAAAAAAAGATGCTGCTATCTGCTCCGGCCTTAGCACTCCCAGATGTAGAAAACCCTTCACTCTCTACATCGAGGAAAAGAAAGGAATAGCACGGGGAGTGCTCACTCAGTCTTTTGGACCTTGGAAAAAGCCGGTAGCGTATTTATCCAAAAAACTGGACCCAGTGGCTAGCGGGTGGCCCCATTGCTTAAGTGCTATAGCAGCGGCAGCCCTTCTAATAAAAGATGCTCATTAATTAACGTTGGGACAGAAGCTAACCATTATATCCCCCCATGCCCTGGAGAGCATGATCTGTTAGCCTCCAGAGAGGTGGCTATCAAACTCCAGAATAAACCACTACCAGAGCCTCTTGCTTGACAAAGACAGAATAACGCTGGGACCCCCTGCTCCACTCAACCCACCTACACTGCTGCCAGAAGAATCATCAGGACCCGTCACTCATGAGTGTCAACACATACTGGCAAGGAAACCAGTATACAACAAGACTTGAAGGATCAGCCACTGCCTCGCCCTGAAGTCGTATGGTTTACAGATGGCAGCAGCTTCCTCCAAGATGGTAAGCAGCGGGCTGGAGCAGCAGCAGTTAGCAAAACTAATTTCATCTGATACTCGGGTCTCCCAGAAGGGACATCAGTAAAAAAAGCAGAACTGATTGCCCTTATGAAAGCATTGGAACTAGCAACAGGCAAAAGGGCCACCATATAAACTGTTAGCCACTATGCATTTGCCACTGTTCATATGCACGGGACTATTTACCAACAATGGGGGCTATTAACCTCTGCAGGAAAGAAATAAAGAATAAAGATGAGATCCTCCACCTTCGCTCAGCAGTGCAGGGCCATAAGGAACTAGCTATAGTGCACTGTCCAGGGCACCAGAAAAGAAACAATCCCGTGGCAGTTGGAAACAGAAGGGCAGATGAGGAAGCTTAATTGGCAGCCCTAAACGGAGTGACTCTGTTAACTTTTTTCACACCGGGGGGAACAAAAATCAGGAGACTTGGCCGCCCCGGAACATTCAGGCAACTTATCATCTGAGGAGACAGATACAGAACTCTGGGACCCTACAGAGCCAAGTTTACAATTTCAAAAAGCCCACCTTTATGTCAAAGATGTACACCAGCTCAACCACTTAGGCTCAAAAAAGTTATAAGCACTCTTAAAGGACCGAATAAAGGACTTATTATTGACTGACTCACAGAGGAAAAAAATATCTGAGCTGGTGACTAGAGCTTTTCAAGTCTTCCAATTAGTTAATACTTTCCCATCCAAGAGTCCTGCAGGGATGCGCATACGAGGAACCAGACCAGGACAATTCTGGGAAGTGGACTTTACTCAAATTAAGCCAGCAATGTATGGACTTAAATATCTCCTAGTCTTTGTAGATACTTTTTCAGGATGGGTCGAAGCCTTCCCAATGAAGAAAGAAACAGCTCAGATGGTGGTCAAAAAGATCCTAGAAGACAGTTTTCCAAGGTTCGGTCTGCCTAAGGTAATAGGGTCTGATAACGGACCGGCATCCATGGCCAAGGTAAGTCAGGGATTTTCCAGGACCCTGGGGATTAATTGGAAGTTATATTGTGCTTATAGACCCCAGAGCTCAGGACATAGAGAAACGACGAATAGAACCATCAAAGAGACTTAACGAAAATAATCTTGGAGACCGGCATAAAAAATTGGACTATGCTCCTACCTCATGCACTTTTTCGTGCAAGAAATACCCCTCCGCCTCTTTGTGTAACCTCACCCCTTATGAAATTCTCTACGGTGCCCCTCCTCCATTAAGGGACCTAACCCCAACTCTGAGATTAATGATTCCTTCAACAGCCCCTTGCTAGACAGACTTAAAGCCCTTGAACAAACCCAGCACCCAGCGATACCTGTGAAAACAGTTGGCCACTGCTTATCAACCTGGAGACGAGGGAACTCCACATTGATATCAAGTGGGAGACTTCGTCTACATGAGACAGTGTCAGGTGTCATCCCTGGAACCCTGCTGGAAAGGACCATACCAGGTGCTGCTTATAACACCTATAGTGGTGAAAGTGGATGGGATCACTTCCTGGATCCATACCTCCCATCTCAATCCTGCGCCCTCTCCAGACTCTGGCTGGAAACTGAAACAGACTGGTAACCCTCTCAAGTTGCATGTCCGTGGTGTGGGTAGGGCTATGGATTCTTCCCCTGACCACCAGCAGTCCTAATCCCCATCAGCCTGTTCAGCAACAATGGCAAGTTTTATAAATCCTACTGGGCAAGTAGTGTGGTCTATTTCACATACAGCCCCCTTATGGACTTGGTGGCCATCTCTCCACCCGGATATTTGTCAGCTTGCCATAGGCCTCTCTGACTGGGATCTCCCTGACATAGTGGACCCCACACAAATGCCACTCAAACCCAAACCAGGGCAACATAGACCAACTTACCCCATGAATTATTGATGTCATCTCCCCCAGCTCAGGTGTAAACTAGCCAGTCTTGTGTATTAAGTGTGCCCAGCTGATTTCTGAAGTCACAAACAGGCCCAAACCTGTGGAGGACCCAGTGACTTTTATTGTAGATCTTGGGGTTGTGAACACACGGGACCTACATTGTGAAACGCAAACTCCCCAGACAGTATGATTTGGGTAGGATGAAATGACATCTGGATTGATCCCAATAAATGTGCCGCTATCCAAGTGGTGTCAAAAACTTGCTGTGGAAAAAATAGTCTATGTTACCCCCTCAATATAACTTTCACTTCCAAAGGAAGGGGCTACCTCAGAACAACATGGCCTATGGGAAATACTTGGGGAATGCGATTCTATATTAATGGCCCTGGTTATGACTTTGGTCTCTGGTTCACCATCCGGCTTAAAAAGGAAGAAAATCCCACAGCAATAGGGCCCAATCCCCTCAAGTCAGGAATTAAGCCTCCTCAACCTCCAACGCCTAGATCTACCAAAACCCCTCTACCATATCATACTTCGCAGTTTCCATCTTTGCCTACTTCCCCAGTCCAGAGTACAGCTGACTCCTCCCCCTGGGAACTAATTAAAGGAACCTTTATGGTACTAAACTCCACACAGTCAGAACTCCTTGCATTTCAGCCCAGGTATTTGACAGCTCTGTACATTATTGTATAATGGTGCAGATACTCCCCAGGGTGCTCTATCATGATGCAGAATCCTTTGAAGGTCTACTAGGGGGACAACCAACCCGATTTTGCCGGGAGCCAGTGTCCCTTACTCTAGCCATCCTATTGGGGCTAGGAGCTGCTGCAGGAGTGGGTACAGGAACAGCTGATATGATCCATGGGTCACCACAAATGGCCTGATTAGAAACAGCAATAAATCAAGACTTGAAGACGTTAGAGACCTCCATCACACTTTTGCAGGAATCCTTAACCTCTCTCTCTAAAGTTGTTTTACAGAACAGTCGAGGATTAGACCTCCATTTTTTGAGGGAGGGGGACCTCTGTGCTGTACTGAGAGAAAAATGCTGTTTTTATGCTGACCATACTGGAGTTGTAAAATAATCCATGAGTAAATTGAGAAAATTCCTTGTAGAGCACCAGAGAGAAAGGGAGATTCAACAAGTGTGGTTTGAGTCATGATATACCCAGTCCCCCTGGTTAACTGCACTCCTATCAGCCTTAGCTGGACCCCTGATCATGCTTATGGTGTTGATAACTGTGGGACCTCGTTTGCTTAACTACATAGTTTTCTTTCTCCAGGCTCAGATTGGGCAGGTAAAACTCATGGTAATCAGACAGAAATACACTTCACTGGCAGAAATAGAATGTGAGACCCCACAATAATTATGATTCATTACTTTTAAGATTAAAAGTAGGCAGAAAAAGGAGTGAGAAATGAAAGAATTAATGAAATTGAAATTGAAACGTAAAGAAACAGGTTTTGTAAAGTTTACAAGCTGTGCTCTGAACCTGAAATTCCTGTGTCAGTGAAGACAATTCCCGGAACTGCCTGTTAGATGTGTTGAAATCTTCCCTGACCACCTAGTTACTTAACAACCCCTTCCCAGAAACCGTGCATGTCAGCACGTATACATCTCAGGGCTTCAATCAATCAGTTTAAATGTATACCCCTTCTCAGGGCTGACCAATCACCCCCTGCCCGAACTGTTCCCGCACATGAATGTGCTAATCATGTTTTACAGTTGTTATTTGATTTTCCCACAGTATATGATTGTCGCGACCCCTTGCCCGCAAGGAAGACGCAACTCAGAAATCTTCTTTCAGCAGTTTATTCAGGCCTTGATTAAAGTATCTTCTAGTGACCCCCCTCCTCCCGAGCGCCCAAGCACAGTCTAATAAAGCCTCCCACGTACCAATCTTAAGCCGCCACGTGGATCTTTCTCATAGGGTAGCAAGGGATAGCGTGCCAACTCTCCATAAAAGGAGTTGCTTACTACAGGCCACAGTGGAAGCCGGCGCCATCTTCTAATGGCGGCCACAATCTACAACAATGGCTTACCACAGTTCCCCCTTCTATTTTATAAAACAATGCAGGCGAAAGTAGAGGTCCTATCCCACTGTGCAGAAGCGGCTGCAATGTATGGTTCAGTCCTAAGGAGGCGCCTTCCCCAGACCTGACCCCATATCAGCCGACGCCTTTTTTCGTAGGGCGGGGGCGTGGACGTCAAACCCGCATGCAATAGGACATGCTTTCCTTGAGGTCCGTTGAGGGATCACTCAAGTGCAGTGCTTTGCCTCGCATCCTGCATCTTGACGACGGCGAGAAGTAGGGCAACACAGGTAGCCTGGTAACAAAAACAAATTTTTAGTTGGCAACACAATCCCTAAGGCCCAGAGGAAAGTAAAGAGTCTGTAGCCGAGAAGAAAGACCAGTCCTAAAACCCATCTGCGTGCAATGGTAACAAGACCTGCAGAGTGCAAGGGCTATTCAGTACTGGGGGAGAATAAGAAAGAGGACATGCCAATCCCAGTGCACTGTGAAATTAACTTGGGGTGCAATGGCCATGCCCAGAAAATCACTGTTTAAGATGCGCAAGCCAGATTTGTGGAGACATGCCATTTTCCAAGGCCGCAAGAGCCTATACAATCATAGCCTTCTCCTGTGTATGGCGAGTTTTAAGGCGACATAGAAGCCACAAACAAAGTATAATACCGAAGCAACACATTGCCCCCAAATTGCCCACTCCCACCCACTCCTTAAAGAAGGAAAAGGCAGAAGATAGCCAACTGGTGAATTGACCCAAAGTCACTGGTTCGACACGGGTACTATTCAAAACAGCAATTTGAGTTAGTTGAGATTGGAGTAAGTTTTCTGCTTCCATGGACCAGGTTCCAGATAAATATTTCCCGATGATGTGGGAGGCATTCCTGGAATCATTAAATCTGACAGAGGTTATACATAAATGTGCACGTTGATCAACACAACCTAAACATACTAGATCAGACAATTTCTCAACTTGATCTTGAAGCAGATTTATCCTTTGATTAGCAGCCAGAATCCCAGATAAAATGTGTTGATTAATTCTACTTTGAGATGTACGTATGGTGGATGTTTGTTGAATAACCTCATTAAGAGTGGCAGCAGTTTGTACTTGGCTGGCCATGGCTACTCCAGCTGTAACTGCTGCAGCAGCAGATACCGCCACAGCTGTCACTATAACTGCCATAATACCAAAATCTTTACGGGCTCTAATCAGTTCAACAATAGGAAAAGATTCCGGATCCACAGTAACTGGGATCGGGACAAAGGTTGGAATTTTCATAATCACTGCCACAGTCCAAGAGCCATTCCAACACTCAGTTAAATAACAGGTAACATTAGAACAATTAAGCATCCCCTGTGATGTATCATTAGCCAAAAGAAACAGGAACGGAGATTGGAGACAGACTGCTGCAGAGGATAACGTAGCATTACTTAATTGTGAGTTATGTGAAATATTTCCAAGTCTCCTACCTCGATCCGAGTCTTGGATACTACCAGAAACATTAAACAACCAGCTTTTGACTCCTCGTAATTGAGCCAAAGTGGAGATATCAGCTGTGGCTCCCTTTTCATTGGAAATTAACCATTGAAACCAAGACCAACCTGTTCCTATAGAGGAATTACAGTTGGAAGAATTATATAAGTATCTTTTAAGAGAGGGGGAAAGAGAGAAACCCTTAGAGACCTGATGTTTCTCCCAAGAGTGATCTTGACAAGGCGTGAATGTTTGGGGGGGGTATCCTGTTTGTTGATTAGCAAACTTGCCTTGTCCCAAAAGCATATCCTTATCCTAGGCAGGGCGTCTCGCTGCATGATTTTGAGCAGCTTGCTCTACTGCACCCTCTAGCATAAATGCTCTCCAATCCAAAATTTCCCTGGGGAGACACAGGCGCAGACTAGATTAGCCCAATCTGAAGGAGTCATACAAAATCTAGCAAGTCCCTCCACCTGAGTAAGGGTGAAAGCGGCATCCACGCCATAAGTGCGGACAGATTCCGCCAAGGTTTTAATTATCTTAAAGTCTAAAGGCTCATGATATCTTCCCCTGTTATTGTCCTGAAATACAGGGTATGCAAGTCCCATATCTGTATTAACTGTCCTCCAAACTTGCGCATGATAAGATCTCCCGGAATTTTGGCTCCCCCCCACATACGGGGGTGGGGCAACCGGCACCATATCTTTTTCGAGATATTCTACCTCCTCCTCCTCAGAGTGTTGTTGACCAATATTGGATCCCGTCCCCTTTTTACAGTAGGCCTGCGTGCCCTGTAACCCTTGTTTCTTTTTCTTCATTTTTATCTTGCGTAGTTGTTGTAGGAATATATCAAGGTCCTCAGAACTCTCTGAGCCGCTTGTGTTCGCAGGCGTTTTTAAATCAGCCAAGTCTGGGTAGAGCCTTCTCCTATTTTTAGTTTCAGGCTCTTTTGCCTTCTCACTACTCTTACTCCCAATGCTCTCTGCCACTTCACTATGTGATCCTTCAGACTTTTCCTCATGTAGTTGCTCAAGAACAGCTTGACCCTCACTCACAGCTTCCTGGCATTTACTATCTACTATACATCCTCTAACTAACTTACAAAGTGGTATAACACCACCCTCTAAGGTACCTTGTTCACGAGCGAAATCTAGATCTTTCCCTAATTTGTCCCAGCTAGGTATAGTAAGGCTGCCCAAAAATGCAAACCACGGTGCAGCAATATCTGTCTTCTGTAAAAATCTCTGTAAAGTACTACGTTTCACTTCTAGTCCCTTGGAACGTAACAGGCCATGTAGGACCAGGAGAAGCGGACTTGAAGATGTGGCACCCATGACACAACAAAAGACACACAAAAAACAAAAGTGAAAGTACACAGTGCAGCTGCAATAAAATGTAACGCTCTCTCTTGCTTTACAGAGGAGCTGCCCTGCTTTGATCGCGGATCCCACTTACCTGGGACTAATCCCCGCTTTGATCGTGGATCCCACTTACCTGGGACTAACCGGTGCACCACACCTGACTACTGAAAGTTCTGGTTCCCGGGTCTCGGCACCACTTGTCGCGACCCCTTGCCCGCAAGGAAGACGCAACTCAGAAATCTTCTTTCAGCAGTTTATTCAGGCCTTGATTAAAGTATCTTCTAGTGACCCCCCTCCTCCCGAGCGCCCAAGCACAGTATAATAAAGCCTCCCACATACCAATCTTAAGCCGCCACGTGGATCTTTCTCATAGGGAAGCAAGGGATAGCGTGCCATCTCTCCATAAAAGGAGTTGTTTACTACAGGCCACAGTGGAAGCCGGCGCCATCTTCTAATGGCAGCCACAATCTACAACAATGGCTTACCACATATGTTGATTTGATAAAGGAGGCTATGATGTATATAAAGTCTCTGCACTCTCTAAAGATTGTATATAATATCTTCTCAAGTTGTTCTTGGGGCTCTTTGTTCTTTGCTCCTCTGAAGTGAGCTTTGAGCCCCAGCATGCTGGACCCCAATAAACCATTTGCTGTGGCATGAGACAATAGGTGCTTGGGTTTTCTCATGTCTCCAAATCATATAAAGAATCTAGACCTGACAGTCAGTAAGCCTCAAATTGGAGAAGCAGTGCAGTATTAGCGGCAGGGCTATTTGATCACTCCTGAATCAAAGGAAGGGTGTTCAGGCCACCCAATGCCCTTCTGGACTTCAAAAATTACCTAGATTTCTGTTTTCATACTTATATTTCACCAGTATATTCTTGTAAATATCGCAGGTTCCCAATACCTTAATTCATCCCACAGAATGATTCCTAAACCAAATCGAACCTGTTATTACCCTTAAACATGCAATATTTCCTCAATCTAACTTAACAGAAGAACAAGGATATTGTTGGTCTTACAATACAGGAATATAGGGGATCTTCCACCTGCTGAGAACCTCAAAGTTCCATGCAGAAATGATCCCTGAAGAAGATGTAGACACCTATGAAAGACCTGAGAGAGCAAAAGTCAACTTCCATGTAAAACAACCTGGTCAAAATGAAGGGATGTGTCTAAAAGCCTCTCTCTTCTTAATGTAGATTAAATCGACCAAACCAGGCCTGTGTGGAGAGCTGTTCCCGGGTGCCTATGGTTGATATACCATTCTATCTTGTGAAAGTGTCACAGGAAGTATGGGCAGCCTCCATCTCATGGAACCCTTGGAAGCAACTGTTAGGACAAAGTGGTTGCCAACGCAGTGACCTCATTCAGTTCGTGAAGGAAGTGACCTATCACACTTCCTTGGTGATGGAACTCTCTGAACTCGGGATCCAGGAAGCCAGGCACCCAGAGCCAATCCCAGTCCCAGTTCCAGTGGTCTCACTTGTTTGGATTTACCAAGGACAGAGTCAGTCTTTCTTAGTACCTACTGAAGTGAGAATGGCCAAATGCCAGGAGAGCTCTGAAGAGGGGCCTTTTCTGAGAAAGCAGATAGTGGCTCAACCATGGCTCCTGACAACTTCACAGAGTTGGCAAAGTAGACCAGTTCTGAGATAGGACAGGCCATTTTGGTGGAACATAGTATGGCCCAAAAATCAGAGGAAACTCAGGATACTCACAGACATACTTGGGGGAAGGAGGTTCCATTGTGGGTGTCGGTGTGAGTTTGTGGTTTTGTCTCATGTTCTGAGAATAGGTAGGAAAGGCGGTTTGTTTGTTTGGACTGGAATGTTTCTAGAAAGTCGTTTGACAATGCGAGTGTTTCTATGTCAGTGTATCCCACTGAATCTGTTTTTGTAGACATTTGAAAAGCGAATGCATCAATGGTTGTGTCCTGTCTAGTAGAAAGCTTCCCCGCATTCATCTTGCCAAATTAAAGAATCAAGAGCTGCTTGCCTTATGGATGGGCAACACCTATTATCTTCCTAAGTTCCTCTTTTCTTCCTGAATACTGGCCACTCTCCAGAATAGCCTCATGGTATTATTTCCAAGATATGTACCACCTCCAAGCTCTGTGACATGATCATGTACTGGAAAGCTGAAGGGAATGAGAGCATCTCAGAAAACTCAGATATCAGTGCAACCACTAAAGTCTCAGTGGAGAAACACTACTTTGGACTTTTGTTCTGTTGTCCTGAATGTCAGGAAGGTGTTTGCCTCAGGCCACCCCTGTGTGAAACCTGAAGAAATCAAAGTTCAAATGGAAAAGGATGGGCGTCACCTGTGGCTCTTTGCTTAATTGCTTTGGAAATGGATGTGGCTGAATCAGCCTCTTTGCCCTGTGTGAGGCAGTGGCTTAGATTCTCAGCACCTGATGGATCTAAAGAAAGTTTCCAAGTGTGCATCCAAAACCAAAATGGCCAAAAGAGCAGTCATTGTGGATGAAGTCTCTCGCCTTCCTCTGTAAGCTTCCTGACCTCCATCAAGTGAGAATAGGGATCCGTTGGGTCAAACCAGTTCTTCAAAGCTCGGCAGAGGCTAGCCAATAGGTGCTTGGGTTTTCTCAGGACACCAATTCACATAAAGAATCTATACCAGACAGTCAGTTGGCCTCAAACTGGAGAAGCAGAGCAGTATTAAAGAAGGGCTATTTGATCACTCTTGGTTCACAGGAAGGGTGTCCAGGCCACCCTGACTTTAGGCAAATGAGGGGCAAGGGAGCTTATTTTGTACACGGTCTTGGGCTGCGCCCGTCATGGAAACCTCTAGCCAGAGGTTATTCAGAGTGTCTATGTTGAAGAAGATGAGGGCCATGTGGGAGTGTTTTGGTTTTAATTGTGGTCATTTGTTGGTGGTTGGAAGAGAATCCTGGGTCCACCTGGGCTGGAATTCTGGTGTGATGCCCCTTAAAGACTGAGTTCTGGAACTGACCTCAGAGAAGTATTGCCATTAATTGTGTTGGGATTTTAGGTGGCCATGCATGAGAGTCGCCATTGGAAACTGAGATCTAAGCCTGGGGTGGCTATTCACCAAGCACTGTCAATCTCAGCCAGGACATCACATGATTTTATTATGAAAGACTTGGCAGCCATTGTTGACAGTCAAAACACACATGGACCTCACATTGTAGACCTCAATGGGCCTGGCTTCATGTGGCCTTTTGGCCACACTTTGGGAAGCCTTGCCTCTGAGAATTCTCCAGAGGTTTCCTTGAAATGTGCTTCCTAAAAATTTAATGGTTCCTGAATGAATTGAAACCCACAGTTTCTCCAACTTCATCCTTGAAAAATTTCTAGATAAATACCATGAAATTTTTGAAATTTCCATGACCAGGTGGCACTGGAGAAACTTTGGATGTCCTGTTGCTGATCAAGAGTGTACCAGACAGTGCCTTCCTTGACTGGGTTTCATGAAAATGGTGTAGAACAGAGCTGCCAGTATGGTGGAGCTTGCTGAGTAGTGGGCCCAGAGCTGTGGTGTGCAGTTGTGTGATAAAACATCTGTGGTGGGGTCATGTGGATCTTACTTCGGCTTCCAAATGCTTGTGATTGACATGGTGCAGCCAGCAGACTTTTGTATATTAAGCCATCTTGTTAGATGGAGAGTTTTCAGGGCAATGTTCAGAATCAAGTTGCTACGGTCAAGGGGGCAAGCAATGTGGCATAGAAGCCTGATTGGTGCATTCTCCATCAGACCCTTACCCACCACACGTGACAGAACTCCCTCCAGCACTGTGTTCCAGTTGAACTCCTTGTATTTTGTGAAGCAAATACCAAACTCCCAGTGCAGCAACAAGAAACACAACAAAATTGGAGAATGACCAAATGGCTTCACAGTCTACATGGAAAGATTCTTAGACCCCAGTGGCCACAGCTTACCCACAAAGAGAGAATTCAGCACTGCTGCCTCATGTTCATTGGAAAATAAGAAACCATGTCCTCCATGTAACATAGATGCATACACAGCTTTGATGATCTCACTACAAAGGAAGCTAAAGCTCCTGAAAACAACATATATTTCAAGTGTACAATCTCAAAGACAGTTTCCCAGATGTCTTGAGGCCTGCACACTTCCATGTTTGTGGAGTGTTTACAGTCTCCATTACTTTGGAAACTCCTCTACCACCTCCAGTGTTGTGAACTCCCGAGCATTTTCCATTCCAGATATGTATTCATAGATTTTCTAACTCTTCTCCTCTAATTGTATCTTACTTGGGGCGAAGGTAATGTCAAGGCATTGTTCTGGATGAGAGTGGGAAGATTTTTTTGTAGCACATATTTGCATACACATTGGATTCATTTTCCAATTATTCATTCAAAATACTTAATCCCTCATAGTAACCCACTCCCTACTAGACTCTGACTACAAATCCTAATATGATGGATAAAAATAGACCAAACCAAATTGAAATACAAGCAGTTCAGAGGATGCCAGGTGTACATTTGGACGTTCCTTTTGCATTATATATGGTAGGAGTTTTAAATCTAGTGAATTTTTTGTTGAAACACTTCTCCATGTGTTTTTAAAGTTAACAAATATGTGAATTCATGTCTCCATTTCTCTGTAGCCTAATCAGCACATATATTTTTATATGCACATATAGAATCCTACCTGGTACCACACGTACATTCTTGTGAGGTGGCTGACTTGGCAGATACAAATTGTAAGAAGAGATCACTCCTGTTAAACACTGTTGGAACTGAAAATTCAACCTATGCGTGAGTATCCTAGCTGAAAAACATTATACATAAATTCATGTTCAGTGAAATGAATATTTTTAGATCTGTGGATGATATATATTTCATGGTGAATTTCATTTGGCTTGTATATTAATACTTTTTAATTTCTGTGTGTGTATTTTAATGTCTGTATATATATATATATATATATATATATATATATATATATATATATTCCAGAGTTTTCAAAATATGAAATAAATGTATCTTATTATGTACTCCCTAAATTCATTAATATTTAAGTGCGTATTTATAATCAACTTTTCATAAGATTATTCTAAGACATATTCATCCTCCTGAAATACGTATTTGTTTCCTAGTACTGAAAACTAAGTTCAGTGAATTGTGCATACATATCCTAATATTTTTACACTAATTGACCCAGGTTAATATAAATGCAAGTAGATTCCTATGGGACATGATGTGTATTTTGACGTTCATTTTTTTTCAACACTTGTACATTACTATTTCCTCAGTTTATGCACATCATAAGATATATATTTCATCCACAAGTTCACAAATTTAAAGGCTTTTGTTTCACTTTCAATCACTTCCTGCTTCAGAACACTTGTATTCCTCCAGGTTACATGACTGGTTTTTCATGAGACTTCTTTCCAAAGACATTATTTTCGATTTCCACAATTACCTTTGAAGCAAAACTCACACATTCTTCATGATAAACCATAACCCTAATATTACCATTAGATGTATAACTGGTTTGAATGAATGGATATATATCAATATAAGGTTTCCTGTATATTTTCAGATATCAACTCGAACCATTATTTAAGTTGGAACCAGTTATATTATTTATTTACATTATGGTCTATTCATGCATTATTTCTATATTCATAGACACAGTGTACACCTATTTGTATTCAAAATACTAATTTACACGTCTTCAAAATACTGTTCCTAGAAATGGTGAAAGAAATACTCATGTCACCTGATCTACATATACATTTTATCACAGTATTATTCTGGAAACAAAAAGCAAATGTCACACTTATGATTGTACTAAAGCCTAAATGGAAATTGAACATGGATTACTAAAATCATCGATGTTCAGGTTGCCTATTGCTCTCAAATGTCGATCCTATTGGTGACTACATATTTGTTTCTTTCTAAGATTATATATTCAACCTCAAACCTGTTGAAAATGTCTAATCCTATTACTCACCTTATACTTTGCCTGATTTCCTAATGTCTCTATTGATATATATTTTCCCCAGTTCATCATTGTGACTGCCTCTTAACATGTGCTGATATTTACATTCACTCTCTACATAAAACCCTATTGCTAAAGACCATTTTGTCCAAATCCTATACTCACTCATCTTTCTAAAACTACCGACTATCTTTCTAATCCTAACAACTATCCCTTTTTGACTGCATGTTCTCTTCGACATTCAATCATCCAAGGTACAATGTCCTATACCATTGTATATTGATTTATCTGAGACATCTGTGCAGAAATTAATTCAAAGCTAAGTATCCCAATCAAGGGCACAATGCCCTTCTGGGCATCAAATCTTACCTAGATTTCTGTTTTCATATTTATATTTCAACTGTATATTTTGTAAATATCGCATGTTCCCATAACCATTATTCATCCTGCAGAATTATTCCTAACCCAATCGAACATGTTGTTAACCCTAACCATACACTGTTCGCTCAATCTAACTTTACAGAAGAGCAGGGAAAGAGTTGATCTTTCAATACTGGATTGTAGGGTATCTTCCATCTGATGAGAACCTCAAAGGTCCATGCAGAAATGATACGTGGAGAAGAAGAAGGCAGCTATGAAGGACCTGAGAGAGCAAAAGTCATTTTCAATGTTAAACAACCGGGTCAGGATGAAGAGATGTATCTGAATCAGCCTTTCTCTTCTTAATGTAGAGAAGATGGACAAAACCAGGCCTGTGAGAAGAGCTGTTCCCGGGTGCCTATTGTTGATATACCATTCTAACTTGTGAAACTGTCTCAGGAAGTACGGGCAGTCTCCATCTACTGGGACCCTTAGAAGCAAATATCAGTACACACTTCCTTGGTGATGGGACACTCTGAACTTGGGATCCAGGAAGCCAGGCACCCAGAGTCAGTCCCAGTCCCAGTCCCAGTGGTCTCAAATGTTTGGATTTACCAAGGAAAGAGTCAGTCTTTGTTGGTACCTACTGAAGTGAGAATGGCCAAATGCCAGGAGACCTCTGAAGAGGAGCCTTTTCTGAGAAAGCAGGTAGTGGCTCAACCATGGCTCCTGACAACTTCACAGAGTTGGTGAAGAAGACCAGATCTGAGACAGAACAGGCCATTTTTGGGGAACATAGTATGGACCACCAGTCAGAGGACACTCAAGATATTCACCAACATACTTGGGGGAAGGAGGTGCCGTTGTGGGTGTTGGTGTGAGTTTGTGGTTTTGTCTCTTTTCTGAGAATAGGTAGGAAAGACTGTTTGTTTGTTTGGACTGGAATGTTTCTAGAAAGTCGTTTGACAACGTGAGTGTTTCTATGTCTGTGCATTCCACTGTATCTGTGGTTGTAGACATTTGAAAAGCGAATGCATCAATGGTTGTGTCCTGTCTAGTAGAAAGCTTGCCAGCATTCATCCTGCACAATTAAAGAATGGAGAGAGGCTTGCCTTATGGATGGGCAACACCTACTATCTTCCTAAGTTCTTGTTTTCTTCCTGAATACTGGCCACTCTCCAGAATAGCCTCATGGTTTGGTTTCCAAGATATGTACCACCTTCAAGATCTGTTACATGGCCATGTACTGGATAGCTGAAGAGAATAGAAGCATCTCAGAAAACTCACATATCAGTGTGACCATTAAAGTCTCAGTGGAAAAACACTGCATTGGGCCTTTTGCTTACCTATTGTTCTGTTGTCCTGAATGTCAGGAATATCTTTGCCCCAGGCCACCACTTTGTGAAGCCAGAAGAAAAGAGTTTTCAAATGGAAATGAATGGGCATCACCTGTGGCTCTTTGCTTAATTGCTTTGGAAAGAGATGTGGCTGAATAAGCCTCTTTGCCCTATGTGAGGCAGTGGCTTAGATTCTCAGCACCTGATGGATCTAAAGAAAGTTTCCCAGTTTGCATGCAAAATGAAAATGGCCAAAAGAGCAGTCATTGTGGACGAAGTCTCTCGCCTTCCTCTGTAAGCTTCCTGACCTCCATCAAGTGAGAATAGGGATCCTTTGTGTCAAATCAGTTCTTCAAAGCCCTACAGAGGCTAGCACATAAGGGCTTGGGTTTTCTCATGACACCAATTCACATAAAGAATCTATACCAGACAGTCAGTAGGCCTCAAATTAGAGAAGCAGAGCAGTATTAAGAGCAGGACTATTTGATCACTATTGGTTCACAGGAAGGGAGTCCAGGCCACCCTGACTTTAGGCAAATGAGGGGCAAGGGAGTTTATTTGGAAAACTGTCTTGGGCTGTGCCCCTCATGGAAACCTTCAGCCAGAGGCTATGAAGAGTGTCTATGTGGAAGAAGATGATGGCCATTTGGGAGTGTTTTGGTTTTAATTGTGGTCATTTGTGTGGTGGTTGGAAGAGATGACTAGGTCCACGTGGCTTGAACTCTGGTGTGATTCCCCTTACAGACTGAGTTCAGGAACTGACCTCAGAGAAGTATTGCCATGAATTGTGTTGGGATTTTAGGAGACCACGCATGAGAGTTGCCTTTGGAAACTGAGATCAATGCCCAGGGTGGCTTTCCGCAGAGCATTGTCAATCTCTGCCAGGGCATCACATTATTTTATTCTGAAAGACTTGGCAGCCATTGTTGACAGTCAAAACACACATGGGCCTCACATTGTAGACCTCAATGGGCCTGGCTTCATGTGTCCTTTTGGCCACTCTTTGGGAAGCCTTGCCTCTGAGAGTTGTCCAGAGTTTCCTTGAAATGTGCTTCCTCAAACATTAATGGTTTCTGAATGAATTGAAACCCACAATTTCTCCAACTTTATCTTTGAAAAATGGCTAGATAAATACAATGAAATTTTTGAAATTTTCATGACCAGGTGGCACTGGAGAACCTTTCAATATCCTCTTACTGATGAAGTGTGTACCAGACAGTGCCTTGATTGACTGGGTTTCATGAAAATGATGTAGAACAGAGATGCCAGTATGTTGGAGCCTGCTGAGTAGTGGGCCCAGAGCTGTGGTGTGCAGGTGTGTGATAAAACATCTGTGGTCGGGACATGTGTATCTGACATTGACTTCCAAATGGCTTGTGGCCGACATTGTGCAGCCAGGAATCACTTATATGTCTGATAACTCTCCATATAAGGCATCTTGTTATATGGAGATGTTTCAGGACAATGTTCAGAATCAGGTGCTATGGTCAAGGGGACAAGCTATGTGGGATAGAAGCCTGGTTGATGCATTCTCCTGCAGACCCTGATCTATTTCATGTGACAGAACTCTCTCCAGCACTGTGTCCCAGCTGAATTCCTTGTATTTTGTGAAGCAAATAACAAACTCCCAGTGCAGCAGCAAGAAACACCATGAAAAGTGGAGGATGACCAAATGGCTTCACAGTCCACACGGGGAGTCACTTAGCCTTCAGTGGCCACAGTTTACCTACAAAGAGTGAATTCAGCACTGCTGCCTCATGTCCTTTGGAAAATAAGAAACCATGTCCTCCACGTCACATAGATGCAGATCCAGCTTTAATGGTCTCATTAGAAAGAAAGCTAAAGCTCCTGACAACAACATATATGTCAAGTGCCCATCCTCAGAGGCAGTTTCTAAGGAAGTCTTTAGGCCGGCAGAGCTGCATGTTTGATAGCGTTTACCTATTAGACCAGGATGCAAGAAAAGACCACTGACTCCAATTAAAATCAAGTTAAAGCAAGCTTATAATTTCCACTGCCCAGGTGGCCTCTCCCTCCCAAAGCAGTGGGAACAAGACAGCCACCCAAATTTCCTACAGCTCAGGTTTATAACCCAGAATTTTACACTACAGGGGGGTTACAAATATCAGAACTCTGACAAGCATCACACTAATCGTAGTTTATATATATATATATATATATTTTTTTTTTTTTTTTGCTGGCCCCAACATCAGAATTTGTGAAAACCATTAGAACCTCAGAGAGGGTCATTGTCTGGCCAGGGAAGGCCAATATTTATGAGGTGTCAATAAAGTTTCATAGAGGGCTGTTCCTGGTCGAAGTGCCAGGCATGGGTGAGTTCAAGGCCACGGGCAGGCATTCCAAGCACGTTCAGAATTTGGTGTAATTTATAGTTAAGCCAAAATTTTCTTTTCATGGCTTTGTGGCAAGATGGATCCAAATTTTAATAAAAGATCAGGTTGGGTCTATCATTCCCCCCTTTTCTAATGTGTCCCTTTCAAATCTTTGATAGGGTAGGGGAAGAGCACTGAGGGAATTTTAATACCTCAAGTAACAGTCTCCATATTTTTTGAACTCACACAAAACCAGTCTCCCTGATTTTACCTGACTTAATTAATTACTTAAAATGAAAGTCTATCTATTTTTGGCTCCATTGTTGTAAGAAGAGAGTCGTCACTCATTTTGGCTTCTTCTGAGCTGAGAGAGGGTGACATGAGGGGGCACAGCATGAGGGATATGAGTTGCCTTTTAGTAGTCAATTCGGTTTGAAGTCTGGTTGTGGTAGAACAGTTTGTAAAGTCATCTGGGGATGGGTTCTTCTATGAGAGAAACAAAAACCATGAGTACTGAATAAATGTTGCAGCAGCTGAAACATGTCACTGTATAGATGTCCCCTCATCTGTCTTCAATATCCCCAGTTATCAGGACTTTCAACTTAACTTTTAGTGTCATAGTTGTTTCACCCCATAAGATACAGTTTAATAATTTAATGTCATCTGATCTTGCAAATTCCTTTTACTAGTATGACCTCTGTGTGTAATAGAGAAACCTTTAATTCTGTTATTCAGGGCTGGATAATCGTACTAGCAAATACCAAGCCTACCTGTGTAGGTTAGGAATATCTGTAGGCCTTAAACAAAAAACTTCTGCCTCTGGTACCTCCTCTTGATAGTCTCTTTTTATACTCATCAGGCATTACTGTCTGAGAATCCTTCTTTGTAGCCTCCAGTCTTACTTATTTTGGGAGGCTACCATAAAGTGTATACGTTAAAATATTATTATAACTATTATTTTTTAAAATGCCCAGGAATGGCTGTATTTTGGGTTTATCTGTCTTTGCTAAGAGTTTAAGATGAAGCAGTAAAACTGACTTTTGTTTCTATCTATTGTTAACAGTCAGTTGAGATTTTATGGGAGTCATTCCTGGGGAAACTTGAGAGCAGCTTCTCAGTTCTGCTAGTGCCATTTGCGCTAGGTGAGTCCAGGTCTTGCTTGACCATGTGGCTTCTCTGGGAAGCATCAGGAATATCTCCCTTCTCTGATGACTCTCTTCTTTGTAGAAAATGCACTGATTGGCTTTCTGTTCTCCAGTGGTCTCATTAATCTTCCTGATCAGGAGGTTATGTGGCTCAGAGTTGCAAAGTTCTTTAGAGAAGTCTCCTGTTCCCTGGATACAGACTGACTCAGAGGGCAAGAGCCAAATATTTGTTTTATTGTCCCTTTTCATTTAAATTAAATTTTAAATCCTAATCTTAAACATCCATCAAATAAATTTTAACAGCCTTATATTAAGAGTACTGTGCTTTAATGTCTATAATTTAAAATTATTTATCTTTTTATTATTTGGGATCTGTATTTTTCTGTATGTCTTGTAGGTGATGACTTATTATCTTAAATTAACCAATATTGTGTTCTAAAAGCAACTCTTTTGTAAAACACTAACAGAGAATCTTTAGTTAACTTATAAGGAAATTCAAAATAAAATTAACAAGAGTAAAAATACTTAGTTCGTGTAATAACTACCCTGAATTTTAGGCTGAGTTATACATTATATCCCCTTTTTGAGATCCTAGTAATCTTGACAGAAAAACATAACTTTAAATTAAATAACATCTGACCTACTGCTTTCGTAGTTATTCTCACATGTTGTAAGATGAGACACAGAGCCTTATCTCAGGTAAGGCAGGGCTCTATATAAATCTTAAGTGTTTTAGTTCTAAAGCTGATCTTTGTTTTCTAAATACCATTTTACACAGTTTACATAAATTGTTTGAGGTCACATGAATATTAGCTAACACCATATGATATCACATTTAAAACATGAATTAAAGAAAGGCTGAAAGTTTTTAACCTTTACATAGATTAGGCGCTCATTAACTTAAAAATATATTTAAATTTTTTCCCAATGTAAAAAGTAACATAAAACTTTATATATCTTATTGATAACAAGTAAATAAATCCCCAATATATATATATATTTTTACCATACAACTTCAGAACACCAGCTTGATGAAATGCTCTTTTAAAGTTTCTACCTTACAGAATTGTATACCTGGAAGATATGAGCACATTAATAGCATCACAATGACATTGATGTTTTTACATTAACCAAGTTTAGCTTTTAAAGAAATGGCAGTAGAGTGCTCTAAAATAACAGTACTTATTTAATCAGTTGTTTAATTTTTATGGTTGCTTGTTCTAGAAAAATAAAACTTTATAAACACAATGTTATGGGTAAACTTTTGTTTTAAGAAATTTGTGTCGCTTTATCACATGACTGATTTTTACAATCTTATACAGACTTTATAACAAACTTATACAGACCTTACTAAATCAATCAGATATCTAACAAAAGTACTCATGAATGAGTAATCCCATATCAAATTTACTTCACTTATTTATCAAAATATTAGAGAAATGTATTGAACAGTGTAAACCATTTCTTTGTTAAAGGAAAAGTCCTAGAACCAATGCATATTAGACATTTTATAGACATTAATATTTTATTAGATTTTTGAGCAGCTAGAAAAACTTGTAAGCTTAAATTTAAAGACATTTATTGTTATTTGCTTATCCAAATTTAAAGTGAATCATTTAAATCACGTGAATTAAAGATCTTTGAATCCACTTTTTAAAATTTGTTTTTATGAGTGCTTTTTTTTAATGATCGCTCCTTATATATGTTAATTTGTATATCACATATATGATATACGAACATATGGATATATAGACATACAACACATAACAAAAGTGTGCACAAATAATAATAGTAAGGCCTTGTAGCTTTTCGCAGGTGAAATCTCCATTGCAATGTTTCAAAACTCCACTGTTGGTCAAATATAGAACTGATCAGAAAAATATTAACCTAGTTCTGTAGGATCAAAATAATGAGCTCAAAAAAAATACAGAATCTAAGGAAAAAAATGAGAGTCCTAGAAAAAATGACTGGCCAGTAATTAGTAAATACCATACGATATACCTTTTTTTTCCCACTTAGACATCAGATCAGTCTCCTACTGAGTTTGCAGGCTTCTTTCATTTACATTTCAACATAAGTCCTGGTTGAGTTCTGGAAGGAGCTGGACAAAACTGCTATTCTAAGCAGACACCTCAGGCCTAAGGCACTTTAACCATAATTTTCAGGTGAGGATGTTGAAAATTATGATACAATTTTAAGATACAATTCACAAAATTTTATACCTTAACATCTTTTTTTGTCAACAGATACCATACTATGATTTACTATCCTTGTCCAAATTAATGCACTGATACACACTGTGACATTTTCCCAGGCTACCCAATTAAAAATTGGTTAAAAAAAAGACTGAATGATTGGGAAGTTACTTGCCAACTTGGAAGTAGAATTCTTTAGTTTTCCATTTTAAGTATTTAAGTTCTCTGGCATGAATTATCTGAAATCATAAACTAAAATATTACCTAAACCCGACTTTTAACTTCAAGATTGTGCAATGCTTCAAAAACCCATTCAGATACCATATTGTTACAATAAAACATCATCCTTTAGACACACATTCAGCTAAGATCATTCCCAAGAAACAATTTATAATATCAACACATTATTGCACGTGTCTTAAATGGCCAGAAACAAAGACAAAAGACAGACAGAAAGGAGCTCCAGACTATGGCTGACAGGACAGAAGCCTTTAAAACAGCAGAAAAGAGAAAAATCTCCTACACCAGTGGCACGACATATGTCCCCACAAGGGCATCAGATGTTTTCACAGAGGGGGAACCTGAAATGCAATATCAAAGGTCTCCATGGTGACTTTACTGCATTTAGTGTCTCCTTTTTCTTTTTCTCTTTTTTAAGAAGACAGAGGTGGCATAATACTTAGAGTGCAGGGAAGGAAGGAGGAAATTCACTGAAGCAACAGGACTTCGGCAGCTACTGGGAGTCCCTCAGTCCCGTCTTTTACTTACAGGATTAGCTCCTCTGGTTCGGTTCCACCCCAAGCACGCTGAATCTCCTAACATTTCAGTAGTCAGCTCTCAAAAATTCCAGGGTCAGGGGCGGTATCAAAATTTGTAACTTAAATTTCGGTTCCGGACCTTGAAGCCAATTAATACCAATTTAATATAAGGACAGGGTTTGAGAAAAAGTAAAAGGGAGGTTTACTGCTTTGCTAACAAAGGAGAAAAACAGGGGACTTTGTCCAAAGTTGTGACTCACTTGATCTGGAGGGACAAGGGGCTTTAAAGGAGTTTCACTTGTTAACCTGGGAGATACTCAGTTATTAGGTCCCCAGCAGGCATTGCCCTCTGCCGTGGGTGTGCTCCAGACAGCCAGCTAGGGGCTTCTCTCATCCTGCTTAACAAAGGCGGGTATAGTGCATCACATTTCTTTAAAACACAGTCCAAAGGGGTGTCAGGCTTACATGATTTATTACCCATTTTCAAGTCCAATATCCTTAAGTTTTTACCACAGAAATCACACAACAAAACGCACAAAACAAACAAATATAAAACATTTAGAACACAGAACAAAACACACACACAAAAAAAAACAGAAACTCAGCAAATAAACAGAAAACCAGAGGAGCAATGCAGCGTCTTGCTAAAGTTCCGGGGTAGGAGCTCCTGCATGCCAGTCGTCACCTCTCTACACTTTCAGAGGTATTCCCTACAGAACAGAACAGAGGAAAGAAGGATTCCTATTACTGTCCCAGACAGGAGTATATGTGAACCTTCCCAGGCCACCTCTCTGTCATCAGAAGAGTACTCCCTTAACCGGATATCAGATGTTATAAAGGCGCCTCTTACCTATGAAGGCCTCCTCCACCAGGTGCTTGATAATAGTTTTAGTGCGATGGTTCACTGCAGTGATCCACGGACTGAAGGCTCATTCCAAGGTTTTGGAACTTGGCTCTCCAGCCCGGAGTCCTGGAGGATAGGCCAGCTTCAGAATTTCCAGCAGTCTGGCTTTGTGATCTGGTCGGGTCATGTTGCTGGGGAACTCCAAAATGTTAGTCCAGGACACAAGAAAAGACCACTGACTCCAATTAAATCAAATTAAGGCAAGCTTAATATTTCAAGCAGCCGGGCTGCCTCTCCCTCTCAAACTGGCGGGAACAAGACAGCAACCCCACCTTTCCTACAGCCCAGCTTTATAGCCCAGAAAGTTACACAAAAGGAGGGTTACAGAAAACAGAACTTTGACAAGCATCACACTAATTGTAGTTTACATTTTTTTTTCTGGCCCCAGCATCAGAAATTATGAGGACCATTAGAGCCTCTGAGAGGGTCGTTGTCTGGCCAGGGAAGGCGAATATTTATGAGGTGTCATTAAAGTTTCAGAATGGGCTGTTATCAGGTCAGAGAGCCAGGCATGGGTGAGTTCAAAACATGGTCAGGCATTCTAAGCAGGTTCAGAATTTGCAGTAATTTATACTAAAGCAAAAATTATCTTTTCATGGCTTTGTGGCAAGATGGCTCACAATTTTAATGAAAGATATTGTTGGGTGATCAACCCTGTCCCTTACTTTTGGAAAATCCTCTACCACCTCCAAGGTTGTGAACTCCTGAGCATTTTCCATTCCAGATATGTATTCCCAGAATTTCTAACTCTTCTTCTCTAATTGTGTCTTACTTGGGGCGAAGGTAATGTCAAGCCATTGTTCTGGATGAGAGTGGGAAGAATATTGTGCAGCACATAATTGCATACACATTGGATTCACTTTCCAATTTTCCAATTGAAATACCGAATTCCTGACAATAACCCATACCCTTCTAGACGCTAACTACAAATACTAATATGATGGAGAAAAATAACCCAAACGGAATTGAAATATAAGCAGTTCAGAGGAGGCATGGTGTATATTGGACTTGCCTTTTGCAAGATAAATGGTAGGTGTTATAAATCTAGTCATTTTTTAATTGAAATTGTTTTATATGTGTATTAAAGTTAACAAATATGTGAATTCCTATCTCCCTTTCGCTGTAACCTATTCAGCACATTAATTTTTATATGCACATATAGAATCCTACCTGATATCACACGTACATTTTTGTGAGGTGCCTGACATTGCAGATACAAATTGTGAGAAGAGATCACTCCACCTAAACGCTCTTGGAACTGAAAATTCAAGCTAATGGTGAGCTTCCTAGTTTAATAACATTATACATAAATCCATGTTCAGTAAAATGAATACTTTTGGATCTGTGGATGATATATATTTCATGGTGAAATTTGATTGGCATATATAATTCTACTTTTGAATGTCTTTGTGTGTGTTTGTGTGTGTGTGTGTGTATATATACACACACACACACACAAACACACAACATATAAATCTCTAGATTTTTCAAAATATGAAATATATGTGTCTTATATACACTCCCTAAATTCATTCATGTTCATGTATGTGGATTAATATTCAACTTTTCACAAGATTATTCTCAGAAATATTCATCCACCTGAAATACATATTTGTTTTCTAGTACTGAAAACTAACTTCAGTGAAAGGTGCAAACAAATCCTAGTATTTCTACATTAACTGACCTAGTATAACATCAATGCAAGTAGATTCCTATGGGACATGATGTGTATTTTGACATTAATTATTATTCAACACTGGTACATTACTATTTCTTCAGTTTATACACATCATAGGATATATATTTTATCCACTACTTAGCAAATTTATAGGCATTTGTTTCACTTTCAATCACTTCTTGCTCCAGAACACATGTATTTCCCTATGTTTCTTGACTGGTCTTTTCATGAGACTTTTTTTCAAATATATTATTTTCGATTTCCATGATCAATTTTTAAGCAAAACTCACACACCCTTCATGATAAAACATAACCCTAAGATGACCATTAGATATATAACTGGTTGGAATGATTGATTGTGTATCATTATAACATTTCTTATATATTTTCAGATATCCATTCAATCCATTATTTAAAGTGGATCCAGTTATATTATTTATTCCCAGTATGGTCTATTCATGCGTTATTGCTATATTCATAGACAGAGGGTATACCTATTTGTACCCCAATACAAATTTATATGTTCTCAAAATATTGCTCCTGGAAATGGTGGAAGAAATACTCATGTCACGTGATATACATATACATTTTATCACAGAAATATTCTGGACACAGAAAGCAAAGGTCACACTTTCAATTGTACCAAAGCCTAAATGCAAAGTGAGCATGGATTACTAAAAACATACATGTCCAGGTTGCCTAATGCTCTCAAATGTCAATCCTATTGGTGACTACATATTTGTTTCTTCCTAAGATTATATGTTCAACCTCAAGCCTGTTGAAAATGTCTAATCCTATCACTCACTTTGTACTTTGCTTGATTTCCTAATGTCTTTATTGATATCTGCTTTCCCTCATATTTTTCCCAGTTCATCATTATGACTGACTCTTCACATGTGCTGACATTTACACTCACTCTCTAACCGAAACCCTATTGCTAAAAAACTTTTTGTCCAAATCCTATACTCACTCTTCATTCTAAACCTAACGAGTACCTTCCTCATCGTACTGAATATCGCTTTTTGACTGGATGTTCTCTTCAACATTCAATCATCCAAGGTACAAGGTCCTATGCCATTGTATATTGATTTATCTGAGACAACTGTGCAGCACATAACTCAAAGCTAAGAATACCACTTAAGGGTCCAATTCCCTTCTGGGCTTCAAATCTTTCCTAATTTTCTGCTTTCATACTTATATTTCACCTATATACTCTTGTAAATATCGAAGGTTGCCAATACCAGTATTCATCTCGCAAAATGATTCGTAACCCAAATCAAACATGTTATTAACCCTAAACATACACTGTTCCCTCAATATAACTTACAGAAAAGCAGGGCAGAGTTGGTCTTACAATATAGGAATGTAGGTGATCTTCCACCTTCTGAGAACCTCAAAGATCCATGGAGAAATGATCCTTGGAGAAGATTTATGCAGCTATGTAGGACCTGAGAGAGCAATAGAAATCTTCCATGGCAAACAACCTGGTCAGGATGAATTGATGGGTCTAAATCAGCCTCTCTCTTCTTATTGTAGAGAAGTTGGAAGAAACCAGGCCTGTGTGGAGAGCTGTTCCCGGGTGCCTAAGGTTGATATTCCATTCTAACTTCTGAATGTGTCACAGGATGTTGGGGCAGCCTTCATCTCATGGGAACCTTGAAAGCAACTGTTAGGACAAAGTGGTTTTCAAGGCAGTGACCTCATTCAGTTCCTGAAGGAAGTGACCTCCTCTCACTTCCTTGGTGATGGAATTCTCTGAACTTGGGATCCAGGAAGCCAGGCACCCAGAGCCAGACCCAGTCCTAGTCCCATTGGGCTAACTTGTTTGCTTTTCCCAAGAACAGAGTCAGTCTTTCTTGGTACCTACTGATGTGAGGATGGCCAAATGCCAGCAGATCTCTGAAGAGGTACCTTCCCTGAGAAAGCAGGTAGTGGCTCACCGCTGTCTCCTGACAACTTCACAGATTTGGCCAAGGAGACCAGATCTGAGACAGGACAGGCCATTTCGGGGGAACATAATATGGCCCACCAGTCAGAAGACACTCTGGATAGTCACAGACCTACTTGGGGGAAGGAGGTGGCTTTGCCGTTGTGGGTGTGAGTTTGTGGTTTTTTTCTCATGTTCTGAGAATAGGTAGGAAAGGCGTTTTTTTTTGGTGTGGAGTGGACTGTTTCTAGTAAGTCCTTTGACATTGTGAGGGTTTCTATGTCTGTGTATCCCACTGTATCTGTGGTTGTAGACATTAGAAAAGAGAATGCATCAATGGACTTGTTTTCTCTAGTAGAAAGCTTCCCCACATTAATACTGCCCAATTGATTAATGGACTTCACTTTGCCTTATGGATGGGCAACACCTACTGTCTTCTTAAGTTACTCTTTTCTTCGTGAATTCTGGCCACTCTACAGAATACGCTCATGGTTTTGTGTCCCAGATATGTAACACCACAAGGCTCTGTGACATGGCCATGTACTGGATAGCTGAAGAGAATGAGAGCATCTCAGAAAACTCAGATATCAGTGTGACCAGTAAAGTCTCAGTGAAGAAACCCTTCTTGGGCCATTTGCTTACTTCTGATTCAATTACCCTGAATGTCAGGAAGGTCTTTGCCTCATGCCAACCCTTTGTGAAGCCTGAAGAAAACTGTTTTCATATGGAAATAAATGGGCTTCACCTGTGGCTCTTTGCTTAATTGCTTTAGAATGGGATGTGTCTGAATCAGTCTCTGGTCCTTGTGTGAGGCTGTGACTTAGATTCTCAGCACCCAATGGATCTGAATAAAAATCCCATGTGCTTCCCAAACCGAAATGGCCAAAAGAGAAGTCACTGTGGATGAATTTTTTTGCCTTCCTGTTTTAGGTTCCTGACCTCCATCAAGTGAGAATAGGGATCCTTTGGATTAAATGAGTTCTTCAAATCCATGCAGAGGCTAGCCCATATTTGCTTGGGTTTTCTCATGACTCCAAATCACTTAAAGAATCCATACCTCACAGCCAGTAGGCCTCAAATTGGAGAAGCAGAACACTTTAACAGCAGGAATATTTGATCACTCCTGGTTCACAGGAGGAGTGTCCAGGCCACCATGATTTTAGGCAAATGAGGGGCAAGTGAGCTTATTTTGGACACTTTCTTAGGCTGTGCCCCTCATAGAAATCTCCAGCCAGAGGTTATGATGAGTGTCTTTATGGAAGAAGATGAGGGCCCTGTGGGAGTGTGTTGATTTTAATTGTGGTCATTTTTGTGGTGGTTGGAAAGAATGACTGGGTCCACCTGAGCTTGAACTCTGGTGTGATTCCCCTTAGAGACTGAGTTCTAGAACTGAACTCAGAGAAGTATTGCCATGAATCGTGTTTAGATTTTAGAAGGCCATGCATGAGACTCACCCATGAAAACTGAGATCTAGGCCCAGGGTGACTTTCCACAAAACAATGGGAATCTCAGGCAGGATATCACATGATTTTATTCTGAAAGATTGGCAGGTATAGTTGAGAGTCAAAACACACATGGACCTCACATTGTAGACCTCAATTTGCCTGGCTTCATGTGACCTTTTGGCAACTCTTTGAGAAGCCTTGCCTGTGAGTGTTCTCCAAAGCTTTCATTGAAATGAGCTTTCTCAACACTTAATGGTTCCTGAATGATTTGAAACCCACAGTGCCTCCAACTTAATCTTTGAAAAATGGCTAGATAAATACCATGAAATTTTTGAAATTCCCATGACCAGGTGGCACTGGAGAAACTTTGGAAGTCCTGTGGTTGATCATGTGTATACCAGAGAATGCCTTGTTTTACTGGGTTTTATGTAAATGGTGTAGAACAGAGATGCCAGTAATTAGTATCCTGCTGAGTAGTGGGCCTAGAGCAGTGGTGGGCAGGTGTGTGATAAAACACCATGGTGGGGCCATGTGGATCGGCCATTGGCTTCCAAATGGATTATGACTGACATAGTGCAGAAATCAGACACTTATATGTAAAGGCATTTTTTATATGGAGAGGTTTCAGGGCAATGTTCAGAATCAGTTAACTATGGTTATTGGGGCAAGCTATGTTGGATAGAAGCATGGTTGGTGCATTCTCCTGCAGACCCTGACCCACCACACATGACAGAACTCCCTCCAGCACTGTATTCTAGTAGAACTCCTTGTATTTGGTGAAGCAAATACCAAATTCCCAGTGCAGCAGCAAGAAACACCACGAAAAGTGGAGGATGACCAAATGTCTTCAGAGTCCACACGAGGAGACACTTAGCCTCCAGTGGCCACAGTTTACCTACAAAGAGAGAATTCAGCACTGCTGCCTCATGGTCGTTGGAATATAAGAAACCATGTCTTCCAGGTCACATAGATGCAGACCCATCTTTGATGGTCTCACTACAAAGGAAGTTAAAGCTCATGACAACAACATATATTTCAAGTGCCCAACCTCAGAGGCAGTTTCCCAAGAACTCTTAGGCCAGCAGAGCTCCATGTTTGTGGAGTGTTTACCCTGTTCTTTACTTTTGGAAACTCCTCTACCACCTCCAAGGTTGTGAACTCCCGAGCATATTCCATTCCAGATATGTATTCACAGATTTTCACACTTTTCTACTCTAATTGTGTCTTACTTGGGGCCAAGCTAATATCAAGGCATTGTTCTGAATGTGAGTGGAAAGATTTTTGTGTAACACATATTTACATACACATTCGATTCATTTTTCAATTTTCTATTTGAAATACTGAAGCCCTGAAACTAACACATACCCTACTATACTCTGACTTATAATTCTAATATGATGGTGAAAAATAACCCAAACAGAATAGAAATACAAGCAGTTCCGAGGAGGCATGGTGTATTGTTACAATTGGTTTTTGCATTATATAGTGTAGGAGTTATAAATCTAGTCAATTTTTTTGTTGAAATAGTTCTACATGTGTTTTTAAAATTAAAAAATATGTGAATTCCTGTCTCCCTTTCTCTGTAGCCTATTCAGCACATGTATTTTTATATGCACATATAGAATTCTACCTGGTACCACACGTACATACTTGTGAGGTAACTGAATTGGCAGATGCAAATTGTCCTAAAGGATCACTCCTCCTAAATGCTCTTGGAACTGAAAATTCAACCTATGGGTGAGCTTCCTAGTTGAATATCATTATACATTAATCCATGTTCAGTAAAATGAATATTTTTCGATCTGTGGATTATATATATTTCATGATGAATTTCGATTGGCATATATATTGCTACTTTTTTTTCTTTTATTGGTTGCTCAAAACATTACAAATCTCTTGACATATAATATTTCTTACATTAGATTCAAGTGGCTTATGAACTCCCATTTTTAGCCCAAATAGAGATTACAGAATCACATCGGTTACACATCCACATTTTTACATAATGCCCTATTAGTTACTGTTGTATTCTGCTACCTTTCCTATACTCTACTATCTCCCCTCCCCTTCCTTCCGATCTTCTCTTTTTCCCCCATCTACTGTAATTCATTTCACTCCATGTTTATTTTCCCATTCCACTCACAACGATATGTAAGTTTGTGTAACAATGAGGGTCTCCCTCCATTACCATGCAATTACCCTTTTCTCTTACTTACCCTCCCACCTCATGTCTCTGTTTAAAGTTAATCTTTTCTTCCTGCTATTGCTCCCTGCTCTGTTCTTAGTTGCTCTCATTATATCAAAGAAGACATTTGGTATTTATTTTTTAGGGATTGGCTATTTTCACTAAGCATAATCTTCTTCAGTGCCATCCGTTTTTCTGCAAATTTTATGATTTTGTCATTTGTTAGTGCTGCGTAATACTTCATAGTGTATAAATGCCACATGTTTTTTATCCATTCATCTATTGAAGGGCATCTGGGTTGGATCCACAGTGTTTCAGTTGTGAATTGTACTGCTATGAAAATCGATGTGGTAGTATCCCTGTATTACTCTCTTTTAAGGTCTTCAGGGAATAGTCCGAGAAGGGCAATAGCTGAGTCAAATTGTGGTTCCATTCACAGCTTTCCCAGGAATCTCCATACTGCTTTCCAAATTGGCCACACCAGTTTACAGTCCCACCAGCAATGTACAAGAGTATCTTTTACCCCACATCCTTGCCAGCACTTGTTGTTTGACTTCATAATGGCTGCCAATTTACTGGAGTGAGATGGTATCTTAGGGTGATTTCGATTTGAATTTCTCTGACTGCTAGAAATGGTGAGCATTTTTTATGTACTTGTTGATTGATTGTATGTCCTCCTCTGAGAAGTGTCTGTTCAAGTCCTTGACCCATTTTTTTAATTGGGTTATTTGTTATCTTATTGTCTATTTTTTTGAGTTCTTTGTATATTCTGGATATTAGGGCTCTATCTGAAGTGTGAGGAGTAAAAATTTGTTCCCATAATGTATGCTCCTTATTTACCTCTCTTATTCTTTCTCTTGCTGAGAAAAAACTTTTCAGTTTAAGTAGTCCCATTTGTTGATTCTTGTTATTAACTCTTGTGCTATGGGTGTTCTATAAAGGAATTTGGAGCCCAACCCCATAATATGTAGATCAGAGCCAACTTTTTCTTCTATCAGACACAGAGTCTCTTATTTGATATCTAGCACCTTGATCCACTATGAGTTAACTTTTGTGCATGGCGACAGAAAGGAATTCAGTATCATTTTGTTGCATATGGATTTCCATTTTTCCCAACACCATTTGTTGAAGATACTATATTTCCTCCATTGCATGCTTTTAGCTCCTTTTTCAAATATAAGATAGTTGTAGCTTTTTGGATTAGTCTCTGTGTCCTCCATTCTGTAACATTGGTCCACCCGCCTGTTTTGGTACCAGTACCATGCTGTTTTTTTTGTTGTTGTTGTTTTATTTTGTTTTTTTTTAATTAATTTTATTGTAGGTTGTTCAAAACATTACATAGTTCTTGATATATCATATTTCACACTTTGATTCAAATGGGATATGAGCTCCCATTTTTACCCCATATACAGATTGCAGAATCACATCAATTGCACAACCATTGATATTCATATTGCCATTCTGGTGACTGTTGTATTCTTCTGCCTTTCCTATCCTCTACTATCCCCCCTCCCCCTCCCCTCCCCTCTTCTCTCTCTACCCCCTCTACTGTAATTCATTTCTCCCCCTTATATTTTTCCTCCTTTCCCCTCACTTCCTCTTGTATGTAATTTTCTATACCCCTGAGGGTCTCCTTCCATTTACATGCAATTTCCCTTCTCTCTCCCTTTCCCTCCCACATCTCATCCCTGTTTAATGTTAATCTTCTTCTCATGCTCTTCGTCCCTACTCTGTTCTTAGTTACTCTCCTTATATCAAAGAAGACATTTGGCATTTGTTTTTAAGGGATTGGCTAGCTTCACTTAGCATAACCTGCTCTTATGCCATCCATTTCCCTCCAAATTCTATGATTTTGTCATTTCTTAATGCAGAGTAATACTCCATTGTGTATAAATGCCACATTTTTTTTATCCATTCTTCTATTGAAGGGCATCTAGGTTGGTTCCACAGTCTTGCTATTGTGAATTGTGCTGCTATGAACATGGATGTAGCAGTGTCCCTATAGTGTGCTCTTTTTAGGTCTTTAAGGAATAGACCGAGTAGGGGAATAGCTGGATCAAATGGTGGTTCCATTCCAAGCTTTCCAAGAAATCTCCATACTGCTTTCCAAATTGGGCGCACCAATTTGCAGTCCCACCAGTAATGTACAAGAGTACCTCTTTCCCGACATCCTCGCCAGCACTTGTTGTTGTTTGACTTCCTAATGGCTTCCAATCTTACTGGAGTGAGATGGTATCTTAGGGTGGTTTTGATTTGCATTTCTCTGACTGCTAGAGATGGTGAGCATTTTTTCATATACTTGTTGATTGATTGTATGTCCTCCTCTGAGAAATTTCTGTTCAGGTCCTTGGCCCATTTGTTGATTGGGTTATTTGTTATCTCATTGTCTAATTTTTTTAGTTCTTTGTATATTCTGAATATTAGGGCTTTGTCTGAAGTGTGAGGAGTAAAGATTTGTTCCCAGGACGTAGGCTCAATATTTACCTCTCTTATTGTTTCTTTTGCAGAGAAAATCTTTTTAGTTTGAGTAAGTCCCATTTGTTGATTCTAGTTATTAACTCTTGTGCTATGGGTGTCCTATTGAGGAATTTGGAGCCCGACCCCACAGTATGTAGATCAGAGCCAACTTTTTCTTCTATCAGACGCCATGTCTCTGATTTGATATCAAGTTCCTTGATCCACTTTGAGTTATCTTTTGTGCATGGCGAGAGAAAGGGATTCAGTTTCAATTTTTTGCATATGGATTTCCAGTTTTCGCAACACCATTTGTTGAAGATGCTAGCCTTCTTCCATTGCATGCTTTTAGACCCTTTATCGAATATAAGATAGTTGTAGTTTTGTGGATTGGTTTCTGTGTCCTCTATTCTGTACCATTGGTCCATCCGCCTGTTTTGGTACCAGTACCATGCTGTTTTTGTTACTATTGCTCTGTAGTATAGTTTGAAGTCTGGTATAGCTATACCGCCTGATTCACACTTCCTGCTTAGCAATGTTTTTGCTATTCTGGGCCTTTTATTTTTCCATATGAATTTCATGATTGCTTTCTCTATTTCTACAAGAAATGCCATTGGGATTTTGATTGGCATTGCATTAAACCTATTGAGAACTTTTGGTAATATGGCCATTTTGATGATATTAGTTCTACCTATCCATGAACAGGGTATATTTTTCCATCTTCTAAGATCTTCTTCAATTCTCTGTTTAGGGTTCTGTAGTTTTGAATGTATAAGTCTTACACCTCTTTTGTTAGGTTGATTCCCATGTATTTTATTTTTTCTGAGGATATTGTGAATGGGGTGCTTGTCCTCATTTCCATTTCAGAGGATTTGTCGCTGATATACAGGAATGCCTTTGATTTATGCATGTTGATTTTATATCCTGCCACTTTGCTGAATTCATTTATTAGCTCTAATAGTTTCTTTGTAGACCCTTTTGGCTCTGCTAGGTATAGAATCATGTCATCTGCAAATAGTGATAATTTGAGTTCTTCTTTTCCTATTTTTATGACTTTAATTTCTTTCGTCTAATTGCTCTGGCCAGTGATTCGAGAACTATGTTGAACAGAAGTGGTGAGAGAGGGCATCCCTGTCTTGTTCCAGATTTTAGAGGGAATGCCTTCAGTTTTTCTCCATTCAGAATGATGCTAGCCTGAGGCTTAGCATAGATTGCTTTTACAATATTGACGTATGTTCCTGTTATCTCTAGTTTTTCTAGAGTTTTGAACATAACGTGATGCTGTACTTTGTTGAATGCTTTTTCCGCATCTATCGAGATGATCATATGGTTCTTATTTTTAAGCCTATTGATGTGGTGAATAACATTAATTGATTTCCGTATATTGAACCAACCTTGCATCCCATGGATAAATCCTACCTGATGATGGTGCACAATTTTTTTGATATGTTTTTGTATCCGGTTCGCCAGAAGTTTATTGAGGATTTTTGCATCTAGGTTCATTAGAGATATTGGTCTGTAGTTTTCTTTCTTTGGAGTGTCTTTGTCTGGTTTAGGAATCAGGGCGATGTTGGCCTCTTAGAATGAATTTGGAAGTTCTCCCGATTTTTCATTTTCCTGAAATAGCTTGAAAAGTATTGGTATTAGTTCCTCTTTAAAGGTTTTGTAAAACTCTGCTGTATACCCATCCGGTCCTGGGCTTTTCTTAGTTGGTAGTCTTTTGATGGTTTCTTCTATTTCCTCAATTGATATTGGTCTGTTTAGGTTGTCAATATCCTCCTGACTCAATCTGGGCAAATCATATGACTTAAGAAATTTATCGATGCCTTCACTATCTTCTATTTTATTGGAGTATAAGGATTCAAAATAATTTCTGATAATCTTCTGTATTTCTGAAGTGTCTGTTGTAATATTGCCTTTTTCATCCCGTATGCTAGTAATTTGAGTTCTCTCTCTTCTTCTCTTCGTTAGCGTGGCTGAGGGTCTGTCAATTTTATTTATTTTTTCAAACAACCAACTTTTAGTTTTGTCAATTTTTTCAATTGTTTCTTTTGTTTCGATTTCATTAATTTCAGCTCTGATTTTAATTATTTCTTGTCTTCTACTTTTTTGCCTTTGTTTTGCTCTTCTTTTTCTAGGACTTTGAGTTGAAGTATTAGATCATTTATTTGTTGTTTTTTTTTTCTTTTTTTAAGGATTGAACTCCAAGCAATAAATTTTCCTTTTAGAACTGCTTTCAATGTGTCCCATAGATTCCGACATGTTGTGTCTGTGTTTTCATTTATCTCTAAGAATTTTTTAATTTCCTCCTTGATGTCTTCTATAACCCATTGATCATTCAGTAACCTATTTTTCATTCTACAAGTGATGCATGATTTTTCCTTACTTCTTTTATCGTTGATTTTCAATTTCATTCCATTATGTTCAGATAAGATGCATGGTATTATCTCTACTCCTTTATATTGTCTAAGAGTTGCCCTGTGACATAATATAAAATCTATTTTTGAGAAGGATCCATGTGCTGCTGAGAAAAAAGTGTAACTGCTTGATCTTGGGTGGTATATTCTATATATGTCAATTAAGTCCAGGTTATTAATTATGTTATTGAGTTCTATAGTTTCCTTATTCAACTTTTCTTTGGACGATCTATCCAGTGGTGAGAGAGGTGTGTTGAAGTCTCCCATAATTATTGTATGGTGGTCTATTAGACTCTTGAACTTGAGAAGAGTTTGTTTGATGAACATAGCTGCACCATTGTTTAGGGCATATATATTTATGATTGTGATATTTTGTTGGTGTATGGTTCCCTTGAGCTGTATGTAGTGTCCCTCTTCATCCCTTTTGATTAACTTCGGCTTGAAATCTATTTTATATGATATGAGTATGGACACTCCTGCTTGTTTCCAAAGTCCATATGAGTGATATGATTTTTCCCAACCTTTCACCTTCAGTCTATGTATGTCTTTTCCTATCAAATGCGTCTCCTGAAGGCAGCATATTGTTGGGTCTTGTTTTGTGATCCATTCTACTAGCCTGTGTCTCTTAATTGGTGAGTTTAAGCCATTAACATTTAGGGTTATTATTGAGATATGGGTTGTTCTTCCAGCGATATTTGTTTATTTATGTTCCTAAACATGGTTTGTTTTCCTCTTTGATTATCCCCAGCCTTTACTGTACTCCCTCCCGCTGTTGGTTTTCATTGATATTTTCCATTTCCTCTTCCTGTAATATTTTGCCGAGGATGTTTTGAAGAGATGGTTTTCTAGCTGCAAATTCTTTTCACTTTTGTTTATCGTGGAAGGTTTTAATTTCATCTTCCATACTGAAGCTTAATTTTGCTGGATACACAATTCTTGGTTGGAACCCATTTTCTTTCAGTGTTTGAAATATGTTATTTCAGGATCTTCTAGGTTTCAGAGTCTGTGTTGAAAGATCAGCTGTTATCCTGATTGGTTTACCCCTAAATGTAATCTGCTTCCTTTCTCTTGTAGCTTTTAAAATTCTCTCTTTATTCTGTATGTTGGGCATCTTCATTATAATGTGTCTAGGTGTGGATCTCTTATGATTTTGCACATTCGGCATCCTGTAGGCTTCTAGGATTTGGGATTCTGTCTCATTCTTCAAGTCTGGGAAGTTTTCTCGTATTATTTCATTGAATAGATTGCTCATTCCTTTTGTTTGGACCTCTATACCTTCCTGTATCCCAATGACTCTTAAGTTTGGTCTCTTTATGTTATCCCATATTCTTGAATGTTCTGCTCATGGTTTCTTAACAGCTTTGCTGAGCTGTCTATGTTCTTCTCCAGTTGAAATACTTTGTCTTCCTTGTCTGATGTTCTATCTTCTAAGTGTTCTACTCTGCTGGTAGTATTCTCAATTGAGTTTTTAAGTTGGTTTATTGTTTCCTGCATTTCCAGGATTTCTGTTTGTTTGTTTTTTATAACCTCGATCTCCCTGTATAATTTATCTTTTGCTTCTTGGATTTGTTTATGTAATTCATGTTCGAAGTGGTTGAAGTGGTCTTTCATTGTCTGATTTTGCTGTCTAATGTCTTCCTTGAGACTCCAGATTATCTGAAGCATGTATATCCTGAATTCTTTATCTGACATTCCATCTGCTGCAGATATTACCTCTTCTAAAGTTGAGTTGACCTGCATTGCTTGTGGTCCTTTCTTTCCTTTTCTTTTCATACTGATCGCGTTTCTTTCTGCTTGGTGAAACTGTTGTGTTATTGATTTTTCCCCCTATATATTTATATTGCTCTTGTATAGTTGCAAAGTTTCCCTCGCAGGCTTTGGCGGTGGTTCTGCCCCTCCTCCAATTGGGGCAATGTGCCTACCACGCCGGCAGGTCGCTGTGCCTGTACTTTCGGTCTGCCTGTTCTTTCGGTGGTCACAGGTCCGCCTATCTTGCAGGCGTGAGCAGCGGCTCTGCCCCTCTGCTGGCCGCTAGGCCTGTTCTGTCTGTCGTTTGCAGGTCTGTCTACCTAACAAGCGCTGGTGGCGGCCCTGCCCCTCCTCCAACCGGGGTGATGTGTCAGACGGGCCACTGGGCCTGTTTTGTCAGTGGTCACGGTACCGCCTACCTTGCAGGTGCGTGGGGCAACAGTGCCCCTCCGCAGGTTTCTGGGCCTGACCTGCCGGTGGGTAGCATATCATTCATTTTTTAGTTCTAGTAGTTTTTGTAGACCCTTTTGTGTCTTCTATGTTTAGAATAATGTCACCCGAAAATAGTGATAATTTACGTTGTTATTTTCCTATTTTTATGCCTTTTATTTCTTTAGTCTGTCTAATTTCTCTGGCCAGTGTTTTGAGAACTATATGGAATAGAAGTGGTGAGAGAGGGTATCCCTGTCTTGTTCCAGATTTTAGAGGAAATGCCTTCCATTTTTCTGCATTCATAATGATGCTAGCTGAGGCTTTGCATAGATAGCGTTTACAATGTCGAGGTAATTTCCTGTTATCCCTAGTTTTTCTAATGTTTTTAACATAAAGGGATGCTGTACTTTGTCAAGTGCTTTTTTTGCTTCTAACGAGATGATCATATGGTTCTTATCTTTAAGTCTATTGATGTGGTGAATAACATTTATTGATTTCCGTATATTGAACCATCGTTGCATCCCAGGGATGAATCCTACTTGATCATGTTGCATAATTTTTTTGATGTGCCTTTGTATTCGATTCGCCAGAATTTTATTGAGGATTTTTGCATGTAGGTTCATCAGATATATTGGTCTGTAGTTTTGTTTCTTTGAGGTGTCTTTTTCTGATTTCGGAATCAGCGTGATGTTGGCCTCATAGAATGAATTTGGCAGAGCTCCCTCTTTTTCTCTATCCTGAAATAACTTGAAAAGTATTGGTATTAAATCTTCTTTAAATGTTTTGTAAAACTCCGCTGTATAGCCATCCGTTCCTGGGCTTTTCTTGGTTGGTAGTCTTTTGATTGCTTCTTCTGTTTCATCCATTGACATTGGTCTGTTTAAATTGTGTGTATCCTCCTGACTCAGTCTGGGCGAATCATATGACTTAAGAAATTTGTTGATGTCTTCACTATATTCTATTTTATTGGAATATAGGTTTTCCAAATAATTTCTAATTGTCTTCTGTATTTCGGAAGCATCTGTTGTAATATAGCCTTTTTCATCCCATATGTTAGTAATTTGAGTTCTCTCTCCTCTTCATTAGCATGGCTAAGGGTCTGTCGAACATATATATTTTTTCGAAGAACCACCTTTTAGTTTTGTTAATTTTTTCAATAGTTTCTTTTGTTTCAATTTCGTTGATTTCTGCTCTGATTTTAATTATTTCTTGCCTTCTGCTACATTTTCTGTTGTTTTGCTCTTCCTTTTCTAGGGCTTTGAGTTAAAGTGTGAGCTCATTTATTTGTTCGGTTTTACTTTTTTTCAGGAATGACCTCCAGGCAATGAATTTCCCTCTTAAAACTGCTTTCATTGTGTCCCATAGATTCCGATATGTTGTGTCTGTATTTTCATGTATCTCTAAGAATTTTTTGATTTCCTCCTTTATATCTTCTCTAACCCACTGATCATTCAGTAACATATTGTTCATTTTCCATGTGATGTAGGATTTTTCCTTCCTTCTTTTATCATTGATTTCCAGTTTCATTCCATTATGATCAGATAAAATGCATGGTATTATCTCCACACCTTTATATTTACTGAGGGTTGCCCTATGGCATCATATATTGTCTATTTTTGAGAAGGATCCATGTGCTGCTGAGAAAAAAAGTATATCCACTTGATGATGGTTGATATATTCTATATATGTTAGTTACATGTAGGTTATTGATTGTGATATTGAGTTCTATACTTTCTTTATTCAACTTTTGTTTGGAGGATCTGTCCAATGGTGAGAGAGGTGTGTTGAAGTCTCCCATAATTATTGTGTTGTGTTCTATTTCATTCTGGAACTTGAGGAGAATTTGTTTTTTGAACGTTGCAGCACCATTATTTGGTGCATAAATATTGATAATTTTTATGTTTTGTTGGTGAATGGTTCCTTTTAACAGTATATAATGTCCTTTCTTATCACTTTTGATTAAATTAGTCTTGAAGTCGATTTTATTCGATATGAGGATGGCCACCCCTGCTTGCTTACGAGGACCATTGCATGGTATATTTTTTCCAAAACTGCACCTTCAGCCTGTATGCCTTTTCCATTCAGATGTGTCTCCTGTAGGCAACATATTGTTGGATTCGTTTTTAATCCAAGTTACCAGCAAATGTCGTGTTATTGGAGAGTTTAAGCCATTAACACTTAGAGTCACTATTAATATATGGTTTGTACTGCCACCCATAATTGATGATTCATCTTTTTTTTTAATTTAGTTTGTTTCTCCATGATTAGCTTTTCCCCCACCCTCTGTCATTACTGAGGCACTTCCCACTGATGGTTTTGGTTGTTGATTTTCATTTCTTCTTCGTGTATTGTTTTGCTCAAGATGCTTTGCAATGCTGCTTTTCTGGCTACAAATTCTTTTAGCTTTTGTTTATCATGAAATATTTTTATTTCATTGTTATACCTGAAGCTTAATTTTGCTGGATACAGAATTTTTGGTTAGCATTCATTGTCTTTCAGTGTTTGAAATACGTTGTTCAAGGATCTTCTCGCTTTCAGCGACTGTGATGTAAAATCCCTTCTCAACCTTATTGGTTTACCCCTTAATGTAATCTGCCTCCTTTCTCTTAGAGCTTTTAATATTTTCTCTTTGTTTTGTATATTGGATATCTTCAAAACGATGTGTCTTGGTGTTGATCTACTGTGATTTTGTGTGCTCGGTGTCCTGTAAGCATGTCCAATTTGTATATCCGTTTACTTTGTATTTCTGGAAATATTTCTGTAATTATTTCATTCAATAGATTACTCATTTCATTGGTTTGAATCTGTGTACCTATCCAGATGACTCATAAATTTGTTTTTTTATGTTATCCCATATCTCTTGGATGTTTTACTCATGATTTTTTACCAGCCTTTCTGTGTTGGCTAGATTCATTTCAAGATGATATATTTTGTCTTCATTATCGAACATTCTGTCTTCTACTTGCTCCACAGTGTTAGTGATACTCTCAATTGACTTTTTAATTTGGTTTATCGTTTCCTTCATTTCTAGAATTATTGTTTGATTTTTTTATAATCTCTATCTCCTGATAAAGATTCATAACTTCTTCTTTTATCTGTTTATGTAATTCATTTTCAATGTGTTCTTTCACTGTTTGGATTTGCTGTCTCGTATCCTCTTTAAGTTTCCATTCCATCTGTCTAAGGTATTCCTTGAGTTCTTTATATGACCATTTTTCTGATGACTATAGGTACTCCTGAATATTTAGGCTGTCCTTCATTGTTTGTACTTATTTTCTTCCTTGATTTTTTGTGCTGCTCATGTTACTTCTTGCTCTGTTTCACTGCTGAGTTACTGTTTACTCTTATAAATTTATTTGATGCTTGGGAGGAAAGATATTAGAAGGAAAGGGAAGAAGTCACTAAAGAGAATGAGAGTAGGCAGGTAGAATTAAAGGAAGGGGAAATAAGAAAATTGAAAAGAAACGATAAGACAAAAGAAAAAAAATAGAAAAGAAAGAAAGAAAGAAAAAAATTTAAAAATAATGATCATTTAAAAAATGAATATTAAAATTTAAAATAATAATAATAATAATAAAATAAAAATATTTTAAAAATGAAAACATTTTAAAACGTTAAAGTACAACAACAACAAAAAAAATGAATTCACATAAAGAATCTAAATGCCACACTCAGTAGGCCTCAAGTTGGAGAAGCAGAGCAGTATTAAGGGCAGGCCTATTTTTTCACTTCTGTTTCACAGGAAGGGAGTCCAGGCCACCCTGATTTTAGGCAAATGAGGGGCAAGGGAGCTTATTTTGGACACGGACGTGGGCTGTGTACCTCATGGAAACCTCCAGCCGGAGGTTATGATGAGTGTCTACATGGAAGAAGATGAGGGCCATGTTGGGGTGTTTTGGTTTTAGCTGTGAACATTTGTATGGTGGTAGGCTTGAACTCTTGTGTGATTCAACATAGAGACTGAGATCTGGAATTGACCTCAGAGAAGTATTGCCATGAATTGTGTTGGGATTTTAGAAGGCCATGCATGAGAGTCGCCCTTGGAAAGTGAGATCTAGGCCCAAGGTGGCTTTCCACAGAGCAAAGGGAATCTCAGCCAGGATATCACATGATTTTATTCTGAAAGACTTGGCAGCCATAGTTGAGAGTCAAAGGCTCATGGACCTCACATTGTAGACCTCAATGGGCCTGGCTTCATGTGACCTTTTGGCCACCCTTTGGGAAGCCTTGCCTCTGAGAGTTCTCCAGAGCTTTCATTGAAATGAGCTTACTCAACATTTAATGGTTAATGAATGAATTGAAACCCACAGTGCCTCCAACTTCATCCTTGAAAATTGGCCAGATAAAAACCATGAAATTTTTGAAATTCCCAAGACTAGGTGTCACAGGAGAACCTTTGGATGTCCTCTAGCTGATCATGAGAATACAAGACAATGCCTTTATTGACTGGTTTACATGAAAATGGTGTATACCAGAGATGCCAGTAAGTTGGAGCCTGCTGAGTAGTGTTCCTAGAGCCGTGGTGGGCAGGTGTGTGATAAAAAATCTCTGGTGTTGCCATGTTTATTTGACATTGGTGTCCAAATATCTTGTGACTGACATTTTGTAGCCAGTAGACCCTTATATGTAAAAGCATCTTGTTATATGGAGAGGTTTTAGGGCAATGTTCAGAATCAGGTTGCTATGGTCAATGGAGCAAGCTATGTGGGATAGAAGCCTGGTTGGTGCATTCTCCAACAGAACCCGACCCACCACAACTGACAGAATTCCCTACAGCACTGTGTCCCAGGTGAACGCTTTTTATTTCATGAAGCAAATACCACACTCCTAGTGCTACAGCAAGAAACACCATGAAGAGTGGAGGATGAACAAATGGCTTCACAGTCCACATGAGGAGACACTTGCCCTCAGTGGCCACAGTTTACCTACACAGAGAAAATTCAGCACTGCTGCCTCATGTTCATTGGAAAATAAGAAACCATGTCATCCATGTCACATAGATGCAGACCCAGCTTTGATGGTCTCACTACAAAGGAAGCTAATGCTCCTGACAACAAAATATATTTCAAGTGCCCAACCTCAGAGGTAGTTTCTCCAGATGTTGGGCCGGCAGAGCTTCATGTTTGTGGAGTGTTTACCCTGTCCCTTACTTTTGGAAACTCCTCTACCACCTCCAAATTTGTGAACTCCTGAGCATTTTCTATTCCAGATATGTATTCACAGATTTTCTAACTCTTCACCTCTAATTGTGTCTTACATGGGGCGAAGGTAATGCCAAGGCATTGTTCTGAATGAGAGTGGGAAGATTTTTATGTAGCACATATTTGCATACACATTGGATACATTTTCCAATTTTCCATTCGAAATACTGAATCCCTGACACTAACAAATTCCCTTCTAGACTTTTACTTATAATCTTAATATGATGCAGAAAAATAACCCAGACAAAATAGAAATACAAGAGGTTTACAGGAGGCATGGTGTATAGTTGGATTTGCCTTTCGTATGATAAATGATAGGTGTTATAAATCAAGCCAATTTTAATTGAAATAGTTCTCCATGTGTTTTAAAAGTTAACAAATATGTGAATAACTGTCTCCCTTTCTCTGTAGCCTATTCAGCACATGTATTTTTTATGCACATATTGAATTATACCTGGTATCACACGTACATTTTGTGAGGTGGCTGACTTGGCAGATACAAATTGTAAGAAAAGATCACTTCTACTAAACGCTGTTGGAACTGAAAATTCAACATATGGGTCAGTTTTCTAGTTGTACAACATAAATTGATGTTCAGGAAAATGAATATTTTTGGATCTCTGGATGATATATTTTTCATGGTGAATTTCAATTGGCATACATAATGCTACTTTTTAATGTCTGTGTGTGTGTGTGTGTATATATATATATATATGTATTCACTCTCCAGATTTTTCAAAATATGAAATGTATTTGTCTGATTATACACTCCCTAAATTCATTCATATTTATGTATGTGGATGTATAATCAACTTTTCACAAGTTTATTCTCAGAAATATTCATCCACCTGAAATACATATTTGTTTCCTAGTACTGAAAACTAACTTCAGGGGATCATATGATGACAGCGAAAGGAGTGCATCAACCCCATGTACAGCATCACTGTGCAGGAGAATGACGAGTTTCCAGCAAAATTTGGGTGGTCCTAAACCTAGTGGAAGTATTTCCATCTCACGAGGATCAGCTACAGGGCTCAAACGTGAGTGATTTGTCTGCATGGAGCATCATGCTGCTTATTCAGCAAATCGCCCTGCGGGTAGAGTCTGTGGCGCGTGCTGGGAAGCAATGAGATAGCAACACAAATATTCAGTGGTGCAGATTCTGTGGGCTCCTGCCATCTGTACAATCACTGTGCTCATTGCTGAATTCTTGGTTTGAGACCAGGGAAATACACGGTCCAATTCGGTTTTCCACACCAGTCAGACCACAGAGGAAGCCAGGGGCCACCATCTTGGAGAGCTGACGTCACCATTCCTGTTTTCAACTGATAGCAGCTCATTCAGCTATAGAACAGGTAATCTCAGGCTGTCATTCGCCTGTGTCTCGGAGACAAATTACTCAGGCCTGCTCCTATCAGAACATACACCAAGCCCAGAGCGGCCGAATTCTGGCTCCTGGAACTGATCAGGCCCAGGGCTAAAGAACCTGCGGAAACTGCTTCTCGGTCTAGGTCTTGCTGAATACTGTGGAGGTAAATACCTACTGAGCCTTCATAGGCAGTGGCAACAGGATTGAGACGGGGCCTGTGAGGGCCGGTCAGGACTCACCCATTGCTTTGTTCATCCTGCAAAGGGAACGAAATGCTGCCATTCGCATGGGATACCAACATGTTAGAGATCTGAAGTCATCACAAAGTGGCGGAGGAGATAACTTCATCGATACCAGCGGTGATAGAAACAGTTGGTCTCCTGGTAAAAAAAGTGAGTCACAAACACCCGAGTCTCTCTCACTTTGTCTTCAAGCTAGAGGGACAGAGCAGAGACACCGCTCACGCCCGGCACTGGCCCAGCGACCCGCAGGCGTGGTAGTCACGTCATCCCAATTGGAGTAGGGACAGAGCAGAGCCGCCGCCCGTGCCCGGAACAGGCCCATCGACCAGCAGGCTTGGTAGTCACGTCACCCCAATTGGAGTAGGGGCAGAGCAGAGCCACAGCCTATGCCCAGAACAGGCCCAACGACCCGCCGGTGTGGTAGACACGGCACCCCTATTGGAGTAGTGGCAGAGCAGAGCCTTCTCCCGTGCCCATTACAAGCCCATCGGCCCACCAGCATGGTTGTTAGGTCACCCCAATAGGAATAGGGGCAGAGCAGAGCCACCACCCATGCCCAGAACAGGCCCAGCAACCCGCCGGCGAGGTAGTCACATCACCCCAATTGGAGTAGGGGCAGAGCAGAGTGACCAACCTCGCCCACAACGTAGGCAACCGAACAGCGAAACAGGCCAAGTGGCCTGCGGGCACGGCAGACACATAACCCCATTTGGAGTAGGGGCAGAGCAGATCCACTGCCCGTGCCCACAAAATAGACAGACCTGCGACCGACCAGCAAAGAGGCTCAGCGTCCTGCCGGCATGGTAGACACATCATCCCAATTTGAATAAGGGCAGAGTAGAGCTGCCGCCCGCACCTGCAAGGTAGGAAGACCTGCAATGGATCAGCAGAACAGGCCGAGGGGTCCGTGGGCGTTGTAGACACGTCACACCAAATGGAGGAGGGGCAGAGCAGAGCCACTGCCCACGCCCGCATTGTAGACAGACCTGCGACCAACCAGCACAACAGGCCCAGCAGCCCGTCAGCGTGGTAGATAGATCACCCCAATTGGAGGAGCAGAACAGCCGCCCCCCGCTACTTCAAGGGAGACTTTTCAACTATACAAGAGCAATGTAAGTATATAGGGGGAAAATTTCAAAAACACAACAGTTTCAACAAGCAGAGAGAAACGGGAGCAGTATGAAAAAACAAGGAAAGAAAGGACCACAAGCAATGCAGGTAAACACAATTTTAGAAGAGGTAATAGCTGCTTCAGATGGAATGTCAGATAAAGAATTCAGGATACTCAGGCTTTAGATGATCTGGAGTCTCAAGGAAGACATTAGACAACAAAATCAGACAATTAAAGATCACTTCGACAATGAATTACATAAACAAATCCAAGAAGCAAAAGATCAACTATATAGGGAGATAGAGGTTGTAAAAACAAACAAACAGAAATCCTAGAATTGCAGGAAGCAATAAACCAACTTAAAAACTCAATTGAGAATACTACCAGCAGAGTAGAACACTTAGAACATAGAACATCAGACAATGAAGACAAAGTATTTCAACTTGAAAAGAACATAGACAGCTCAGCAAGACTGTTAAGAAACCACGAGCAGAACATCCAAGAAATATGGGATAACATAAAGAGGCCAAACTTAAGAGACATTGGGATACAGGAAGGTATAGAGGTCCAAACAAAAGGAATGAGCAACCTATTCAATGAAATAATACGAGATAACTTCCCAGACTTGATAAATAAAAAAGAATCCCAAGTCCTAGAAGTCTACAGAACGCCGAATGTGCAAAATCATAAGAGAGCCACAACTAGACACATTATAATGAAGATGCCCAACAAACAGAAAAAGGAGAGAATTTTAAAAGCTACAAGAGAAAGGAAGCAGATTACATTTAGGGGTAAACCAATCAGGATAACAGCTGATCTTTCAAAACAGACTCTGAAAGCTAGAAGATCCAGGAATAACATATTTCAAACACTGAAAGAAAATGGGTTCCAACCAAGAATTGTGTATCCAGCGAAAGTAAGCTTCAGGATGGAAGATGAAATTAAAACCTTCCACGATAAACAAAAGTGAAAAGAATTTGCAGCTAGAAAACCATCTCTTCAAAACATCCTCGGCAAAATATTACAGGAAGAGGAAATGGAAAATATCAATGAAAACCAACAGCGGGAGGGAGTACAGTAAAGGCTGGGGATAATCAAAGAGGAAAACAAACCATGTTTAGGAACATAAATAAACAAATATCGCTGGAAGAACAACTCATATCTCAATAATAACCATAAATGTTAATGGCTTAAACTCACCAATGAAGACACACTGGCTAGTAGAATTGAACGAAAAACAAGACCCAACAATATACTGCCTACAGGGGACGCATTTGATAGGAAAATGCATACATAGACTGACGGTGAAAGTTTGGGAAAAATCATATCACTCATATGGACTTCGGAAACAAGCAGGAGAGTCCATACTCATATCAAATAAAATAGATTTTAAGCCAAAGTTAATCAAAAGGGATAAAGAGAGACACTACATACTGCTCAAGGGAACCATACACCAACAAGACACAGCAATCGTTAATATATATGCCCCGTACAATGGTGAAGCTATGTTCATCAAAGAAACTCTTCTCAATTTCAATAGTCTAATAGACCACAATACAGTAATCATGGGAGCCATGAACACACCTCTCTCACCACTGGACAGATCTTGCAAACAAAAGTTGAATAAGGAAACTATAGAACTCAATAACACAATTAATAACCTAGACTTATTTGAGATATGTAGAATATAACACCCAACATCAAGCAGTTACCTTTTTTCTCAGCAGCACATGTATCCTTGTAAAAAATAGATCATATATTATGTCACAGGGCAACTCTTAGACAATATAAAGGAGTACAGTTAATACCATGCATATTATCTGATCATAATGGAATGAAACTAAAAATCAATGATAAAAGAAGGAAGGATAAATCATGCATCACTTGGAGAATGAACAATAGGTTACTGAGTGATCAATGGATTATAGAAGACATCATGGAGGAAATTTAAAAATTCTTAGAAATAAATGAAAATGCAGACACAACATACCGGAATCTATGGGACACATTGAAAGCAGTTCTAAGAGGAAAATTCATTGCTTGGAGTTCATTCCTTAAAAAAAGAAACAACCAACAAATAAATGATCTCATACTTCATCTCAAAATCCTAGAAAAAGAAGACGAAAGCAACAGCAAATGAAGTAGAAGGCAAGAAATAATTAAGATCAAAGCTGAAATTAATGAAATTGAAACAAAAGAAACAATTGAAAAAACTTGACAAAAGTAGAAGTTGGTTCTTTGAAAAAATAAATAAAATTGAGAGACCCTTAGAAATGATAACAAAGAGAAGAAGACAGAGAACTCAAATTACTAGAATAAGGGATTAAAAAGGAAATATCACAACAGATATTTCAGAAATACAGAAGATAATCAGAAATTATTTTGAATCCTTATACTCCAATCAAATAGAAGACAGTGAAGGCATCGATAAATTTCTTAAGTCATATGATCTGCCCATATTGAGTCAGGAGGATATAGCAACATAAACAGACCAATATCAATTGAGGAAATAGAAGAAACCATCAAAACACTACCAACTTAGAAAAGCCCAGGACCGTATAGGTATACAGCAGAGTTTAACAAAACCTTTAAAGAGGAACGAATACCAATATTTTTCAAGGTATTTCAAGAAAGTGAAAAAGAGGGAGATCTTCCAAATTCATTCTACGAGGCCAACATCACCCTGATTATTACAGCAGACAAAGACACTTCAAAGAAAGAAAACTACAGACCAATATCTCTAATGAACCTACATGAAAAAATCCTCAATAAAATTCTGGCGAATTGGATACAAAAAAAATATCAAAAAAATTGTGAATCCTGATCAAGTAGAATTCATCCATGTGATGCAAGGCTGGTTCAATATACGGAAATCAATAAATGTTATTCACCACATCAATAGACTTAAAAATAAGAACCATATGATGATCTCGATAGATGCAAAAAAAGCATTCAATAAAGTACAGCATTCTGTTATGTTCAACACTCTAGAAAAACTAGTCATAAGAGGAACATACCTCAATATTGTAAAAGCAATCTATGCTAAGCCTCAGGCTAGCATCATTCTGAATGGTGAAAAATTGAAGGCATTCTCTCTAAAATCTGGAACAAGACAGGGATGCCCTCTCTCACCACTTCTGTTCAACATAGTTCTCGAAACACTGGCCAGAGCAATTAGACAGACGAAAGAAATAAAAGGCATAAAAATTGGAAAAGAAGTACTTAAATTATCACTTTTGCAGATCACATGATTCTATATCTAGCAGTCCCAAAAGGGTCTACAAAGAAACTAATGGAGCTAATAAATGAATTCAGAAAAGTGGCAGGATATAAAATCAACATGCATAAATCAAAGGCATTCCTGCATATCAGCGACAAATCTTCTGAAATGGAAATGAGGACAACCACTCCATACATAATATCCTAAAAAAATAATAATAATAATTAGGAATCAACCTAACAAAAGATGTGAAAGTCTTATACAATGAAAACCACAGAACCCTAAAGAGAGAAATAGAAGAAGATCTTAGAAGATGTAAAAATATATCCTGTTCATGGATAGGCAGAACTAACATCATCAAAATGGTGATATTACCAAAAGTTCTCAATAGGTTTAATGCAACAATGCCAATCAAAATCCAAACGGCATTTCTTCTAGAAATAGAGAAATCAATCATGGAATTCATATGGAAAAATAAAAGACACAGAATAAAAAAAACAATACTAAGCAGGAAGTGTGAATCAGGCGGCCTAGTGATACCAGACTTCAAACTATACTACAGAGCAATAGTAACAAAAATAGCATGGTACTGGTACCAAAACAGGAGGGTGGACCAATTGTTCAGAATAGAGGACACAGAAACCAAGCCAGGAAACTACAACTATCTTATATTTGATGGAGGGGCTAAAAGCATGCAATGAAGGAATATAGCATCTGCAAAAAATGGTGCTGGGAAAACTTGGAATCCATATGTAACAAAATGAAACTGAATCCCTTTCTCTCGCCATGCACAAAAGATAACTCAAAATGGATCAAGGAGCTTGATATCAAATCAGAGACATGGCGTCTGATAGAAGAAAAAGTTGGCTACGATCTACATACTGTGGGGTCGGGCTCCAAATTCCTCAATAGGACACCCATAGCACAAGAGTTAATAACTACAATCAACAAATGGGACTTACTCAAACTAAAAAATTTTTCTCAGCAAAAGGAACAATAAGAGAGGTAAATAGGGAGCCTATATCCTGGGAACAAATCTTTACTCCTCACACTTCAGATAGAGCAAAAATATTCAGAGTATACAAAGAACTGAAAAAAATAGACAATAAGATAACAAATAACCCAATAAACAAATGGGCCAAGAACCAGAACAGACACTTCTCAGAGAAGGACATACAATCAAAAAACAAGTACATGAAAAAATGCTCACCATCCCCAGCAGTCAGAGAAATGCAAATCAAAACCACCCTAAGATACCATCTCATTCCAGTATGATTGGCAGCCATTATGAAGTCAAACAACAACAAGTGCTGCTGAGGATGTGGAGAAACAGGTACACTTGTACCTTATTGGAGGCACTGCTAATTGGTGCAGCCAATTTGTAAAGCACTATGGAGATTTCTTGGAAAGCTGGGAATGGAACTACCATTTGACCCAGCTATTCCTCTTCTCGGTCTATTCCCTAAAGACCTTAAAAGATCATGCTACAGGGACACTGCTACATTGATGTTCATAGCAGCACAATTCACAATAGCAAGACTGTGGAACCAACCTAGATGCCGTTCAATAGAAGAATGGACATTGATGTTCATAGCAGCACAATTCACAATAGCAAGACTGTGGAACCAACCTAGATGCCGTTCAATAGAAGAATGGATAAAAGAATGTGGCCTTTATACACAATGGAGTATTACTCTGCTTTAAAAAATGACAAAATCATAGAATTTGCAGGAAAATAGATGGCATTAGAGCAGATTATGCTAAGTGAAGCTAGCCAATCCCTAAAAAACAAATGCCAAATGCCTTCTTTGATAAAAGGAGAGTAACTATGAACAGAGTAGGGATGAAGAGCATGAGAAGAAGATTAGTATTAAATAGGGATGAGAGGTGGGAGAGAAAGGGATAGAGAAGAGAAATTGCATGGAAATGGAAGGAGACCCACAGGGTTATATAAAATTACATAAAAGAGGATGTGAGGGGAAAGGGAAAAATAATACAAAAAGGGAGAAATTTATTACAGTAGAGGGGGTAGAAAGAGAAGAGGGGAAGAGAGGGGAGAGGAGGAGGGATAGTAGAGGATAGGAAAGGCAGCAGAATACAATAGACACTAGTATGGCAATGTGTAAATCAATTGATGTGTAACTGATGTGATTCTGCAATCTGTATACGGGGTAAAAATGGGAGTTCATAACCCACTTGAATCAAAGTGTGAAATATGATATATCAAGAAATATGTAATGTTTAGAACAACCATAAAAAAATTAAAAAAAAAAAAGGAAACTAACTTCGGTTAATGAGGCACGCGAATCCTAATATTTCTACAGTAACTTACCAAGTTTAACATCAATGCAAGTAGATTCCAATGGGACATGATGTGTATTTTTACGTTAATTTTTATTCAAAACTGGTACATTACAATTTCATCAGTTTATGCACATCATAGGATATATATTTCATAATCAATTTAGCAAATTTATAGGCATTTGTTTCACTTTCAATCTCTTCCTGCTTCAGAACACATGTATTCCTCCATATTTCTTGACTGGTCTTTGCATGAGAATTCTTTCCGAACACATTATTTTTGATTTCCATAATCACTTTTGAAGCAAACTTCACACACTCTTCATGATAAACCAAAACACTAATATTACCATTAGATGTATAACTGGTTGGAATGAATGAATGTATATCAATATAAGATTTATTGTATATTTTCAGATCTCAATTCAATCCATTATTTAAAGTTGGAACCAGTTATATTATTTATTCACAGTATGGTGTATTCATGCTTAATCTCTATATTCATGGACACAGGGTACACCTCTTTGTATCCCCAATAATAATTTTATGTCTTCAATATATTGCTCCCAGAAATGGTGGTAGAAATACTCATGTCACCTGATCTACATATACATTTTATCACAGTAATATTCTGGACAAAAATGTAAAGGTCACATTTATGATTGTACCAAAGACTAAATGAAAAGAGATCATGGATTACTAAAAACATCCATGTCCGGGTTGCCTAATGCTCTCAAATGTCAATCCTATTAGTTACTAGATATTTGTTTCTTCCTAAGTTTATATATTCAAACTCAACCCTGGTGAAAATATCTACTCCTCTCACTCACTTAATACTTTGCCTGATTTCATAATGTCTCTATTGATATCTGCTTTTCTACATATTTTCCCAATTTCATCATAGTGACTGACTCTTCATATGTGCTGACATTTACATTCACTCTCTAACCGAAACCGTATAGCTAAAGAATTTTTAGTCCCAATCCTACACTCATTCTTCTTCCTAAACCTACCGACTATCTTCCTAATCCTACCGACTATCCCTTTGGATTGGATGTTCTCTTCCACATTCAAACATCCAAGGTACAAGGTTCTATGCCATTGTATATCAAATTGTCTGAGACATCTTTGCAGAATATAATTAAAAACTAAGTATCCCAATTAAGGGCCCAATGCCCTTCTGGGTTTCAAATCATACCTAGATTTCTGTTTTCATACTTATATTTCACCTCGATATTCTTGTAAATATCGCAGGTTCCCAATACCATTATTTATCGCACAGAATGATTGCTAACCCAAATCGAACCTGTTATTAACCCTAAACATACACTGTTCCCTCAATCTCATTTTACAGAAGAGCAGGGAGAGAGTCGTTCTTACAATACAGAAAAGTAGGGGACATTCCACCTGCTGAGAACCTCAAAGGTCCATTCAAAATGATACCTGGAGAAGATGTAGGCAGCTATGAAGGACCTGAGAGAGCAAAAGTCATCTTCCATGGCAAACAACCTGGTCAGGATGAAGGGATGTGTCTGAATCAGCCTCTCTCTTTTTATTGTAGAGAAGATGGACCAAACCAGGCCTCTGTCGAGAGCTGCTGCTGGGTGCCTATGGTTGACATACCATTCTACCTTGTGAAAGTGTCACAGGAAGTAGGGGCAGCCTCCATCTCATGGGACACTTGGAAGCAACTGTTAGGACAAAGTGGTCGCCAAGGCAGTGACCTCATTCAGTTCCAAAGAAAGTGACATACCTCATTTCCTTGGTGATGGAACTCTCTGAACTTTTGTATCCAAGAATCCAGGCACCCCGAGGCAGCCCCAGTTCCAGTGGGCTCACTTGTTTGGATTTACCAAGGACAGAGTCAGTCTTTCTTGGTACCTACTGATGTGAGGATGGCCAAATGCCAGGAGAGCTCTGAAGAGGGACCTTTCCAGAAGAAGCAGGTAGTGGCTCACCCCTTTTTCTTGACAACTTCACAGAGTTGGCCAAGGAAACCAGATCTGAGAGAGGTCAGGCCATGTCCTGAGAATAGGTAGGAAAGTTGGTTTGTTTGGTTTGGAGTGGATTGTTTTTTGTAAGTCGTTTGACCAGGGGAGTGTTTCTATGTCTGTGCATCCCACTGTGTCCGTTGTTGTAGACATTAGAAAAGAGAATGCATTAATGAATGCCTCCAGTCTAGTATAAATCTTCCCATAATTCATCCTGCCCAATTTATGAATGGACTGCAGCTTGTCTTATCGAGAGGCAATACCTTCTATCTTCCTAAGTTCCTGTTTTCTTCCTGAATTCTGGCCACTCTCCAGAATAGGCTCATGGTTTTGTGTCCAAGATATGTACCACTCCAAGCTCTGTGACATGGCCATCTACTGGATAGCTGAAGAGAATGGCCAGCCTTTCAGAGAACTCAGATATCAGTGTGAACAGGAACGTCTCAGTGGAAAAACCCTGCTTTGGTCCTTTTGCTTACCTATTGTTCTGTTGCACTGAATGTCAGGAAAGACTTTGTCTCAGGCCACCCTTTTGTGAAGCCTGAAGAAAACAATTTTCAAATGGAAATGAATGGGCATCACCTGTGGCTCTTTGTTTAATTGCTTTGGAAAGGGATGTGGCTGAATTAGCCTCTTGGCCTTGTGTGTGCCTGTGACTTACATTCTCAGCACCTGATGGATCTAAAGAATAATCCCATGTGTGCATCAAAAACCATAATGGCAAAAAGATCAGTCATTGTGGATGAAGTCTCTTGCCTTCCTCTGTTAGGTTCCTGACCTCCGTCAAGTGAGAAAATGGATTCTTTGGGTCAAATGATTTCCTCAAAGCCCTGCAGAGGTGCTTGGGGTTTCGCATGACTCCAAATCACAAAGAATCTATACCTGAAAATCAGTAGGCCTCACATTGGAGAAACAGAGCATTATTAATGACAGGCTTATTTGATCACTCCTGGTTCACAGGAAGGGTGTCCAGGCCACCCTGACTTTAGGCAAATGAGGGCCAAGTGAGCTTATTTTGGACACTTTCTTGGGCTTCGCCCCTCATGAAAATCTTCAGCCAGACATTACGATGAATGACAATATGTAAGAAGATGAGGGCCATGTGGGAGTGTTTTCGTTTTAATTTTGGTCATTTGTGTGGCGGTTGGAAGAAATGACTGGGTCCACCTGGGCTTGAACTCTGGTGTGATTCCCCTTAGAGACTGAGTTGTGGAACTGACCTTAGAGAAGTATTGCATTGAATTTTGTTGGAATTTTAGGAGGCCACGCATAAGAGTCACCCTTGGAACTGAGATCTAGGCCCAGGGTTGCTTTCCACAGATTTTTCAGTTCCTGAAAGAAGTGACCTCACCTCACTTTCTTGGTGATGGAACTCTCTGATCTTGGGATCCAGGAATTCAGGCACAAAAGCCAGGGCCAGTTCCAGTCCGAGTGGTCTCATTTGTTTGGATTTACCAAGGACAGAGTCAGTCTCTCTTGGTACCTACTAATGTGAGGATGGCCAAACGGCAGGAAATCTCTGAAGAGGGGCCTTTCCTGAGAAAGCAGGTAGTGGCTCACAGCTGGCTCCTGACAATTTCATAGAGTTGGCCATGGAGTCCAAATCTGAGACAGGAGTGGCCATTTCGGGGGAACATAGTATGGCCCAAAAGTCAGAGGACACTCCAGATAGTCAAAGACCTACTTGGCGGAAGGAGGTGCCTTTGTAGGTTTGGTTGTAGGTTTGTGGTTTTGTCTCATGTTCTGAGAATAGGCAAGGAAGGCAGTTTGTTTTGGTTTGGAGTGAACTGTTTCTAGTAAGTCGTTTGGCAAGGCGAGTGTTTCTATGTCTGTGTATCCCACTGTTATCCATGGTTGTAGACATTAGAAAAGATATTGGATCAATGGATGTGTCCTGTTTAGTAGAAAGCTTCCCAGAATTCATCCTGCACAATTTATGAATGGACTGCGGCTTGCCTTATCAATTGGCTACACCTGCTATCTTCCTAAGTTCCACTTTTCTTCCTGAATTCTGGCCACTCTCCAGAATAGGCTCATGGTTTTTGTGCAAGATATATACCACCTCCAAGCTCTGTGACATGGCCATGTACTGGATAGCTGAAGGGAATGGCGAGAATCGCAGAAAACTCAGAAATCACTGTGACCATTAAAGTCTCAGTGGAGAAACCCTGCTTTGGGCCTTTTGGTTACCTATTGTTCTGTTGCCCTGAATGTCAGGAAGGTCTTTGCCTTTGGCCACCCCTTTGTGAAGCCTGAAGAAAACAGTTTTCAAATGGAAATGAATGGATCACCTGTGGCTCTTTGCTTAATTGCTTTGAAAAAGATGTGTCTCATTCAGACCATTGGCCCTGTGTGAGGCTGTTGCTTAGTTTCTCATCACCTGATGGATCTAAAGAAAGATTCCATGTGTACATCCAAAACCAAAGTGGCAAAAAGAGCAGTCATTGTGGATGAAGTCTCTCGTCTTCCTCTGTAAGGTTTGTGACCTCCATCAAGTGAGAATAGGGATCCTTTGTGTCAAATGAGTTCCTCAACGCCCTGCAGATTCTATCCCATAGGTGCTTGGGTTTTATCATGACTCCAGTTCACATAAAGAATCTAAAACCCACAGTCAGTAGTCCTCAAATTGGAGAAGCGGAGCAGTATTAATGGCAGGCCTATTTGATCACATCTGGTTCACAGGAAGGGTGTACAGGCCACCCTGAGTTTAGTCAAATTAAGGGGCAAGGGAGCTTATTTATGACAGTGGCTTGGGTGGAGCCCCTTAAGGAAACCTCCAGCCAGAAGTTATGATGAGTGTCTATATGGAAGAAGATGTGGGTCATGTGGGAGTGTTTTGGTTTTAATTGTGGTCATTTGGGTGGTGGTTGGAAGTGACGACTGGGTCCACCTGGGCTGGAACTCTGGTGTGATTCCCCTTAGATACTGAGTTGTGGTACTGACATCAGAGAAGTATTGCCATGAATTGTGTTGGGATTTTAGGAGGCCACGCATGAGATTTGCCCTTGGAAACTGAGATCTAGGCCCAGGTTGGCTTTGCACAGAGCACTGGGAATCTCAGCCAGGGTATCACATAATTTTATTCTGAAAGGCTTGCAGCCATAGTTGAGAGTCAAAACACACATGGACCTCACATTGTAGACCTCAATGCGCCTAGCTTCATGTGATCATTGGCCACTCTTTGGGAAGCCTTGCTTATGAGAGTTCTCCAGAGCTTTCATTGAAATGAGCATCCTCACCATTTAATGGTTCCTGAATGAAGTGAAACCCACAGTGCCTTCAACTTCATCCTTGAAAAATGGCTAGATAAATACGGTGAAATTTTTTTAAATTTCCATGACCAGGTGGCACTGGAGAAACTTTGGATATCCTGTTGCTGACTATGAGTATACTAGACAGTGCCTGATGGACTGGGTTTCAAGAAAATGGTGTAGAGCAGAGATGCCAGTAATTTGGAGACTGCTGAGTAGTGGGCATAGAGCTGCAGTCGGCAGGTGTGTGATAAATCATCTGTTTTGGGGCCATGTGGATCTTCCTTTGGCTTCCAAATTGCTTGTGACTGACATGGTGCAGCAAGCAGACCCTTATATGTAAAGGCGTATTTTTATTTGGAGAGGTTTCAGGGCAATGTTCAGAATCACGTTGCTATGGTCAAGAGGCAAGCTATTTGGAATAGAACCTTGGTGGGTGCATTCTCCTGCGGACCCTGACCCACCACACTTGAGAAACTCCCTCCAACACTTTGTCCCAGTTGGACTCCTTGTATTTTGTGAAGAAAATACCAAACTACCAGTGCAGCAGCAATAAACACCACAAAATGTGGAGGATGACCAAATGGCTTCACAGTCCACACGGGGAGACACTTAGCCCCCAGTGACCACAGTTTACCTACAAAGATTGAATTCAGCACTGCTGACTCATGTTCATTGGAACATAAGAAACCATGTCCTCCAGGTCACATAGATGCAGACCCAGCTTTGATGCTCTCATTACAAAGGAATCTAAACCTCCTGACAACAACATATATTTCAAGTGCCCAACCTCAGAGGCAGTTTCTGAAGAAGTCTTTAGGCCAGCAGAGCTCCATATTTGTGGAGTGTTTACCCTGTCCCTTACTTTAGTAAACTACTCTACCACCTCCAAGGTTGTGAACTTTTGAGCATATTAAATTCCAGCTATGTATTCCCAGATTTTCGAACTCTTCTCCTCTAATGATGAATTACTTGGGGCGAGGGTAATGTCAAGGCATTGTTCTGGATGACAGTGAAATATTTCTCCATGTGTTTTTTTTTTTAATTATTTTATTTCATATTATTATTTTATTTTTTTAATTGGGTGTTCAAAACATTACAAAGCTCTTGACATATTATATTTCATACATTAGATTCAAGTGGGTTATGAACTCCCATTTTTATCCCAAGTACGGATTGCAGAATCATATCTGTTACACATCCGCATTTTTATAATGCCCTATTAGTAACTGTTGTATTCTGCTACATTTTCTATCCTCTACTATCCCTGCTCCCCTCCCATCTTCCCTCTCTACCCCATCTACTGTAATACATTTATATCTTTGTTTATTTTCCCATTCCCCTCACAACCTCTTATATGTAATTTTGTGTAACAATGAGGGTCTCCCTCCATTACCATGCAATTTCCTTTATCTCTCTCTTTCCGCCCCCCACCTCATGTCTCTGTTTAATGTTGATCTTTTCTTCCTGCTCTTCCTCCCTGCTCTGTTGTTAGTTGCTCTCATTATATCAAAGAAGACATTTTTATTTGTTTTTTAGGGTTTGGCTAGCTTCACTAAGCATAATCTGCTCTAGTGCCATCCATTTCCCTGCAAATTCAATGATTTTGTCATTTTTTAAGGACGCATAATACTCAATGGTGTATTAATACCACATTTTTTTATCCATTCATCTACTGAAGGGCATCTGGGTTGGTTCCACAGTCTAGCAATTTTGAATTGTGCTGCTATGAACATCGATGTGGCAGTATCCCTGTAATATGCTCTTTTAAGGTCTTCAGGGAATAGTCTGAGAAGGGCAATAGCTGGGTCAAATGGTGGTTCCATTCCCAGCTTTCCCAGGAATCTCCATACTGCTTTTCAAATTTGCCAGAACAGTTTGCAGTCCCACCAGCAATGTATAAGAGTACCCTATTCTCCACATCCTCGCCAGCACTTGTTGTTGTTTGACCTCATAATGGCTGCCAATCTTACTAGAGTAGGATGGTATCTTAGGGTGGTTTTAATTTGCATTTCTCTGACTGCTAGAGATGGTGAGCATTTTTTCATGTACTTACTGATTGATTGTATGTCCTCCTCTGAGAAGTGTTGGTTCAGGTCCATGGCCCATTTTTTGATTGGGTTATTTATCATCTTATTGTCTAATTTTTTGAGTTCTTGGTATACTCTGGATATTAGGGCTCTATCTGAAGTGTGAGGAGTAAAAATTTGTTCCCATGATTTAGGCTCCCTATTTACCTCTCTCATTTTTTTATCCTGCTGAGAAAAAAAACTTTTCAGTTTAAGTAAGTCCCATTTGATGATTGTTGTTATTAACTCTTCTGCTATGGGTGTCCTGTTAAGGAATTTGGAGCCCGACCCCACATTATGTAGATCAGAGCCAACTTTTTCTTCTATCAGATGCAGAGTCTCTTATTTGATATCTAGCTCCTTGATCCACTTTGAGTTAACTTTTGTGCATGGCAAGAGGAGGGGATTCGGTTTCATTTTGTTGCATATGGATTTCCATTTTATACAAAACCATTTGTTGAAGTTGCTATATTTCCTCTATTGCATGCTTTTAGCTCCTTTATAAAATATAGCATAGTTGTAGCTTTGTGAATTAGTCTTTGTGTCCTCTATTCTGTACCCATTGGTCAACCCGCCTGTTTTGGTACCAGTGCCATGCTGTTTTTGTTACTATTGCTCTGTAGTATAGTTTTAAGTCTGGTATCTCTATATCGCCTGATTCACACTTCCTGCTAGAATTGCTTTTGCTATTCTGGGTCTTATATTTTTCCATATGAATTCCATGATTGCTTTATCTATTTCTACAAGAAATGCCTTTGGGATTTTGATTGGCATTGCATTAAACCTATAGAAAACTTTTGGTAATTTCGCCATTTTGATGATGTTAGTTCTGCCTATCCAGGAACAGGGTATATTTTTCCATCTTCTAAGATCTTCTTCTATTTCCCTTTTTAGGGTTCTGTAGTTTTCATTGTATAAGTCTTTCACCTTTTTTGTTAGGTTGATTTTCAAGTATTTAATTTTTTTGACGATATTGTGAATGGAGTGTTTTTCCTCATTTCTGTTTCAGAAGTTTTGTCGCTGATATACAGAAATGCCTTTGATTTATGCGTTTTGATTGTATATCCTGCCACTTTGCTGAATTCATTTATTAGTTCTAGTAGTTTTTTTTGTAGACCCCTTTGGGTTTTCTATGTATAGAATCATGTCACCAGGAAATAGTGATAATTTACGTTCTTATTTTCCTATTTTTATGCCTTTGATTTCTTTCGTCTGTCTAATTGCTCTGGCCAGTGTTTCGAGAACTATATAGAATAGAACTGGTGACAGAGGGCATCCCTGTCTTGTTCCAGATTTTAGAGGGAATGCCTTCAATTTTTCTCCATTCATAATGATGCTAGCCTGAGACTTAGCATAGATAGCTTTTACAATGTCGAGGTTAGTTCCTGTTATCCCTATTTTTCTAATGTTTTGAACATAAAGTGATGCTGTACTTGGTCAAATGCTTTCTGCGTCTATCGAGATGATCATATGGTTCTTATCTTTAAGTCTATTGATGTGATGATTAACATTTATTGATTTTCGTATATTGAACCATCGTTGCATCCCAGGGATGAATCCTACTTGATCCTGGTGAAAAATTTTTTTGATGTGCCTTTGTATTCGATTAGGCAGATATTTATTGAGGATTTTTGCATCTAGGTTAATCAGATATATTGGTCTGTAGTTCTCTTTCTTTGAGTTGTCTTTTTCTGGTTTTGGAATTAGGGTGATGTTGGCCTCATAAAGTGAATTTGGCAGAGCTCCCTCTTTTTCTATTTCCTGAAATAACTTGAAAAGTATTGGTGTAAATTCTTCTTCAAAGGTTTTGTAAAACTCCGCTGTATAGCCATCCGTTCCTGGGCTTTTCTTGGTTGGTAGTCTTTTGATTGCTTCTTCTATTTCATCCATTGATATTGGTCGGTTTAAATTGTGTGTATCCTCCTGACTCAGTTTGGGCAAATCATATGACTTAAGAAATTTATCGATGTCTTCACTATTTTCTATTTTATTGGAATAATGATTTTCAAAATAATTTCTAATTATTTGATGTGCCTTTGTATTCGATTCGCCAGAATTTTATTGAGGATTTTTGCATGTAGGTTCATCAGATATATTGGTCTGTAGTTTTGTTTCTTTGAGGTGTCTTTTTCTGATTTCGGAATCAGCGTGATGTTGGCCTCATAGAATGAATTTGGCAGAGCTCCCTCTTTTTCTCTATCCTGAAATAACTTGAAAAGTATTGGTATTAAATCTTCTTTAAATGTTTTGTAAAACTCCGCTGTATAGCCATCCGTTCCTGGGCTTTTCTTGGTTGGTAGTCTTTTGATTGCTTCTTCTGTTTCATCCATTGACATTGGTCTGTTTAAATTGTGTGTATCCTCCTGACTCAGTCTGGGCAAATCATATGACTTAAGAAATTTGTTGATGTCTTCACTCTATTCTATTTTATTGGAATATAGGTTTTCCAAATAATTTCTAATTGTCTTCTGTATTTCGGAAGCATCTGTTGTAATATAGCCTTTTTCATCCCATATGTTAGTAATTTGAGTTCTCTCTCTTCTTCTCTTCATTAGCATGGTTAAGGGTCTGTCGAACATATATATTTTTTCGAAGAACCACCTTTTAGTTTTGTTAATTTTTTCAATAGTTTCTTTTGTTTCAATTTCGTTGATTTCTGCTCTGATTTTAATTATTTCTTGCCTTCTGCTACATTTTCTGTTGTTTTGCTCTTCCTTTTCTAGGGCTTTGAGTTAAAGTGTGAGCTCATTTATTTGTTCGGTTTTACTTTTTTTCAGGAATGACCTCCAGGCAATGAATTTCCCTCTTAAAACTGCTTTCATTGTGTCCCATAGATTCCGATATGTTGCGTCTGTATTTTCATGTATCTCTAAGAATTTTTTGATTTCCTCCTTTATATCTTCTCTAACCCACTGATCATTCAGTAACATATTGTTCATTTTCCATGTGATGTAGGATTTTTCCTTCCTTCTTTTATCATTGATTTCCAGTTTCATTCCATTATGATCAGATAAAATGCATGGTATTATCTCCACACCTTTATATTTACTGAGGGTTGCCCTATGGCATCATATATTGTCTATTTTTGAGAAGGATCCATGTGCTGCTGAGAAAAAAAGTATATCCACTTGATGATGGTTGATATATTCTATATATGTTAGTTACATGTAGGTTATTGATTGTGATATTGAGTTCTATACTTTCTTTATTCAACTTTTGTTTGGAGGATCTGTCCAATGATGATAGATGTGTGTTGAAGTCACCCATAATTATTGTGTTGTGGTCTATTTCATTCTGGAGCTTGAGGAGAATTTGTTTCATGAACAACGTAGCACCATTATTTAGTGCGTAAATATTGAAAATTGTTATGTCTTGTTAGTGAATGGTTCCTTTTAACAGTATATAATGTCCTTCCTTATCCCTTTTGATTAACTTAGTCTTGAAGTCGATTTTATTCGATATGAGGATGTCCACCCCTGCTTGTTTATGAGGATAAGTGTGCATGGTGTATTTTCTCCCAACCTTTCACCTTCAGCCTGTGTGTCTTTGCATTTCAGATGTGTCTCCTGGAGGCAACATATTTTTGGATTTGTTTATTTAATCCAAGTTACCAGCCTATGTCGCTTTATTGGAGACTTTAAGCCATTTACATTCAGAGTTACTATTGATGTATGGTTTGTATGCCAGCCATGTTTGATTATTTATATTTTTTTTTAATTTAGTTTGTTTCTCCATGACAAGCTTTCACCCTGCCTCTGTCATTACCAAGGTACTTCCCACTGATGGTTTTGGTTGTTGTTTTTCATTTCTTTCTTGTGTAGTGTTTTGCTCAAGACGCTTTGCAATGCTTGTTTTCTGGCTTCAAATTCTTTTAGCTTTTGTTTATCATGAAAGATTCTTATTTCGTTGTTGGACCTGATGGTTAATTATGCTGGATACATAATTCTTGGTTGGCATCCATTGTCTTTCAGTGTTTGATATACATTTTTCCAGGATCTTCTCGCTTTCAGCGTCTGTGATGAAATATCCATTGTTAACCTTATTTGTTTACCACGGAATGTATTCTGCCTCCATTGTCTTGTAGATTTATTATTTTCTCTTTGTTCTGTATATTGGATATCTTCATAACAATGTGTCTTGGCATTGGTCTACTGTGATTTTGTGTGCTCTTGTCCTGTATGCATCTACAATTTGTATATCCATTTCCTTTTTTATTTCTGGAAAGTTTTCTGTAATTATTTCATTCAGCAGTTTTCTCATTCCCTTGGTTTGAGTCTCTGTACCTTCCTCTATCCTGATGTGTTTTTTTTGTGTGTTTTTTTTTTATGTTATCCCAAATCTCTTGGATGTTTTTCTTGTGATTTTTTTGCCAGCCTTTCTGAGTTGGCTGGACTCGTTTCAAGATGATATATTTTGTCTTCATTATCTGACCTTTTGGCTTTTACTTGCTCCACTCTGTTATTGATACTCTAAATGGAGTTCTTAATTTGGTTTATCATTTCCTTCATTTCTAGAATTATTGTTTGATTTTTTTATAATCTCTATCCTCTGATAAAGATGCTTAACTTTTTCTTTTATCTGTTTATGTAATTCATTTTCAATGTTTTCTTTTACTGTTTGGATTTTCTGTCTCGTATCCTCTTTAAGTTTCCATTCCATCTGTCTAAGGTATTCCTTGAGTTCTTTATATGACCATTTTTCTGATGACTCTAGGTCCTCCTGAATATTTAGGGTGTCCTTCGTGGTTTGTACTCCTTTTCTTCCTTGCTTGTTTATGCTGCTCATGTTACTTCTTGTTCTGTTTGACTGCTTAGTTACTGTTTACTCTTATAAATTTATTTGATGCTTGGGAGGAAAGATTTTAGAAGGGAAGGAAAAAAGTCACTAAAGAGAATGAGAGTAGGCAGGTAGAATGCAAGGAATGGGAAATAAGAAAATTGAAAAGAAATGAAAAGACAATAGAAAAAATAGAAAATAAAGAAAGAAAATGATTTTTTAAAAAAATGATTATGATAATATAAAATTAAAATTAAAATTTTAAAAAATAATAATAACAAAAGAAAAAATTTAAAAAAATTAAAAACATTTTAAAAAAGTTAAAGAACAGCAACAAAAAAATGAAAATAAAAGAAAACAAAAAAAACAAAAACAAAAAAAACAAACTAATATAATAATAATAATAATAATAATAAATGCAGTCATAGATTGCAATAAACTTTTTTTCCATTAGGCAGAGCTGTGCCCACTGGGCCAAGCTTCTCCTTTCAATAGGTGGGAACCAATCACTGTGCAGCAGCTATTCCTCCCACACTGGGTGGGTGTCCAATCCTGAGTGCCTAGGGCCTTCTTTTGTGTTTCCTCAAGCCAGGCCCCACTCACCTGTGACACTCACCACAATACTGGCTACATGCCAGGTCTGCTGCTCCTAGGAGCCCTGTTTTCATGAATGCCTGGGCACAATCTCCCTGTTTGTCTCCCTCAGACCCTAAGTTTGTAGAGCTTAGGCCTGAGAACCCCCAGCGAATTTGCTTGCACTCCGGAAGCCATGCCCCCGGAAGCTGGAGCAAGCGACTTCAGTTTTCAGCACTGGTGGGAGCGGTGGCCTGGAGGTCTGCACCACGAGTCCCGTGCCACTCCTAATTCCCTCGGTCTGGATATTGCGCTCAAGGGAGAGCTGGGAGGGGCTCTTAAGATTTCCCCACAAGTTCGCAAATTTATAGGAATTTGCTTCACTTTCAATCACTTCCTGCTTCAGGACACATGTATTCTTCCATGTTTCTTGACAGGTCTTTTCATGAGACTTCTTTCAAGACACATGACTTTCAATTTCCATAATCACTCTTGAAGCAAAACTCACATAAACTTTATGATAAATTATAACTCTGATATTACCATTAGATGTATAACTGGTTGGAATTAATGATTGCATACCAATATAGGATTTCTTATATATTTTCAGATAAAAATTCAATCCATTATTTAAAGTGAAAAGAGTTATATTATTTATTCACAGTATGGTCTATTCATGCATTATCTCTATATTCATAGACGCAGTGTACACTTCTTTAGACCCCCAATACTAATTTATACGTCTTCAAAATATTGCTCCCTGAAATGGTGGAAGAAATACTCATGTCACCTGATCTACTTATACATTTAATCACAGAAATATTCAGAACACAAAATGCAAAGGTCACACTTATGTTTGTACCAAAGCCTAAAAGGAAAGTAAACATGGATTACTAAAAACATCCATGTCCATGTTGCCTAATGCTGTCAAATGTCAATCCTATTGGTGACTACATATTTGTTTCTTCTTAAGATTATATATTCAAACTCAACCCTACTGAAAATGTCTAATCCTATCCCTCACTTTATACATTGCCTGATTTCATTATGGCTCTATTTCTATCTGTTTCCTACATATTTTCCCCAGTTCATCATTGTGACTGACTCTTCACATGTGCTGACATTTACATTCACACTCTAATCGATAACCTATTGCTAATAAACTTTTGTTCCTAATCCTATACTCATTCTTTTTGTAAACCTACCGACTATCTTCCTAATCCGACCGACTATCCTTTTTTGACTGGTTGTTCTCTTCTACATTCAATCAAGCAAGGTACAAGGTCTTATGCCATTGTATATTGATCTATCTGAGACCTCTGTGCAGAATGCAATTCAATGCTAAGTATCACAATCAAGGGTCCAATGCCCTTCTGGGCTTCAAATGTTACCTAGATTTCTGGTTTCACACTTATATTTCACATATATATTCTGGTAAATATCGCAGTTTCAAATACCATTATTCATTCTGCAGGATGATTCCTAAACTAAATCCAACATGTTATTGACCCTAAACATACACTGTTCCCTCAATCTAACTTTACAGAAGAGCAGGGACAGAGTTGGTCTTACAATACAGGAATGTAGGGGATCTTCCACCTGCTGAGAACCTCAAAGGTCCATGCAGACATGATCCCTGGAAAAGAGGTAGGCAGCTATGAAGGACCTGAGAGAGCAAAAGTCATCTTCCATGGCAAACAACCTTGTCAGGATGAAGGGGTGTGTCTGAATCAGCCACTTTCTTCTTAATGTAGAGAAGATGGACCAAACAAGGTCTGTGTGGAGAGCTGTTCCCGTGTGCCTATGGTTGATATGCCATTCTAACTTGTGACAGTGTCACAGGAAGTAGGGGCAGCCTCCATCTCATGGGACCCTTGGAAGCAACTATTAGGACAAAGTGTTTGCCAAGGCATTGACCTATTCAGTTCCTGAAGGAAGTGACCTACTTTACTTCTTTGGTGATGGAACTCTCTGAACTTGGGATTCAGGAAGCCAGGCATCCAGAGCCAGTCCCAGTCCCAGTCCCAGTGGGCTCACTTGTTTAGTTTTACTAATGACAGATTCTGTCTTTTTTGGTACCTACTGATGTGAGGATGTCCAAATGCCAGGAGAGATCCCATAAAGAAAGATCCCATGTGTGCATCCAAAACCAAAATGTCAAAATTCAGTCATTGTGGATGATGTCTCTCTCCTTCCTCTATTAGGTTGCAGACAATCATCAAGTGAGTATAGGGATCCTTTGGGTCAAATGAGTTTTTCAAAGCCATGCAGAGGTGCGTGGGTTTTCTCATGATTCCACTTCACATAAAGAATCTAAACCCCACAGTCAGTAGGCCTCAAATTGGAGAAGCAGAGCAGTTGTAATGGCAGGCCTATTTGATCACTCCTGGTTCACAGGTATGGTGTCCAGGCCACCCTGACTTTAGGCAAATGAGGGCCAAGGGAGCTTATTTTGGACACTCTCTTGCGCTGTACCCCTCATGGAAATCTCCAGCCAGAGGTTATAATGAGGGTCTATGTGGAAGAAGATGAGGGCCATGTGGGAATGTTTTGGTTTTAATTTTGGTCATTTGTGTGGCAGTTGGAAGGGATGACTGGGTCCACCTCGGCTTGTACTCTGGTGTAATACTCCTTAGAGACTGAGTTGTAGAACTGACCTCAGAGAAGTATTGCCATGGATTGTGTGGGAATGTTAGGAGGCCACGCATGAGAGTCGCCCTTTGAAACTGAGATCTAGGCCAAGGGTGGCTTTCCACAGAACACTGAGAATCTCAGCCAGGATATCACATGATTTTATTCTGAAAAACTTGGCAGCCATAGTTGAGAGTCAAAACACACATGGACCTCACATTGTAGACCTCAATGGTCCTGGCTTCATGTGACCTTTTGGCAACTATTTGGGATGCCTTGCCTGTGATTGTTCTCCAGAGCTTTTATTGAAATGAGCTTCCTTAACATTTAATGGTTCCTGAATGAATTGAAACCCACAGTGACTACAACTTCTTCCTTGAATAATGGCTAGATAAATACCATGAAATTTTTGAAATTTCCATGACGAGGTGGCACTGGAAAACCTTTGGATGTCCTGATGCTGATCATAGTATACCAGACAGTGCCTTGATTGACAGGGTTTCATGAGAATGGTGAAGAACAGAGATGCCAGTTAGTTGTCGCCTACTGATTAGTGGGCCTAGAGCAGTGGTGGACAGATGTGTGACAAAACATCTGTGGTGGGGCCACGTGGATCTGCCATTGGCTTCCAAATGGCTTGTGACTGATATGGTTACAGCCAACAGACCCAATAGGTAAAGGCATCTTGTTATATGGAGAGGTTTCTGGGAAATGTTCAGAATCAGGTTGCTATGATCAAGGGGGCAAGCTATGTGGGATAGAAGCCTGGTTATTGCATTCTCCTGCAAACCCTCACCCACCACATGTGACTAAACTCCCTCCAGCAATGTGTCCCAATTGAACTCCTTTATTTCGTGAAGCAAATACCAAACTCCCAATGCAACAGCAAGAAACACCACTAAAAGTGGAGGATGAACAAATGTCTTCCCAGTTAACACAGGGAGAAACTTACCCCAGTGTCCACAGTTTAGCTACAAAAAAAGAATTCAGCACTGCTGCCACATGTTCAATGAAAAATAAGAAACCATGTCTTACAGGTCACATATATGCAGAACCAGCTTTGATGGTCTCTCTACAAAAGAACTAAATCTCCTGAAAACAACATATATTTCAAGTGACCAACCTCAGAGGTAGTTTCTCAAGAATTCTTTCGGCCAGCAGAGCTCCATGTTTGAGGAGTGTTTACCTTTTGCCTTACTTTTTTGAACTCTGCTACCACCTCCAAGGTTGTGAACTCCTGAGCATATTCCATTCCAGATATGTATTCACAGATTTTCTAACTCTTCTCCTCTAACTGTGTCTTACTTTGGTAAAAGATAATGTCAAGGCATTGTTCTGGATGAGAGTGGGAAGATTTTGGGTAGCACATATTTGCATAGGCATTGGATACATTTTTCAATTTCCCTTCAAAATACTGAATCTCTGACCCTAACCAATTCCCAACTAGACTCTGACTACTAATCCTAATATGATGGAGAAAAATAACAAAAAGCAGAAAAGAAGTACAAGCAGTTCAGAGGAGGCAAGGTGTATACTAGGACTTGCCTTTTGCATAATATAGGGTAGGAGTTATAAATCTTGCAAATTTTTTTTGAAATAGTTCTCCATGAGTTTTTAAAGTTAACAAATATGTGAATTCCTTTCTCCCTTTCTCTGTAGCCTATTAAGCACATGTATTTTTATATGCACATATAGATTTCTACCTGGTACCACACGTACATTCTTGTGAGGTGATTGACTTGGCAGATACAAATTGTGAGAAGAGATCACTCCTTGTAAATGCTGTTGGAACTGAAATTTCAAACTATGGGTGAACTTTCTAGTTGAACAACATTATACATAAATCCATGTTCAGTATAATGAATATTTTTGGATCTGTGTATGATATATATTTCATGATGAATTTTGATTGGCATATATATATTGCTACTTTTTAATGTCTCTCTCTCTCTCTGTATATATATATATATATATATATATATATATACATACTCTTCAGATTTTTCAAAATATGTAATATATGTGACTTATTATACACTCCCTAAATTCATTCATATTCATTTATGTGGATTTATAATCAACTTTTCACAAGATTATTTTCTAAAATATTCATCCACCTGAAATTCATATTTGTTTCCTATTACTGACAACTAACTTCAGTGAATGGTGTATACAAATCCTAATATTTCTACAGTAACTGACCCAGTTTAACATCAACGCAAGCAGATTCCTATGGGACATGATATATATTTTGACATTCATATTTATTCAACAATGGGTCATTATTATTTCTTCAGTTTATGCACATCATAGTATATATATTTCATCCAAAATTTCAAAAATATATAGGAATTTGTTTCTCTTTCAATCACTTCCTGCTTCTGAACACATGTATTCCTCCATGTTGCTTTACTGGTATTTTCATGAGACTTCTTTCCAAACACATTATTTTCGATTTCCAAAATCAATTTTGAAGCGAAACTCACACACTCTTCATGAAAATCCTAATACTAATATTATCATTGATGTATAACTGGTTGTAATGAATGTCTGTATATCAATATTTGATTTCCTGTATATTTTCAGATATCAATTCAATTCATTATTTATAGTTGAATGAGTATATGTTTTATTCAGAGTATGTTCTATTCATGCATTATCTGTATATTCATAGAAACAGGGTACAACTCTTTGTACCCCCAATACTAATTTATACGTCTTCAAAATATTGCTCCTAGAAATGGTGGAAGATATACTCATGTCACCTGATCTACATATATATTTTATCACAGTAATATTATGGACACAAAATGCAAAGGTCACACTTATGATTGTACCAAAGACTAAATGGAAAGTGAGCATGGATTAGTAATAACATCCATGTCCAGGTTGCCTAATGCTCTCAAATGTCAATCCAATTGGTGACTACATATTTGTTTCTTGCTAAGATTATATATTCAACCTCAACCCTGTTGAAAATGTCTAATTCTATAACTCACATTATACTTTGCCTGATTTCCTTTTGTCTCAATTGATATTTACTTTCATACATATTTTCCCCAGTTCATCATTGTGAATGACTCTTCACATGTGCTGACATTTACATTCACTCTCTACCCGAAACCCTATTGCTAAAAAACTTTTGGTCCAAATCCTATACTCACTCTTCTTTCTAAACCTTCTGACTATCTTCCTAATCCTGCCGATTATCCCTTTTTGACTGCATGTTCTCTTCAACATTCAATCATCCAAGGTAAAGATCCTATGCCATTGTATAGCGATTAATCAGAGACATCTGTGCAGAACATAATTCAAAGCTAAGTATCCTACCCAAGGGCCCAATACACTTCTGGGCTTCAAAACTTACTTAGATTTGGGTTTTCAAACTTATATTTCACCTTTATATTCTTTTAAATATCGCAGGTTCCCAATAACATTATTCATCCCGCAGAATGATTCCTAACCGAAATCGAACCTGTTATTAACCCTAACCATACGCTGTTCCCTCAATCTAACTTTACAGAGGAGCAGGGACAGAGTTGGTCTTACAATACAGGAATGTAGGGGATCTTCCACCTGCTGAGAACCTCAAAGGTCAATGCAGAAATGATCCTTGGAGAAGTTGTAGGCAGCTATGTAGTACCAAAGAGAGCAAAAGTCTTCTGACATGGTAAAGAACCTGGACAGGATGAAAGGATGTGTCTGAATCAGCCTCTCTCTTCTTAATGTAGAGAAGATGGACCAAAGCATGCCTGTATGGAGAGAAGTTCCCCGGTGCATATGGTTGATATACCATTCTAACTTGTGACAGTGTCACAGAAAGTAGGAACAGCCTCCATCTCATGGGACCCTTGGCAGCAACTGCTAGGACAAAGTGGTTGCCAAGGCAGTGACCTCATTCATTTCATGAAGAAAGTGACTTCACCTAACTTACTTGGTGATGGAACTCTCTGAACTTGGGATCAAGGAAGCCAGGCATCCAGAGCCAGTCCCAGTCACAGTCCCAGTGGGATCACATGTTTGGTTTTACCAAGGGCAGAGAGTCTTTTTTTGGTACCTACTGATGTGAGAATGGCCAAATGCCAGGACAGCTCTGAAGAGGGTCCTTTCCTAAGAAAGCAGGTAGTTGGTCATCGCTGGTTCCTGACAACTTCACAGATTTGGCCACGGAGACCAGATCTGAGACATGGCAGGCCAGTTCGGGGTAACAATATGGTCCACAGACAGAGGATACTCCGGATAATCACAGACATATTGGGGGAAGGAAGTGCCTTTGTGGGTGTGGGTGTGAGTTTGTGGTTTTGTCTCATGTTCTGAGAATAGGTAGGAAAGGCGGTTTGTTTGGTTTGGAGTGGACTGTTTCTAAAAACTCGTTTGAAAAGGTGAGTGTTTCTATATCTGTGTATCTCACTGTGTCCGTGGTTGTAGACATGAGAAAAGAGAATGCATCAATGGATATGTCCTGTCTAGAAGAAAGTTTTCCAGCATTCATCCTACCCAATTTATGACTGGACTGCAGGTTGCCTTATGGATGGGCCACCCCTACTATCATCCTAAGTTTCTGTTTTCTTCCTAAATTTTGGCCACTACCCAGAATAGGCTCATGGTTTTGTGTCCAAGATATGTAACACCTCCAAGCTCTGTGACATGGCCATGTACTGGATAGCTGAATGGAATGGCGAGCATCTCAGGAAACTCAGATATCAGTGTGACCAGGAAAGTCTCAGTGGAGAAACACTGTTGTGGGCCTTCTGCTTACGTATTTTTCTGTTGCCCTGAATGTCAGGAAGGTCCTTACCTCAGGCCACTCCTTTTTGAAGCCTGAAGTAAACAGTTTTTAAATGCAAATGAATGGGCATCACCTGTGGTGCTTTGCTTAATTGCTTTCGAAAGGGATGTTTCTGAATCAGCCGCTTGGCTCTGGGTCAGGCTATGGATTAGATTCTCAGCACCTGATGGATATAAAGAAAGTTCCCATGTGTGTATTGAAAACAAAAATGGTAAAAATATCAGTCATTGTGCATGAATTTTCCTGCCTTCCTCTGTTAGGTTCCTGACCTCCATCAAGTGAGAATAGGATCCTCTGGGTCAAATGAGTTCTTTGAACTCCTGCACAAGTGCTTGGGTTCTCCCATGATGCCAAATCACATAAAGAATCTATACCTGACAGTCAGTAGGCCTCAAATTGGAGAAGCAGAGCAGTATTAAAGGCAGGCCTATTTGATCACTCCTGGTTTACAGAAAGGGTGTCAAGGCCACGCTCACTTTAGGCAAATGACGGGCAAGGGTGCATATTTTGGACATTGTCTTGGGCTGCGCTCCTAATGGAAACCTCCAGCAAGAGTTTATGATGAGTGTCTATATGGAAGAAGATGAGGGTCATGTGGGAAAGTTTTGGTTTCAATTGTTGTCATTTGTGTGGCGGTTGGAAGAGATGACTGGGTCCACATGGGCTTGAACTCTGGTGTGATTCTCCTTCGAGACTGAGTTCTGGAACTGACCTCAGAGAAGTATTGCCATTAATTGTGTTGGGATTGTAGGAGGACATGCATGAGAGTCACCCTTGAAACCTGAGATTGGGCCCTGGGTGGCTTTCCACAGAGCACTGAGAATCTCAGCCAGGATATCACATGATTTTATTCTAAAAGACTTGGCAGCTATAGTTAAGAGTCAAAACACACATGGACCTCACATTTTAGACCTCAATGGGCCTGTCTGCATGTGACATTTTGACCACTCTTTGGGAAGCCTTGCCTGTGAGAGATCTCCAGAGCTTTCATTGAAATGAGCTTCCTCACCATTTCATGGTTCTTGGATGAATGGAAACCCCAAAGTGCCTCCAACTTCATTCTTGAACAATGGATAGATAAATACCATGAAATTTTTGAAATTCCCAATGACCAGGTGGCATTGGAGAACCATTGGATGTCCTATTGCTGCTCATGAGTGTACAAGACAGTGCCTTGATTGACTGGATTTCTTGACAATGGTGTAGAACAGAGATGCCAGTAAGTTGGAGCCTGCTGAGTAGTGAGCCTAGAGCAGTGGTGTGCAGTTGTCTGATAATATATTTGTGGTGTGGCCATGTGGGTGTGTCATTGGCTTCCAAATGGCTTGTGACTGATTTGGTGCAGCCAGCAGAAAATTATATGAAAAGGCATCTGGTTATATGGACAGGTTTCAGGGCAATGTTCAGAATCAGGTTGCTATGGTCAAGGGAGCAAGCAATGTGGGATAGAAGCCTGGTTGGTGCATTCTCCTGAAGACCCTGACCCACCACACCTTACAGGACTCCCACCAGCACTGTGACCCATTTGAAATCCTTGTATGTTGTGAAGCAAATACAAAACACCCAGTGCAGCTGCAAGAAACACCACGAAAATTGGAGGATGACCAAATGGCTTCAAAGTCCACACAGGGAGACACTTAGCCCCCAGTGGCCACAGTTTATCTACAAAGAGAGAATTCATCACTGCTTCCTCATGTTCATTAGAAAATAAGAAACCATATCCTCCAGGTCACATAGATGCAGACCCAGCTTTGATGGTCTCCGTACACAGGGAGCTAAAGCTCCTGACAACAACATATACTTCAAGTGCCCAACCTCAGAGGCAGTTTCTCAAGAAGTCTTAATGCCAGCATAGGTCCATGTTTGTGGAGTGTTTACACTGTCCCTTACATTTGGAAACTCCTCTACCACCTCCTGAACATTTTCCATTCCAGGTATGTATTCACAGATTTTCTAACTCTTCTTCTCTAATTGTGTCTTACTAGGGGCGAAGATATTGTCAAGGCATTGTTCTGGATGAAAGTGGAAATTTTTTGTAGCACATATTTGCATACACATTGGATTCATTTTCCTATTTTCCATTTGAAATACTTAATAACTGACACTAACACATACCCTAATAGACTCTTACTACTAATCCTAATATGATGGAGTAAAATAACCCAAACAGAATAGAAATACAAACATTTCAGAGGAGGCATGGTGTATAGTTAGACTTGGCTTTTGCATGATAAAGTGTAGGTGTTATAAATCTAGTTAATTTTTAATTGAAATAGTTCCATGTGTACTTAAAGTTAACAAATATGTGAATTCCTGTCACCCTTTCTCTGTAGCCTATTCAGCACATGTATTTTTATATGCACATATAGAATTCTACCTGGTACCACAGGTACATTCTTGTGAGGTGGCTGACTTGGCAGATAGAAATTGTGAGAATAGATCACTCCGCCTAAACGCTGTTGAAACTGAAATTTCAAACTATGGGTGAGCTTCCTAGTTGAACAACATTATACATAAATCCATGTTCAGTAAAATGAATATTTTTGGATCTGTGGATGATATATATTTCATGGTGAATTTCGATTGGCATATGTATTGCTAATTTTTAATGTCTGTGTGTGTGTGTGTGTGTGTTAATATATATATATATATATATATATATATATATATATATATATATATATATACTCTAAATTTTTTAAAATATAAAATATATGTGTCTTATTATAAACTCCCTAAATTCATTCATATTCATGTATGTGGATTTAGAGTTAACATTTCACAAGATTATTCACGGAAATATTCATCCACCTGAAATACATATTTTTTTCCTAGAAATGAAAACTAACTTCAGTGAATGGTGGATACAAATCCTAATATTTCTACAATAATTGATCCAGTTTCTCATCAATGCAAGTAGATTCCTATGGGACATGATGTGTATTTTGATGTTCATTCTTATTCACCACTGGTATGTTACAATTTCTTCAGTTTATGCACATTATAGGATATATATTTCATCCATACGTTAGCAAAATTATAGGCATTTTTTCACTTTCAATCATTTTCTGCTTTAGAACACATGTAATCCTCCATGTTTCTTGACTGGTTTGTTTATGAGACTTCATTCCAAACATATTATTTTCGATTTCCATAATCATATTTGAAGCAAAACTCACACACCCTTCATGATAAACTATAACCCTAATATTACTATTAGATGTATTACTGGTTGGAATGAATGATTGTATATCAATATAAGATTTCTTATATATTTTCAGATATCAAATAAATCCATTATTTAAAGTGGAACCAGTTATATTATTTATTCACACTATTGTCTATTCATGCATTGTCTCTATATTCATAGACACAGGGTACACCTCTTTGTAAACCCAATACTAATTTATACGTCTTCAAAATTTTGCTCCCAGTAATGGTGGAAGAAATACTCATGTCATCTGATCTACATATACATTTTATCACAGTAATATTCTGGACACAAAAAGAAAATGTCACACTTATGTTTGCACCAAAGCCTAAATGTAAAGTGAACATGGATTACTAAAACCATCCATGTCAAGTTTGGCTAATGCTCTCAAAAGTCAATCCTATTTGTGACAACATATTTGTTTCTTGCTAAGTTTATATATTCAAACTCAACCCTGTTGAAAATATCTAATCCTATCTCTCACTTTATACTTTTCCTGGTTTCATAATGTCTCTATTTATATCAGCTTTCCTACATACTTTCCACAGTTCATCATTGTGACTGACTCTTCAATTGTGCTGACATTTACATTCACACTCTAATCCAAACCCTATTGCTAAGGAACTTTTTTTCCAAATCCTATACTCACTCTTCTTCTTAAACCTACTGACTATCTTCCTAATCCTACCCATTATCTCTTTTTGACTGGATGTTCTCTTATACATTCAATAATACAAGGTACAGTGTCTAATGCCATTGTATATCGATCTATCTCAGACATCTGTGCAGAACATAATTCAACGCTAAGTATCACACTCAAGGGCCCATCCCCATTCAGCGCTTCAAATCTTATTTAGATTTCTGTTTTCATACATATATTTCACCTATATATACTTATAAATGTCGCAGGTTCCCAGTACCATTATTCATCCAGCAGAATGATTCCTAATTCAAATTGAACATATTATTAACCCTAACCATACACTGTTCCCTCAATCTAACTTTACAGAAGAGCAGGGACAGAGTTGGTCTTACAATACAGGAATATAGGGGATCTTCCACCTCCTGAGAACCTCAAGGTCCATGCAGAAATGATCCCTGGAGAAGATGTAAACAACTATGAAGGACCTGAGAGAGCAAAAGTCAGCATCCATGGCAAACAACCTGGTCAGGATGAAAGGTTGTTTATGAATCAGCCTCTCTCTTCTTATTGTAGAGAAGATGGACCAAACCAGGTTGGTGTGGAGAGCTGTTCCTAGGTGCCTATGGTTGATATACCATTCTACCTTGTGAAAGTGTCACAGAAAGTAGGGGCAGCCTCCATCTCATGGTCGTCTTGGAAGCAACTGTTAGGACAAAGTGGTTACCAAGGCAGTGATCTGATTCAGTTCCTTAAGGAAGTGACCTCACCTCACTTCTTTGTTGATGGAACTCTCTGAACTTGGTATCCAAGAAGCCAGGCACCAAGAGGCAGTACCAATCCCAGTGGTCTCACTTGTATGGATTTACCAAGGACAGAGTCGGTCATTCTTGGTACCTACTGATGTGAGCACAGCCAAAACCAGGAAAGCTCTGAAGAGGGGCTTTTCCTGAGAAAGTAGGTAGTGGCTCACTGCTGGCTCCTGACAACTTCACAGAGTTGGCCAAGGAGACCAGATCTGAGACAGGACAGGCCATTTCATTGGAACATAGTATGGCCCACCAGTCAGAGGACACTCCGGATAGTCACAGACCTACTTGGGGGAAGGATGTGTCTTTGTGGGAGTGGGTGTGGGTTTGTGGTTTTGTCTCATATTCTGAGAATAGGTAGGAATGGCGGTTTGTTTGGTTTGGAGGGAACTGTTTCTAGTAAGTCATTTGACAAGGCGAGTGTTTCTATGTCTGTTTATACCACTGTGTCCCTGGTTGTAGACATTAGAAAAGAAAATGCATCAATGGGTGAGTCCTGTCTAGTAGAAAGCTTCTCAGCTTTCATCCTGCCCAATTCATGAATGGACTGCGGCTTGACTTATCAATGGGGAACACCTGCTAACTTCTTAAGTTCCTGTTTTCTTCCTGAATTGTGTGCACTCTCCAGAATAGGCTCATGGTTTTGTGTCCATGATATGTACCTCCTCAAATCTCTGTGACATGGCCATGTACTGGATAGCTGAAGGGAATGGCGAGCATCTCAGAAAGCTCAGATATCAGTGTGACCAGGAATGCCTCAGTGGAAAAACCCTGCTTTGGACATTTTGCTTACCTATTCTTCTGTTGCCCTGAAAGTCAGGAAGGTCTTTGCATCAGGTGTGTCATGTGGGAGTGTTTTGGTTTTAATTGTGGTCATTTTTGTGGCCGTTGGAAGAAATGACTATGTCCACCTGGGCTTGAACACTTATGTGATTCCCCTTAGAGACTGAGTTCTGGAACTGACCTCAAAGAAGGATTGCCATGTATTGTGTTGGGATTTTAGGAGGCCACGCATGAGAGTCACACTTGGAAACTGAGATCTAGGCCCAGGGAGGCTTTCGGAAGAGCACTGGAAATTTCAGGAAGGACATCACATGATTTTATTCTTAAAGACTTGGCAGCCATCGTTGCAAGTCAAAACACACATGGACCTCACATTGTAGACCTCAAATGCCTGGCTTAATGTGACCTTTTAGCCTGTCTTTGGGAAGCCTTGCCTGTTAGAATTCTCCAGAGCTTTCATTGAAATGAGCTTCTTCTCCATTTTATGGTTCCTGAATGAATTGAAACCCACAGTGCCTTCAACTTCATCCATGAAAAATGCCTAGATAAATATCATTAAAGTTTGGAAATTCCCATCACCTGGTGGCACTGGAGAACCTTTGGGTGTCCTATTGCTGATCATGAGTGTACCAGACAGTGCCTTGATTGACTGGGTTTTATGAAAATGGTATAGAACAGAGATGCCAGTAACTTGGAGCCTGATGAGTAGTCGGCCTAGAGCAGTGGTGTGCAGGTGTGTGTTAAAACATCTGTGGTGGGGTGATGTGGATATGCCATTGGCTTCCAAATGCCTTGTGACTGATATGGTGCAGCCCCCATACCCTTGTATGTAAAGGCATCTTGTTATATGGAGAGGTTGCAGGGCAATGTTTAGAATCAGATTGCTATGGTCAAGGGGGCAAGCTATGTGGGATATAAGCCAGGTTGGTGCATTCTCCTGCAGACCCTTACCCACCACACGTGACAGAACTCCCTCCATCACTGTGTCCCAGTTGAACTTCTCGTATTTTGTGAAGCAAATACCAAACTCCCAGTGCAGCTGCAAGAAACACCACGAAAATTGGAGGATGACCAAATGGCTTCACAGTCCACACTGGAAGACACTTAGCCCCCAGTGGCAACAGTTTACCTATAAAGAGAGAATTCAGCCCTGCTGCCTCATGTTCATAAAAAAAAAAGAAACCATGTCCTCCAGGTCATATAGATGCAGACCCAGCTTTGATGGTCTCACTACAAAGGAAGCTAAAGCTCCTGTCATCAACATATATTTCAGGTGCCCAACCTCAGAGGCAGTTTTTCAAAAAGTCTTTAGGCCAGCAGAGCTCCATGTTTTTGGAGTTTTTACCCTGTCCCTTACTTTTTGAAACTTCTCTACAACCTCGAAGGTTGTGAACTCCTGAGCATTTTCCATTACCGATATGTATTCACAGATTTTCTAACTCTTCTCCTCTAATTGTGTCTTACTTGGGGTGAAGGAAATGTCAAGGCATTGTTCTGAATGAGAGTTGGAAGATTTTTGGGTAGCACATATTTGCCTACACATTGGATTCATTTTCCAATTTTCCATTCGAAATACTGAATCCCTGACTGTCAAGGGTACAAGGAATTCTTTTTCAAAGAACAGCCTGACACTTACAAGAAACAGCCACCAGGAGACATCCTGTCTGGAAGACATCCTGTAGCCATATGTGTCCCTGAGACATCCTGTGGCCATCTTTCTTCCAGAAACATCCTGAAGTTATCTCACCTTGTGAAGACATCCAGGAACTGCCGATAAGAGAGTTTTCCCAAATCCAGCATTTTAATACCCATGTGTGAACAATAAAATTTTGCAGCTTGATCAGAACTCCTGTGTTGCTCTCATCTCTCGTGTCTCTTGTCCCTTCATTCCTCCCCATCTAGGTTCGCTGCCCATGTTGATGTGTCCTGCCTTCCGGGACATCTGGCGCCCACCGACTGGGGCTCAAGCCATTGACTGAGGGGGAACCCCTTCCTCCTGGAAGACTTGGTCAAGAGGAGCCCGCGATCGTCTCAGCAGACACCACCCGAAGACATATCCAGGAGGAGGGTGGGAATGATGCACGGTGAGTGACCCACCATGTGACAAGCAGTATCGTCACATGATTTGTTTATTTCAGGCCTCAAGGAGTTCTTCAAGACATGGGGGGCACATGTTAAGAAAAAGGACTTAAAATTTTTCTTTTCACACATAGGAGCATTGTGTCCATGGTTTCCTCTTGAAGGGACCATTGATGGCAAAAATGGCTTAGAGTAGGAGACTGTTTAAAAGATTATTATGAATCCTTTGGCCCAGAAAAAATGCCAGTTCCCACCTTTTCTTACTGGAACTTAATTAATAAAATTCTTAAAAGTTTTCGCTTTGACAATGGTACCTTACAACTTGTCAGGATTGGGGAAGAGATTATGCAAAAGACCTCTCGTCCCTCCTCTGCATGCCCATCATTAGTATAGACATAGACCCTTCTCAGTCTTTCCAGGACCCTGAGAACCTTCCTGGTCCCTCTAAAAATACGACCCTAATTAATAAGGCTCCAATGATTAAAAACCACCTTTATCCAGTTTTAAATCCCAGAGACACATTGACCCCTGGGAAGGACGCTATCTTGGAGAAGGAAGCAGCTCTCTACCATTCAGAAGACCCGCAACCTCTCATTACCCTGCCACAGCCTACAGGATTTACACATCCACCTCCCTCCTATATCCCTCCTGCCTTTTGTGCTCTGGCCCTTCAGGGGCCAAGTGCCCCCCCAGATGTTTTTTCCCTACTTCCCCTACCTAACCTCGCTCCCTTGCCAGCATGCTTCCAACATAGACGGGAAGAGATGCAACTTTTAAAATAATTAAATTCCCTTGACTCTGAGCTCTCTTCATTAGCCTTAGCTATGGAGTCAATGCAAGCTGGCCCACAGCGGTCTAATACAAAGTCGAAGCCACTCCATCGGCCTGTTCTCACCTTCCCAGTCACCACCAGTCAGATAGATAAGCCTGCCCAGGCTGCGGTCAAAGACTTCGATGAGGAACAAGAGGAGGAAGCGGGGGAAATGGATCAAGGAGATCAGGACTCAGAGGATGAGGAGTTCACCCCTGGGCAGGAAGGAACCAAGAGTCTACAAAAAATTAAGCCTATGTTTTCTTGAAAAACTTAATAAGGCTTGTGCTCACTATGGCCCCACTGTGCCCTACACGTTGGCTTTATTAGAAATCCACAGCGCACAATGGCTTACTCCCAATGATTGGAAATTTTTAGACCAAACTACCTTCAGTGCCGGAGACTTCCTGTTATGGAATGCAGATTTCGAAGACAATGTCGGGAAACTGCTCAAATAATTTTAACTAAGGCCTCCTCTGAATCTGGGACTTAAGTTTAGCTAGTGGGCAATGCGCCTTTTGACACTAAAAATAACAGGCACGTTTCCCTCCTGGACTCTTGGCGCAGACTCAGATGGCTGGTTTTTCTGCTTGGTGACACCTCCCTCAAAAGGCCTCGGCTACAAATTCCCTGGCAAAAATTTGACAAGTGCCCCATGAGCCTTATAGGTAGTTTGTTCCCCGGCTTAACCTAGCTGCGGAAAGCTTGCATGAACCAAGCGAAGGTGAAAGCACCTATGTAAAACATCTTGCCTTTGAAAATGCCAACCCAGTATGTCAGGATGTTCTTCAACCACATAAGGATAAAGGGAAACTTTCTGAATTTATTAGACTCTGTGCAGGCGTGGGTGCAGCCCATGCCATGGGTCTCGCTTTAGGGGCCGCCTTTACCAAGGCGTTTCACAATCCTGGCTCACGTACTTGCTTTACTTGTAAACAACCTGGCCATTTTGCATGTGGGTGTCCGACAGGCAAACAAAGCCTAGGAATAGCGTCTCCTCAAACTGGGGCTTAACCGCCCCCAGCTACCCTTTTCCATAGAAGTGGTAAAGGTCATCACTGGGGCAGTGAGTGTAGATCTAAGACAAATGCCCTCAGACAGCCTATTTCTTCCTGCTTCTCGGGAAACTCCCTGCAGGGCCAGCCCCTGGCCACAACATCCCCCAGGACAAACACAGGAGCAATAAGGTTTGTTCCCTCCCAAACTCCCAACCTACCACAAAATCCTTCTCCACAATTGCCTCCCTCCAACTAGCCACCCAGGCAGCGCAAAATTGGACCTCTGTGCCACCACAGTTACAATATTAGACTCAATGCAAGGGCCCCAGATAATACCCACTGGAATTATGGGTCCCCCTCCATCTCATACATGTGCCCTTATTCTTGGAAGAGCCTCCACTACCATACAAGGTGTTCAGGTCTTCGCTGGCATTAATGATAATGATTTCACTGAAGAAATAAAAATACTGGCCACTGCTATTAATGGAGTTGCCGCCATCCCAGCAGGAACAAGACTTGCACAATTAATTCTCCTTCCCTTGGATTCAGGAGGCATTTCCACCACCCAAACCTACCTCGGGGGGCTGCCTTCTTAGGCTTCTCTGATGTGTATTGGGTTCAACCCATTTCTCACAATAGACCCACCCTTACCTTACTTACTGAAGGAAAGGAATTCCAAGGAGTTCTAGATATTGGAGCTGATGCCACAATTATTTCTCAAAAATACTAGCCATCAGGTTGGCCCCTCACTCCATCCTTGACTGACCTTAAAGGGATAGGAAAATAAAAAAATCCTCTGGTCAGCTCAAGGTCTATTAGCTGCACTGATAAAGATGGTAATAAGTCAACTGTCACTCCTTTCGTTGATTCTGACCTCCCTGTTAACGTATAGGGTGGAGATATTTTGAGTCATTGGAAGTTATTCTCGCCAGTCCCAATTCCATGGTGACTCATCAAATGCTTCCTATGAATTTTGTTCCTGGTACAGGCCTGGGGATACTGAAACAAGGACTGGTGGAGCCTATACAACCCATAAAAAAAAAAACAAATACATGTGGACTTGTGTATTCAGATTTTTAGTGTCGGTTCCTGACCCTCCTGTACCCCATGCAGATAAAATTATTTGGGAGACTCAGACTCCTGTGTTGGTGGATCAGTGGCCCCTTACCCAAGAAAAATTGGAGGCTGCCTCCACGTTAGTGCTGGAACAGCTGGCAGCCGGCCATGTAAAGCCCTCAACCTCACCATGGATTACTCCTATTTTTATTATCAAGAAAAAATCAGGCAAGTGGCGGCTTTTACAATATTTGTGTGCCATTAATAAAGTTATGTGACAGATGGGAGCACTACAGCCAGGCATTCCCACACCAGTGGCGATTCCAAAAACCTATTGTAAAATGGTTATTGACTTAAAAGATTGCTTTTTTACCATTCCTTTACATCCTGAGGATAGACCCTATTTTGCCTTTAGTCTCCCTCGCATTAATTTTCTGGGCCCTATGCAGAGATTTCAATGGAAGGTTCTTCCCCAAGGTATGGCCAACAGCCCTAGTCTTTGCCAAAAATACGTTGCTCAAGCAGTAGACCCTGTGAGAGAGCGATGACCACAAAATTATATTTTACATTATATGGATGATTTGTTAATTGCTGCACCTAATACCCATGACCTTAATAATTGTTACTTGAACTTTTACAAAACCTCACTACCTTGGGACTACAGATAGCTCCAGATAAGTTTCAAACACAGGACCCTTATACCTATTTGGGCCTTAAACTTCAAGATAATCAGATCCAAATTCCTTAAATACAACTATGTGTGGACCATATTCACACACTTAATGATTTTCAAATATTACTGGGGGATATTCAATTGCTAGGAACATATTTAAAATTACCCACTTGTGTACTTTTGCCCCTTAATGATATTTTGATAGGTGATTCCCACCCCTCCTCCCCTCAAAAGCTTACTCCCGAGGCATGACATGCATTAAACCAAGCCACAGAAGCCATTGCCCAAAAGTTTGTTACACAAATTTCTTATAACCTTCCTCTGGTTCTGGTTATTTTCCACACTCCTCATACACCCACAGGAATATTTTGGCAGCGAGATCCACATTTTATAAATAAAGGCTGCCCCTTGCTTTTGGTCCTTGTACCCACCACATCCTCCAAGGTTATTACTGTTTATCTTGCTCAGGTAGCTTCTCTTATTTTTAAAGGTCGTTTGCTTTCTCGACAACATTGTGGCAAAGACCCTGATAATATTTTAATTCCATATACTAAGGACCAAACCCTTACTACAATTTTTACTACACACATGGATGAATGGGATATTGCCCTATCAGGCTTTTTGGGAACAATTCATAACCACATCCCCAATGACCCCCTTTTAAATTTTGTCCAGTTACATCCATTTATTTTTCCCAAAATTACTCAAAAGGCTCCCATTCCTCAAGCCCTTACCTTTTTTACAGACGGTTCCAGTAATGGCCGTGCAGTCTTTGTTGTCAATAACAAGCCTACCACCTTTGATACTGTCTATCAGTCAGCTCAGTTTGTGGAATTGTTCGCCATAACACAAGTTTTTATAAAGTTTTTTGATAATCTTGTTAATATTTATACAGACAGTGCCTACAGTGCTCATTCTGTGCCCCTTCTGGAGATTTCACCCACCATTAAGGCTTCTTCCAATTCCCCCTTTCTGTTTCACCAGCTTCAGCAGCTAATTCAGGCCAGAAAACATCCATTTTCCTTAGGACACATCATGACACACTCTGACCTTCTGAGCCCTCTAACACAAGGTAATGCCCAAGCTGATGCAGCAACACGTTCCATCTTTCCAATTTTTGTTGGCTCCATTCAAAAGGCCATGGAGTTACACAATCTTCACCATCTAAATTCCCAGAGCCATTGATTACTTTGGAAAATTACCAGGCAACATGCATGAGAAATAGTAAAAGCATGCCCTGCTTGCACTGTCTCCCTCCCCATTCAACACTTGGGAGTTAACCCCCGAGGATTACTTCCCAATCAGATTTAGCAAATGGATGTTATTCATTTTCCTGAATTTTGAAAAACCAAATATATATACGTTTCTATAGATACCTTCAGCGGCTTTATTTTTGCATCACCACATTCTTGAGATGCTACCAAAGATGTCCTTTCTCATCTTGTTTCAGCCTTTTTCGTAATGTGTAAACCAATATATATTAAAACAGATAAATGTCCTGCATATACCAGTGCCAAGTTTAAACAGTTTTGTGCTACCTTGCAATTTTGTCATACTACTGAAATTCCATACAACACTCAGGGCCAAGGCATGTGGAACTTGCCCAGCTTACCTTAAAGACTTGGCTATCCCGTCTTAAGGCTTCCGCCCTTGTATTTACCACTCCCAGGGATCGCCTTAACCATGCATTATTTGCCCTTATTTTTCTTACCCTAGACAGTGAAGGCCATTTGGCCACAGACAGACACTGGCATCCTTCATCCAATTCTGTTCGCACACCTGTTATGTGGTGCAATCCCATTACAAATAAATGAAAACGCCCACATCCTATCCTCATCAGGGGATGAGGCTCAGCTTGTGTTTTGGACCAAGAGCAAGCATCCCCAAGATGGTTACCAGAATGCCTGGTTAAACAGGTAAATTACTTACCTCAACCCAGGGACGGAGGCTCTCCCCCTGAGGACAAATTTTCCTCCATTTCAGGTACAGCCAACAATCTGTGCGAGGATCCTGCTTAAGGCACTGCTGCTGAACAGGTTTGAACACAGAGGCCTTGGACCTCTAATTTCCAACATCATGGGGTACCTTTTTGCCCCCCCCCGTGAATGCAAAGGAGGATTTTGGACTGAGGCTCCCACTAGTTGGACCCAGACTGCTGACTGCATGACTAAGGTGACTTACCTCCGTGCCAAGGTTGACCATAATCTCGGAGGAGTTCATCAGCCTAAATGGGTATGTGTTAACAAGCCAAAGATTATTCCCCCTAGTACAAGTAAAGCTCTCCAAAATTGTCCTGCAACTTGTACGCATACCCAGGCGATGCATGTCTCTTGTAATGCGTCGGCTTCACTTTGTGTTAATAAACAGGGAGAACAATTTTTTGAAGCCTCCCTAACTAAAACTCATGCAGCAGGGGGACCACTATTCATTATACCCCCATTCTCTTTGACCATGGAGGAGATGGCAAATACACCAAGCTACAGTCAGCTGGGTTCCAAGGCACTGTCGGAAAACCTTCCTACTGGCCCATTAAGGCCCCTACAGGGGTCTCTGATGGTGGAGGACCCACTTATTCTGTCAAGCATCCTCAGATAATCAAACTTTTGAAACCCCAAATCCCTGAGCTCACATATCATCCCTTAATGTAGCCTAAATCCCAGTCCCAGGTTTAGATACCAATACATTAGATATTTTGCAAACTACATTCTCCTAGCTTAATAATTCGAACCCCACCCTTGCTGGTGATTGCTGGCTCTGCATGACAACAGGGGCAATCATGCCTATGGCAGTTCCTATTAATTCTATCATGGACAATGATAATACATGCCAACCCGGATTTCCCTTTAAAGTACAGCCTATAGGCACTTTTACATTATTTCTTTTAGGCGCGATGCAGATTAATACCTATGATATTGATGTTCGACTTACTTCCTTTGGAAATTGCTCAACAGTATAAAATTATTCCTCACCCACCCCATCTCTTTGTCCCTCCAATGGCACAGTTTTTATGTGTGGAGGAAACTCGGCCTTCCCACGCTTCCAGCGAATTGGACCATTGGTTGTGTTCTTGCTTTATTACTCCCTGATATAACTATTGTCCCAGGAGATGAACCTCTACCAATTTCTAGCCTAGATACTTTAGTCAAAAGACATAGGTGGGCAATACAGGGTTTACCACTCATTGCCAGCCTTGGAATAACAGCTGCTGTGGGCACAGGTACAGTGGCTTAGGCACGGCTATTCACTCTTACCATCGCCTGTCTCAACAACTTATAAATTATGTACAAACTTTATCAGGAACCATTAAAGATTTGCAGGACCAAATAAATTCCCTGGCAGAAGTGTTCCTTCAAAACAGACGAGGCTTAGATTTGCTGACAGCTAACCAGGGAGGTATTTGCTTAGCCTTAGGGGAACGATGCTGCTTTTATGCAAATAAATCAGGCATAGTACGCATTAAAATTAAGCAGCTTCAAGAAGATCCAGAAAAGAGACAAAGGGAACTATTTGAAAATCCCCTCTGGATTGGGCATAATGGATTTCTACCCTACCTTCTTCCCCTATTAGTCCCTTTGTTGGGTTTACTTTTAATGGTGTCCATAGGCCGCTGCATTATAAAGAGGCTGGTACAATTTATTAAAGAACAGATTAATATTTTGGTTTCTAAGCCCATACAGGTCCACTATCATGGTCTGGAGATGGAAGACAGCACTGCCAACATTTAAAAGAATGTTCAACCCTTCTCACAGGCTTATTAAGTTTACATCCCCACAGATCTCTCTTTCTTACAGAAAACTATAAGTAACAGCTCTGAGCAACCATCTTCTACCCTTGCAATAAGGGTTCGTTCTCCATGGGCCCCTCCGCTTGGGGGAGGACACACCCTTGGAATGAGCACGTTAGGCCATAATAACGGAGGGTCCAGGAAGGACTGCAGGAGGATGGATCCACGGATCCCCAAACACAAGACCTCTGAATGACACGCTCTGGTGCATGGCGGTTGGCATGCTATCCCCTCAAAGACGTCTCCTCCAAAAACATGCCAAAGCCAACACGAAATCTCCTAGGAAAGATGCTCGCTCAAATCAGGAGATATTCTAAGGCATCCTAGAGAAACAGAGCCACTATCACCCCCTAAATCCATGGCCTGTAAGGTATGGTCGAATATTTTATATAACAAAAGGGGAGATGTCAGGGGCTAGAAGGAAGTTCTCTTTCAAAAAATAGATTGACCCAAGAAACAGCCCCCTGGGACACAACCTGTCTGGGAGACATCCCACAGCCATCTATCTCCTTTTGACATCCGGCTACCATCTGTCTACCTGAAACATCCTGAGGTTATCTCACCCTGTGAAGACATCCAGCAACTGCCGATAAGAGAGCTTTCCCATCCGCAGCATATAAATACCCTCTGAGAATAATAAAAGTTTGCAGCATGATCAGAACTCCTGTCTTGCTGTCATCTCTCGTGTCTCTTGTCCCTTCATTCCTCCCCAACTAGGATCGACACCCAAGTTGATGTGTCCTGCCAGCCGGGCCATCTGACACTAACCCATACCCTCCTAGACTCTGATGACAAATCCTAATATGATGGAGAAAAATAACCCAAACAGAATAGAAATACAAGCAGTTCAGAGGAGGCATGGTGTACAGTTGCACTTGCCTTTTGCATGATATAGGGTAGGTGTTATAAATCTAGTTAATTTTTAATTGAAATAGTTCTCCATGTGTTTTTAAAGTTAACAAATATGTGAATTCCTGTCTCCCTTTCTCTGTAGCCGATTCAGCACATGTATTTTTATATGCACATATAGAATCCTACCTGGTATCAGATGTACATTCTTGTGAGGTTGCTGACTTGGAAGATACAAATTGTGAGACGAGATCACTCCTCCTAAACGCTGTTGGAACAGAAAATTCAACCTATGGGTGAGCCTCCTAGTAGAACAACATTATACATAAATCCATGTTCAGTAAATTAAATATTTTTGCATCTGTGGATGATATATACTTCATGATGAATTTCGATTGGCATATATATTGCTACATTTTATTGTCTGGGTGTGTGTGTTGTGTGTGTGTGTGTGTGTGTGGAGTATATATATATATATATATATATATATATATATATATATACTCTCCAAATATTTCAAAATATGAAATATATGTGTCTTACATATACTACCTAAATTCATTCATGTTCATGTATGTGGATTTATAATCAACTTTTCACAATATTATTCTCAGAAATATTCATCCACCTGAATTACATATTTGTTTTCTAGTACTGAAAACTAACTTCAGTGAGTGGTGCATACAATCCTAATATTTCTACAGTAACTGACCCAGTTTAACATCAATGCAACTAGATTCCTCTTGGATATGATGTCTATGTTGAAGTTCATTTTATTCAACACTGGTACATTACTATTTGTTCAGTTTATACACATCATAGGATATATATTTCATCAACAACTTCAATAATTTATAGGATTTTGATTCACTTTCAATCATTTCCTGATTCAGAACACATGTATTCCTCCAGGTTACTTGATTGTTTTTTCATGAGACTTCTTTCCAAACGCTTTTTTTTTCGATTTCCATAATCATTTTGAAGAAAAACTGACACACTCTTCATGATAAACCATAACCCTAATATTACCATTAGATGTATTTCTGGTTGGAATGAATGATTGCATATAAATATACGATTTTCTGTTTATTTTCAGATATCAATTCAATCGAATATTTAAAGTTGGAACAAGTTATAATATTTAATCACAGTATCGTCTATTCATAAATTATCTCTATGTTCATAGACACAGAGTAAATCTATTTGTAACCCCAATACTAATTTTTTCATCTTCAAAATGTTGCTCCCAGAAATGGTGGAAGAAATACTCATGTCACCTAATCTACATATACATTTTATCACAGTAATATTCTGGACACAAAAAGAAGAGGTCACACTTATGATTGTATCAAAGCCTAAATGAAAAGTGAGCAGAGATTACTGAAAACATTCATGTCCAGTGTGCCTAATGCTCTCAAATGTCAATCCTATTGGTGACTACATATTTGTTTCTTCTTAAGACTATATTTTGAACCTCAACCCTGTTGCAAATGTCTAATCCTATCACTCAATTTATACTTTGCCTGATTTCCTAATGTCTCTATTGATGTCTGCTTACCTAAATATTTTCCCCAGTTCACCATTGTGACTGACCCTTCACGTGTGCTTACATTTACATTCACTCTCTACCCGATACACTATTGCTAAAGAACTTTTGGTCCAAATTCTGTACTCAGTCTTCTTCTGAAACTTATCGAATATCTTCCTAATCCTACCGACTATCCCTGTTCTAGTGGATGTTCACTTCTACATTCAATCATCCAAGGTACAAGGTCCTATGCCATTGATTATCGTTTTATCTGAAACACCTGTGCAGAACGTATATCAAAGCTAAGTATCCCAATCAATAGCGCAATGCCCTTCTGGGCTTCAAATCTTACCTAGATTTTTGTTTTCATACTTATATTTCACCTATATATTCTTATAAATATCACAGGTTCCCAATACCATTATTCATCAATTAGAATAATTCCTAACCCAAATCAAACCTGTTATTAACCCTAACCATACACTGTTCCCTCAATCTAACTTTACAGAAGAGGAGGGACCAAGTTGGTCTTACAATACAGGAATGTAGAAAATCTTCCACCTGTTGTGAAACTCAAAGGTCCATGAAGAAGTGATCCCTGGAGAACATGTAGGCAGCCATGAAGGACCTGAGAGAGCAAACGTCATCTTCCATTGCAAACAACCTGGTCAGGATGAAGGGTTGTGTCTGAATCAGCCTCTCTGTTCATAATGTAGAGAAGATGGACACAAACAGTCCTGTTTGGAGAGCTGTTCCTGGGTGCCTATGGTTCATATACCATTCTAACTTGTGAAAGTGTCACAGGAAGTAGGAGAAGCCTCGATCTCATGGGACCCTTGGAAGCAACTGTTAGGACAAAGTGGTTGCCAAAGCAGTGACCTCATTCAGTTCCTGAAGGAAGTGACCTCACCTCACTTCCTTGGTCATGGAACTCTCGGTACTTGGGATCCAGGAAGCAAGGTACCAAGAGCCTGTCCCAGTCCCAGTCCCAGTGGGCTCACTTGTTTGGATTTACCAAGGACAGAGTCAGTCTTTCATGGTACCTACAGATATGAGGATGGCCAACTGCCAGGAAAACTCAGAAGAGGGGCCTTTCCTGAGAAAGCAGATAGTGGCTCACCGCTGGCTCCTGACAAGTTCACAGAGTTGGTGATTTCCAGGGATCATAAGTTGGCCCACCAGTCAGAAGACACTCTGGATAGTCACAGACATACTTTGTAGAAGGTGGTGCCTCTGTGGTTGTCGGTGTGGGTTTGTGGTTTTGTCTCATGTTCTGAGAATAGGTAGAAAAGGCGGTTTGTTTGATTTGGAGTGAACTGTTTATAGTAAGTCGTTTGGCAAGCAAGAGTTCCTATGTCTGTGTATCCCACTGTGTCCATGGTTTTAGACATTAGAAAACAGAATGCATCAATTGTTGTGTCCTGTCTAGTAGAAAGCTTCCCAGCATTCATCCTGCCGAATTTATGAATGGATTTCAGCTTGCCTTATCGATGAGCAACATGTGGTATCTCCCAAAATTCCTGCATTCTTCATGAATTCTGGCTACTCTCCAGAATAGGCTCATGGTTTTGTGTCCAAGATATGTAGCAGTTCCAAGCCCTGTGACATGGCCATGTAATGGATAGCTGAAGGGAATGTCGAGCATCTCAAAAAACTCAGATATAAGTGTGACCATGATAGTCTAAGTGGAGAAACCCTGCTTTGGGCCTTTTGCTTACCTATTGTTCTGTTGCCCTGAATGTCAGGAAGGTCTTTGCCTCAAGACATTCGTTTGTGAAGCCTGAAGAAAACAGGTTCAAATGGAAATGAATGGACATCACCTGTGGATCTTTGCTTAATTCCTTTCGAAATGGAAGTGTCTGAATCAGCCTCTTGGCCCTGTGTGAGGCCGTGGCTTAGATTCTCAACCCCTGAAGAATCTAAAGAAACATCACATGTGTGCATCCAAAACAAAAATGGCCAAAAGTGCAGTTATTGTGGATGAAGTCTCTCCCCATTCTCTGTGAGGTTCCTGACCTCCATCAAGTTAGAATAGGGATCCTTTGGGCCAAATCATTTCTTCAAAGCCCTAAAGAGGCTTGCCCATAATTGCTTGAATTTTCCCGTGACTACAATTCACATAAAGAATCCAAACTGCACAGTCAATACGCCTCAAATTGGAGAAACAGAGAAGTATTAACAGCAGGCCTATATGAACACTCCTGGTTCACAGGAGTGGTGTCCAGGCCACCCTGAATTTAGGCAAATTAGGGGCAAGAGAGATTATTTAGGAGACTGTCTTGAGCTTCGCCCCTCGTGGAAAATTCCAGCGATAGGTTATGATGAGTGTCTATATAAAAGAACATGAGGGCCATGTGGGAGTGTTTTGGTTTTAATTGTGGTTGTTAGTGTGGTGGTTGGAAGAGATGACTGGGTCCACCTTGACATGAACTCTGGTGTTTTTCCCCTTAGAGACTGAGTTCTGGAACTGACCTCAGAAAAGTATTGCCATTAATTGTGTTGGTATTTTAGGAGGCCATGCATGAGAGTCGCCCTTGGAAACTGAGATCAAGGCCCAGGGTGGCTTTCAACAGAGCACTGGGAATCACAGCCAAGATATCACATAATTTTCTTCTGAAAGACTTGGCAGCCATAGTTGAGAGTCAAAAGACACATGGACCTCACATTGTAGAACTCAATGGGCCTGGCTTCATTTGACCTTTTGGCCATTCTTTGGGAAGCATTACCTGTGAGATTTCTCCAGAGCTTTCATTGAAATGAGCTTCGTCAAGATTAATGGTTCTGGAATGAACTGAAACTCACAGTGCCTCCAACGTCATTGTTGAAATATGGCTAGAAAAATACCATGAAATTTTTGAAATTTCCATGACCAGCTGGCACAGGAGAACCTTTGGATGTCCTGTTGCTGATCATGAGTATAACAGACAGTGCCTTGATTGACTGGTTTTAATAAAAATTGTGTAAAACAGAGATGCCAATAAGTTGGAGCCTGATGATTAGTGGGCCTAGAGCATTAGTAGGCAGGTGTGTGATAAAACATCTGTAGTGGGGCCATGTGGATCTGCCATTGGCTTCCAAAAGGCGTGTGACTGACATGATGCAGCCAGCAGTCCCTTCTAAGTAAAGGCATGTTGTTATATGGAGAGGTTTCAGGGCAATGTTCAGAATCGATTTGCTATGGTCAATGGGGAAAGCTATGTGATATAGAAGCATGGTTGGTGCATTCTCCTGCAGAAATTGAAATACCACATGTGAAAGAACTCCCTCCTGCACTGTGTCCCAGTTGAACTCTGTGTATTTCATGAAGCAAATACCAAACTCCCATTGTAGCAGCAAGAAACACCATGAAAATTGGAGGATGAACAAATGGCTTCACAGTACACACAGGGAGACACTTAGAACCCAGTGGCCACAGTTTACCTACAAAGATCAAATTCAGGACTGGTGTCTCATGTTAATTGGAAAATAAGAAACTATGTTTTACAGGTCACATAGGTGCAGACCCAGCTTTGATGATCTCAGTACAAAGGAAGCTAAAGCTCCTGATAACAACATATGTTTCAAGTGCCCAACCTCAGAGGCAATTTCTCAAGAAGTCTTTAGGCCAGCAGAGCTCCATGTTTATGGAGTGTTCACCCTGTATCTTACTTTTGGAAACACCTGTACCACCTTCAAGGTAGTGAACTCCTTAGCATATTCCATTCCAGATAAGTATTCACTGATTTTCTAATTCTTCTCCTCTAATTATGTCTTACTTGGGGCGAAGATAATGTCAAGCCATTGTCCTGGAGGAGTGGGAAGATTTTGTGTGGCACATATTTGCATACACATTGGATACATTTTCCAATTTTCCATTCGAAATACTGAATCCCTGACTCTAACCCCTACCATACTAGACTCTGACTACTAATCGTAATATGATAGAGAATAATAACCAAAACAGAATAGAAATACAAGCAGTTCAGAGGAGGCATGGTGTATAGTTGGAATTGCCTTTTGCATTATATAGGGTAGGAGTTATAAATCTAGTCATTTTTTTGTTGAAATAGTTCTCCGTGTGTTTTGAAAGTTAACAAATATGTGAATTCCTGTCTCCTTTTCTCTGTAGCCTATTCAGCACATGTAATTTTATATGCACATATAGAATTGTACCTGGTATCACACGTACATTTTTGTGAGGTGACTGACTTGGCAAATACAAATTGTGAGAAGAGATCACTCCTCCTAAATGCTGTTGGAACTGAAAATTCAATCTATGGGTAAGCCTCCTAGTTGAACAACATTATACATAAATTCATGTTCAGTATATGAATATTTTTGGGTCTGTGGATGATATGTATTTCATGATGAATTTCGATTGGCATATATATTGCTAGTTTTTAATGTCTGTGTGTGTGTGTGTGTGTGTGTATATATATATATATATATATATATATATATATATATATATATACTCTCCAGATTTTTCAAAATATGAAATATTTGTGTCTTATTTTGCACTCCCTAAATTCATTCATATTCATGTATGTGGATTTATAATCCACTTTTTAAAAAATTATTCTCAGAAATATTCATCCACCTGAAATACATATTTTTTCCTAGTACTGAAACAGTTTTCAGTAAATGGTGCATCCAAATCCTAATATTTCGGCATTGCAAGATGGCTGTGAAGACAGTGTGTCACACCCAGTGTACCCTGCCACTGCGCAAGTGAATAACGAGTTAGAGGGATGAAAAACTATCTTGTTAGGATCTTACAGGAAAATGGGTGTTTACCGAAACCTAGAAGAATGATTTCCACCACCGAGGTCAGGTAATTGAGTCTCAAACACAAGCCACTTGTGCAACTGGAGATCCATTCTGATTGATCCGCGTGACCTGCCCTGTGTCTACAAATGGTGAGGCACCACCGAGAAGCGACCAGCAAGCAGGGAGAAACGTTGCTGCGGATTCTGTGGAATCCTGCTGGCTGAGCATCCACTGAGCCCCCAGCTGAATTCGGGATTTCAGACGGGGAAGTTAGCAGTACATTTCTATGCCCCAAAGCGGAAACTCCACAAAGGAAACCAACAGCCACCATCTTGGAGAGCTGAAGTAACCACCACCACTCCCTGACAGATTGCAAGAATAAAACAGGTGTGTGTTTCTCAGCTCATCTCACATAAAGAGGGGAATTCGCATAAAATATCTCCTAGGCTTTTGGGGGAGGGATAATCAGAGCAAGTCTGCATAAAGACTGGGGGAAAACTAGAGGCACCTGACCTTCATCTCCCCTTCCCATCAGCGGCAAAAATGAAACTTGTCTAGCCAGTGCGGGGAGATGGGCAAGCGAAAAAAATTAAAACAATAGAGTTCCAGGGTTCCCAATAGACACCCTCCCCACCCAACAAACGGCAGACCCAGAGAACAGTTTGAGCTGCCGAGAAGCATCACTCAGGAGAAATCTGGTCTAGCAGGAGAAATCAGGACTAGCAGGATAAACCAGGGGACTAGAGGCCAGGCCCTCCTGACTGGTTGGCTGGAGAACGCCGGCCCACTGCCAGTGTGACTGGGCAACTGGAGACCACCTTCCTGCTGGCGCCAGCCCACCTGCTGACGCTATGTCTTGACGGCTGGAGAACGCGCGCCTGCCGGCGACCGAACTCGCAACTGTGTGGCTAGAGATCACCCACCAGCCGAAGACAGACCACAAGCTGCCCGCGCTACTGGGTGGCTGGAGACTGCCGGCCTGCCAGCGACCGGGAGCTGAAACCAACCAGAGACAAGCCAGTCCACCCACCCAATTCGGACACTCCGGCAAGGAGCCTGGGGCCCACCACAGCAGAGAGGTGACATCACTGGAGCTCGGCCGTCAGAATTCCTTAACAGCGGAATCCACTTAAGCAGGCATAGTCTACCAACACAAAGGAGAGAAAACAGAGATATATAAACCCATAACAAATCTATAGAAGAGAGCAGAAACACAGCAATCAAATAGAGCTGGAAAATGTCGTGAACATCATAAAAAAACAAGGGGAAACAAGGTGTACAAACAATGAAGGACAACTTAATACTACAGGAGAACCTAGAAGCATCAGAAACAGGGATAGGGAAAAAACTTAAGTCATACCTAACTCAGATGGAAATGAATAAGAGAGAAGACATGAGGCAGCAAGTCTAAGCAATAAAAGTATATTTTGAAAATGAATTAAACAAACAAATTCAAATGGCAAAGAACAAGCTTTACAAGGAGATAGAGATCTTTTAAAAAATCATACAGTAATTCTAGAAATGCAGGAAACTATAAACCAAATTTAAAACTCAAACAAGAATATTACAAATAGACTAGATCAAGTAGAAGTCAGAACATCAGATAATGAAGACAAAGTTTGTCAACTTGAAAAGAATATAGTCAACACAGAAAACATGCTTAAATCCCATGAGCAACTATTCAAGAGATGTGGGATGTCATAAAAAAAACAAATTTGGGAGTCATCGGGATAGAAGAAGGCATAGAAATTCAAACCGAATGAATGAACAACATATTAAATGAAATAATTCTAGAAAACTTCCCAGAGATGAAAGATGGAATGGATTGCCATATCCTGGAAGCCTACAGGACCTCAAACATTCAAAACCATAATAGACAAACTCCAAGACATATAATTATGAAGATAGCCAACATACAGAACAAGGAGAGAATATTAAAAGCTACGAAAGAAAGTAGGCAGATAACATTCAGGGGTAAACCAATAAGGTTAACAATTGATTTTTCATCACAGACTTTGAAAGCGAGAAGATCTTTGAACAATGTATTTCAAACACTGAAAAATAATGGATTCCAACCAAGAATACTGTATCCAACAAAATTAAGCTTCAGATTTGACAATGAAATTAAGTCCTTCCTGATAAATAAAAGCTAAAGAATTCGCAGACAGAACACCAGCACTGCAAAGCATTTTGAGCAAAATACTACAAGAAGAGGAATTGAAAAATAGTGCCCAAAACTAACAGCGGGAGGTATCTCAGTAAAGGGGTAAGAAAAAAACCAAAAAGTAAAAACTACCCAAATTAAAATAAATAAATAAATAAACATGACTGGAAGTACAAATCATATTTCAATTGTAACCTTAAATGTTAAAAATCTAAACTCACCAATCAAGAGACATAGGCTAGTAACCTGGATCAAAAAATAAATCCAACAATATGCTGCCTTCGGGAGACTCATATGAAAGGTAAAGACATACACAGGCTGAAAGTGAAAGGTTGGGAAAAATCATACCACTCATATGGCCCTCGGAAGCAAGCAGGAGTGGCCATACTCATATCATATAAAATCAACTTCAAACCTACGTTAATCAAAAGGGATAAAGTAGGACACTATATATTGTTAAAAGGAACCATCCACCAACAAGACATAACAATTATCAATTGGTATGCACCAAACAATTGAGCTGCAACGCTCATAAAACAAACTCGCCTCAAGTTCAAGAGTCAAATAGACTACAACACAATAATTATGGGTGACTTCAACACACCGCTCTCGCCATTAGACAGATCCTCTATAAAAAACTGAATAAAGAAACTATAGAATTCAACAGCACAATCAATAACCTTGACGTAACCGACATATATAGAATACATCAACCATCATCAAGTGGATACACTTTATTCTCAGCAGCACATGGATCCTACTCCAAGTTAGACCATATATTATGCCATTGGGCAACTCTTAGTAAATATAAAGGCGTGGAGAAAATACCATGCACCATATCTGATCATAATGGAATGAAACTGGAAATCAATGATAAAAGAAGGAAGGAAAAATCCTACATCACATGGAAAATGAACAATATTCTACTGAATGATCAATGGGTTACAGAAGACATAAAGGAGGAGATAAAAATATTTTTAGAATCAAATGACAATACAGACACATTATACTGGAATCTATGGGACACAAAGAAGGCAGTTTTAAGAGGGAAATTCATTTCTTGGAGTTCTTTCCTCAAAAAAAGAATAAAACAACAAATAAATAAACTCACAGTACACATCAAAAACCTAGAAAAGGAAGAGCAAAACAACAGCAAATGTAGTAGAAGACAAGAAATAATTAAAATTAGAGCAGAAATCAACGAAATTGAAACAAAAAAAACATTGAAAAAATTGATAAAACTAAAAGTTGGTTCTTTGAAAAAATAAATAAGATTTACAGGCCCTTAGCCATGCTAAGGATGAGAAGAAGAGAGGGAACTCAAATTACTAACATATGGAATGAAAAAGACAATATCACAACAGACAGTACACAAATACAGAAGATAATTAGAAAGTATTTTGAAACCCTATATTGCAATAAAATAGAAGATAGTTAAAATATCGATAAATTTCTTAAGTCATACGATCTGCCCAGATTCAGTAAGGAAGACACACACAATGTAAACTGACCAAAAACAAAGGAAGAAATAGAAGAAGCCATCAAAATACTACCAACCAAAAAAAGCCCTGGACCTGATGGGTATAGAGCAGAGTTCAAAAAAACCTTCAAAGAAGAATTAATACCAATACTTTTCAAGCTATATCAAGAAATAGAAAAATAAGGAGCTCTTCCAAATTCATTCTCGGAGTCCAAAATCACCCTGATCCCAAAACCAGACAAAGACACTTCAAAAAAGAAAACTACAACCAATATCTCTAATGAACTTGGATGCAAAAATTCTCAATGAAATCCGTGTGAATTGAATCCAAAAGCATATCAAAATAGTTGTGCACCATGATCAAGTAGAATTCTTCCCTGGAATGCAAGGCTGGTTCAATATACGGAAATCAATAAATGCTATTCACCACATCAATAGACTTAAGAACAAGAACCATATGATCATCTCGATAGATGTAGTAAAAACATTCGACACAGTTCAGCATCCCTTTATGTTCAAAACACTAGAAAAACTAGAAATAACAGGAACTTACCTCAACATTGTAAAAGCTATATATGCTAAACCTCAGGCTAGGATCATCCTAAATGGAGAAAACTGAAGGCATTCCCTGTGAAATCTGGAACAAGACAGGGATGCCCTCTATCACCACTTCTATTCAATTTAGTTCTTGAAATACTAGCCAGAGAAATTAGACAGACAAAAGAAATTAAAGGCATAAAAATAGGAAAAGAAGAACTTGAATTATCGCTATTTGTGGATGACATGGTAATATATTTAACAGACCCAAAAGGGTCTACAAAGAAACTGCTAGAGTTAATAAATGAAGGATATAAAACCAACACGCATAAATCAAAGGCATTCCTGTATATCAGCAACAAAACTTCTGAAATGGAAATGAGGAAAACCACTCCATTCACAATATCCTCAAAGAAAATAAGATACTTGGAAATCAACCTAACAAAAGAGGTGAAAACCACAGAACCCTAAAGAGAGAGATAGAAAAAGATCTTAGAAGATGGAAAAATATACCCTGTTCATGGATAGGCAGAACTAAATTCATCAAAATGGCGAAATTACCCAAAGTTCTATACAGGTTTAACGCAATGCCAATCAAAATCCCAATGGCATTTCTTGTAGAAATGATAAAGCAATCATGAAATTCATATAGAAAAACAAAAGACACAGAATAGCAAAAGAAATTCTAAGCAGGAAGTGTGAATCGGGAGGTATAGCGATACCAGAGTTCAAACTTTACTACAAAGAAATAGTAACAAAAACAGTGTGGTACTGGTACGAAAACAGGCAGGTGGACCAATGGTATAGAATGGAGGACAGAGAAACCAATCCACAAAATTACAACTTTCTTATATTTGATAAAGTGGCTATAAACATGCAATGGATGAAGGATAGCATCTTCAACAAATGGTCCAGGGAAAATAAGAAATCCATATGCAACAAAATGAAACTGAATCCCGTTCTCTCACCATGCACAAAAGTTAAATCAAAATAGATCAAGGAGCTAGATATCAAATCAGAGACACTGCGTCTCATAGAAGAAAAAGTTGGCTACGATCTATATACTGTGGGGTCAGGCTCCAAATTCTTTAATAAGACATCAATAGCCCAAGAGTTAATAACAAGAAAAAAACAAATGGGACTTACTTAAACTAAAAAGTTTTTTTCTCAAGAAGAGAAACAATAAGAGAGGTAAATAGAGAGCCTACATCCTGGGAACAAATTTTTACCCCTCACACTTCAGATAGAGCCCTAATATGCAGAATATACAAAGAACTCAAAATATTAAACAATAAGATAACAAATAACCCAATCAACAAATGGGCCGAGGACCTAATCAGACACTTCACAGAGGAGGACATACAATCAATCAACAAGTACATGAAAAAATGCTCACCATCTCTAGCAGTCTGAGAAATGCAAATCAAAACCACCTTAAGATACCATCTTACTCCAGTAAGATGAGCAGCCATTATGAAGTCAAACAACAATAAGTGTTGGCGAGGATGTGGGGAAAAGTGTACACTTGTACACTGCTGGTGGGACTGCAAATTGGTGAGGCCAATTTTGAAAGAAGTATGGATATTCCTGGAAAAGCTGGAAATGGATCCACCATTTGACCCAGCTATCACCCTTCTTGGACTGTTCCCTGAGGATCTTAAAAGAGCGTACTATAGGGATACTGCCACATCAATGATCATAGCGGCACAATTCACAATAGCTAGACTGTGGAACCAACTTAGATGCCCTTCAATAGATTAATGGATAAAAAAAAATGTGGCATCTATACACAATGGAGTATTACACAGCACAAAAATGACAAAATCATAGAATTTGCAGGGAAATGGATGGCATTAGAGCATATTATGTTAAGCGAAGCTAACCAGTCCTTAAAAAACAAATGCCAAATGTCTTCTCTGATATAAAGAGAGCAAATAAGAGCAGAACAGGGAGGAAGAGCATGAGGAAAATATTAACATTAAACAAAGACGAATGGGGGGAGAGAAAGGGAGAGAGAAGGGAAAGCTTATGAAAATTGTAGGAGACCCTCAATGTTACACAAAATCGCATATAAAATGTTGTGAGGGGAAGTGGGGGGGAAACAATGGAGAGAATTGAACAATAGCAGATGAGGTACAGAGGGAAGATGGGAGGGGAGGAGAGGGTGGATAGTAGGGGATAGGAAAGGTAGCAGAATACAACAGTCACTAATATGCCATTATGTAAAAGTGTGAATGTGTAACCGATGTGATTCTACAATTCGTATTTGGGGAAAAAATGGGAGTTCATAACCCAATTGAGTCAAATGTATGAAAGATGATATATCTTGAGCTTTGTAATGTTTTGAACAACCAATAAAAATAAATAAATAAATAAAGGTTTAAAATTTAGTGGGAAGAAATCAGCTAAAAATGGGTTCAGATGTATTCATTTTGCTATGCAGAAACTTTGTTTTGTGTAGTTGTAAATATCACAAATTTATTTTACCAGAAAATGCACATAAATTGAGATGAAAGGATAATTCACCTATCTTCATGAAAAATTCATAGCATTTTCTACACTTTTCATACTTCATTTTTTTCGTGAATATTTTGACATGGACAAGGTCTAGTCTTAGGCTATTCTTCTAGAATACTACCTCATCTGACAAGTTCGTACAATGTGTTGGATTGTTCTTTTCATCTTTTATTTAATAGTTTCTAGCTGATAATGTGTATTTTTCTTATCTTTATTTGGACATTATCTTTGCATTTTATGTTTTACTGGGGAAGAGACTCATCAAAAGCTCTTTATTATATGTATCAACAATCAAACATTTAGAGCATTCAATTATTCTTAATTTTGCATGAAAATAAATTGGTACCATTTTTCTTATAAAGATGTAGTATTATTAATAATGTCCCTACTGTAATAAGTAACTACTTACAAGAAGAATTAAACAATTGACTTTATATCAATTATGAACATGAAAAGTACTAAAATAAGTATTTGGCAATTAATACACAATTGATAGAAATCACAAGAACGCCGTTTAAAATGTCAGTGCATATGGTCCTTAAATAATAGGTTGTTCAAATAAAATTTCTCTAATTCATAAGAGTTAATATGCCATATTACAGCTTAATGTGATATAAAACCTTAAATTATCAGTATTGATAAATAAGAATGATACCTTTTTACTTAAATATGTTTATTTGATTTTCACTGTAAGATGTTAATTATGGAAGAATTGAGAATTAAGAAAGACTTGGTCTATATTATTTCTAACAGGAAAATCAAAGTACTTTTAAATATATATGTATATATATATAATATATGTAATGCATATGCATGAATATAGATACATATGTGTAATAAATGTATTGTAATATATCTATCAGGTGATTATAATTTTTAGATTTTCTCAAGAAAAAGAATGACTATAAAAAACAGTCTTAAACTTAAATTTCATAGCATACTACTGTTTGTAATGACATGAGAGAAAAATAGATATGGAGGGGAAACGAAAAAGGAAGGGAGAGAAGGGGGAAAATGGGGAAGAAAGTGAGTAAAGAAGAGGGACATGAGTGTATGATGTTAAGATAAAAGTGGAGGGGCTGGGTTTGTGGCTCAGTGGTAACATGCTTTTCTAGCATGTGTAAGGCACATGGTTCTATTCTCAGCACCACATACAAATAAACAAAATGAAGGTCAACCAACAACTGAAAAAATAAAAAAAGAAAAAAGAAGAAATATTACGAAAATTCCAAGCTTTGATGAATGTTAAATAAAAAAAATTATGTTACATAGCCTTATGTAATTTTAGACTATCCAAAATAGTCACTAAATGTTAGATTATTAGTGCTATAACTAAAAATCCATTGATCTTTCCTCTACATTCTGTGGCATGCTAGTGCTAAAATAAATTGTATTATTAATCGCCCCCAAAATCCTAATATTTCTACAGTAACTGACCCAGTTGAACATCAATGCAAGTATACATGATGTGCATTTTGACGTTCATTTTTTATTCAACACTGGTACATTACTATTTCTTCAGTTTATGCACATCATAGCATATATGTCTCATCAAAATTTCGCAAATTTATAGGCATTTGTTTCACTTTCAATCACTTCCTGCTTGAGAACACATGTATTCCTCCATGTTTCTTGACTGCTCTTTTCATGAGACTTCTTTCCAAACACATTATTTTCGATTTCCATTATCAGATTTGAAGCAAAACTCACAAACCCGTCACAATAAACCATAACACTAATATTACCATTAGATGTGTAACTGGTTGGAATGAATGGTTCTATATCAATATAAGATTTCTTACTTAGTTTCAGATATCAATTCAATCCATTATTTAAAGTGGAACCAGTTATATTATTTATTCACAGTACAGTCTATTCACGAATTATCTCTATATTCATAGACACAGGTACACCTCTTTGTACCCCCAATACTAATTTATACGTCCTCAAAATATAGCTCCTAGAAATGGTGGAAGAAATACTCATGTCACCTGATCTACATATACATTTTATCACAGTAATATTCTGGACACAAAAAGCAAAGGTCACACTTATGATTGTACAAAACCTAAATGGAAAGTGAACATGGATTACTAAAAACATCCATGTCCAGGTTGCCTAATGCTCTCAAATGAAAATCCTATTGGTGACTACATATTTGTTTCTTCCAAAGATTATATATTCAAACTCAACCATGTTGAAAATGTCTAATCCTGTCACTCACTTTATACTTTGCCTGATTTTGTAATGTCTCTATTGATATCTGCTTTCCTACATATTTTCCCCAGTTAATCATTGTGACTTCCTCGTCACATGTGCTGATATTTACATTCACTCTCTTAGCGATACCCTACTTCTAAAGAACTTTTGTTCCAAATCCTACACTCATTCTTCTTCCTAAATTTACCGAATATCTTCCTAATCCTACCGACTATCTCTTTTTGACTGGATGTTCTCTTCTACATTCAATCATCCAAGGTGAAAGGTCCTATGCCATTGTATATCGATTTATCTGAAACATCTGTGCAGAATGTAATTCAATGCTAAGTATCCCAATCAAGGGACAAATGACCTTCTGGGCTTCAAATCTTACTTAGATTTCTGTTTTCGTACATATATTTCACCTCTATATTCTTGTAAATATCACAGGTTCCCAATACCATTATTCATGCAGCAGAATGGTTCCTAACCCATATCGAACATGTTAATAACACTAATCATACACTGTTCCCTCAATCTAACTTTGCTGAAGAGCAGCGACAGTGTTGGTCTTACAATACAAGAATGTATGGGATCTTCCACCTGCTGAGAACATCAAAGGTACGTGCAGAAATGATCTCTGGAGAAGTTGTAGGCAGCTATGAAGGACCTGAGAGAGCAAAAGACATCTCCATGGCAAACAACCTGGAAGGATGAAGGAATGTGTCTGAATCAGCCTCACTCTTCTTAATGTAGAGTAGACCAAACCAGGCCTGTGTGGAAAGCTCTTCCCAGGTGAGTATGGTTGATATACCATTCTACCATATGAAATTGTCACAGGAAGTAGGGGCAGCCTCCATCTCATGGAACCCTTGGAAGCAACTGTTAGGACAAAGTGGTAGCCAAGGCAGTGACCTCATTCAGTTCCTGAAAGAAGTGACCACACCTCACTTCCTTGGTGATGAAAGTCTCTGAACTTGGGATCCAGGAAGCCAGGCATCCAGAGCCATTACCAATCCCAGTCCCAGTGGTCTCACTTGTTTGAATTTACCAAAGACAGAGTCAGTCTTTCTTCTTACCTGTTAAGGTCTGTAAACAAGTCAGATTGGCACCTGTTATTTTGCTGGAGAAATGTTAGAGTCTGTAAACAAGTCTGGATGGCGCCTGGCAAAATGCCAGAGGGAGTGGTTTGTGAAGTAAAAAAAGCGAGCCATTAAGTGTGAAGATTCCTTATTGGTTGACTGCTGTATCTATTTTATGCTAATGAGATAGGCTGTGTAAAATGTATAAATATCGCTCAGATCTTACAATAAACGGCTCTCATTCCTGCTGCATCAACATACACAAGTTATTCGTCACCCCCCAGGTTATTCTGCTGCAGCGGGACTGCGGCAGATGGTGGCCCGTTACGGGGAGCCCTGGGACACTCACGGGTAAGGGTCGAAAAAAGCTTTCTGTCCATAGATAGGACGGGAGCAATCTGCTCGTCCCTAGGCAGATAGGGCGATAGGAAAAATGACCATTTCGAGAAAATGGAGAAGATTGATGCAGTATGTTTGTGTCTTGTTTTGTCTTGAAATGTTGTATTGTCTTTGTGATGAAAATATGGAAGGGGTGAGAAGTAAATTGATAAGAGAAAAAGGCACCCCAGTGGAACCAAGAATAGTTAGGGCATGTGTTGATAAAAGCCCAGAAACTCTAGTCAGAAAGAAAAAGAAAGTTCAGAAGAAGAAGGATTATCAGGAAAAAAGTTGCAGCAAAAGGCTATTACTGAATACTTTTCGATACTGGAGGGTGCGTGAAATGACAAGGCGGCTGCCACCTGCCCAAGCCGATCATGGCGCAGTAAGAATTTTCCAAGAGGCAGTTGAGGGCTCTTCCCCACCCCCCTGCCCGGGGGAGCGGATCACCACTGTGAGCCCAAATCTAGACCTGACCTGGAGGCACAGTTTCGCAGGCTTTTGCTCCCTGTGCCCGGAAGAAGTTTGAGCCCAGTACTCTCCCTGGGGCCATCTGGGGCTGCCCAGGATCCTACAGCTGGCAGAAGATGCCACTGGCATCCCTGAAGTTTGATCATTTCCAAGGCCAGTAACTACAATGGGTCTCCCACACCTGCAGGCTGATGAGTAATGAGTACTATTAAGGCTTATTTCAAATGTAAAAAACCTTGAGATAATGTACTAAAATTCTTCAGAAGGTTGTTTTATTAGTGAAATGCTACAGGATTTTCTTTAGCCATCCGGAGTTCCTGCCTTCGTCCAAGTGCCGGTGAAAACAAAGGTGGAAGAATTTACAATGTTGCTGAGAACTGGAGGAAACTTCGGCTGAGAACCCGAGGAGACTTTGGAGCTATTGCTGTTTCTGCTACTACAACTTAAGCTAGCTGCCTGGAGAACTTACCTGGACTGTGATTTACCTGAACTCTGAGTTAATCTATTGAGACACTGCTTTATCTGGACTGAGACAACAGACTGTAATCTACAACAACTTGTAACTCGGTATCTTTGCTAACGGTGTCATTGCTGGTATAAGTTTTCCAAGGGCTTCTTGCATGGAGCCATGAATTGGATTGGTATTGTAACATTTTGTATCCTCCCTTTCTGTTTCTAGCAGGTTATTTATGGTGTTTCTGTAAAAAACACTATGGTCCTTATTTAAATTAAACAAAAGGGGGAAATGTTAACGTCTGTAAACAAGTCAGATTGGCACCTGTTATTTTGCCAGAGAAATGTTAGAGCCTGTAAAGAAGTCTGGATGGCGCCTGGCAAAATGCCAGAGGGAGTGGTTTGTGAAGTAACAAAAGCGAGCCATTAAGTGTGGAGATTCCTTATTGTTTGACTGCTGTATCTATTTCATGCTAATTAGATAGGCTGTGTAAAATGTATAAATACTGCTCTTATTCAACAATAAACGGCTTCCAGTCCTGCTGCATCAGTCTACACAAGTTGTTCGTCACCCCCCCCCCCGGTTATTTTGCCCAGCCAGCCGGGCTACGGCACTTACCTACTGATGTGAGGATGGCCAAATGCCAGGGAAGCTCTGAAGATGGTTCTTTCCTGATAAAGCAGGTATTGGCTCACCGCTGACTCCTGACTACTTCAAGAGTTGGCAAAGGAAAGCAGATTTGAGACAGAACAAGCAATTTTGGGGAACATAGTATGGCCCACCAGTCAGAGGACACTCTGGATAGTCACAGACCAACTTGGAGGAAAGAGTTGCCTTTGTGGGTGTGGTTGTGGGTTTGTGTATCCCACTGTGTCTGTGGTTATAGACATTAGAAAAGAGAATGCATCAATGGATGTGTTCTGTCTAGTAGAAAGCTTCTCAGCATTCATCCTGCCAAATTTATGAATGGACTACGACTTTCCTTATGAATGGGCAATACCTGCTATCTTTCTAAGTTCCTGTTTTCTTCCTGAATTCTGGCCACTCTCAAGAATAGGCTCATGGTTTTGTGTAAAAGATATGTACCACCTCCAAACTCTGTAACATGGCCTTGTACTGGATAGATGAAGGGAATGGAGAGGAACTCAGTAAGCTCAGATATCAGTGTGACCAGTAAAGTGTCAGTGGAGAAACACTGATTTGGGCCTTTTGTTTACCTATTGTTCCATTGCCCTGAATGTCTGGAAGGTCTTTGCCTCAGTCCACCCCTTTGTGAAGCCTGAAGAAAATAGTTTTCTAATGGAAAATAATGAGCATCACCTGTGGATCTTTGCTTAATTGCCATGGAAAGGGATGTGTCTGAATCAGCCTCTTGGCCCTGTGTGAGGCTGTGACTTAGATTCTCACCACCTGATGAATCTAAGGAAAGATCTCATGTGTGCATCCAAAACCAAAATGGAAAAAGAGCAGTCTTGTGGATGAAGTCTCTCGCCTTCCTCTGTAAGGTTCCTGATTTCCATCAAGTGAGAATAGGTATCCTTTGGTTCAAAAAGTTTTTCAAAGCCCTGCAGAGGCAAGCCCATAGGTGCTTGGATTTTCTCATGACTCCAATTCACATAAAGAATCTAAACCCCACAGACATTAGGCTCAAATTGGAGAAGCAGAGCAGTATTAATGGCAGGCCTATTTGACCACTCCTTGTTCACAGATAGGTTGTCAAGCCACCCTGACTTTAGACAAATGAGGGTAGGGAGCATATTTTGGATACTGTCTTCAGCTGCGCCCCTCATGGAAACTTCCAGGCAGAGGTAATGATGAGTGTCTATGTGGAAGTAGTTGAGAGCCATGTGGGAGTATTTTGTTTTTAATTGTGGTCATTTGTTCGGCTGATGGAAGAGATGACTGGGTCCACCTTGGCTTGAACTCTGGTGTGAGTCTTCTTAGAGACTGAGTTTGGAAATTACTGCAGAGATGTATTGCCATGAATTGTGTTGGGATTTTTGGAGGCCACACATGGTAGTGGCCTTTGGAAACTGAGATCTAGGTCCAGGGGGCTTCCCACAGAGCACTGGGAATCTGAGCCAGAATATCACATGATTTTATTCTTTAAGACTTGACAGCCATAGTTGAGAGTAAAAACACACATGGACCTCACATTGTAGACCTCAATGGGCCTGGCTTCATTTGATCTTTTGGCCACTCTTTGGGAAGTCTTGCCTGTGAGAGTTCTCCAGATGTTTCATTGAAATGGGCTTTCTCACCATTTGATGTTTCCAGAATGAATTAAATCCCACAGTGCCTCCAACCTCATCCTTGAAAAATGGCTAGATAAACATCATAAAAATTTGAAATTCCCATCACCAGGTGACACTGGATACACTTTGGATTTCCTGTTGCTGATCATGAGTGTACCAGACAGTGCCTTGATTGACTGGGTTTCATGAAAATGGTGTAGAACAGTGATGCAAATAAGTTAAAGTCTGTTGAGTAGTGGGCCTAGAGGAGTGTTTTGCAGGTCTGTGATAAAACTTCTCTGTTGGGATTATGTGGATCTGCCAAAAGGCTTGTAACTGACATGGTGCAGGCAGCAGACCCTTGTATGTAAAGGCATCTTGTTCAATGGAGAGGTTTCAGGTCAATGTTCAGAATCAGGTTGCTATGGTCAAGGGGGCAAGCTATGTGGGATAGAAGCCTGGTTGGTGCATTCTCCTGCAGACCCTGACGCACAACACGTGACAGATCTCCCTCCATCACTGTGACCCAGTTGAATTTCTTGTATTTCCTGAAGCCAATACCAAACTCCCAGTGCAGCAGCAAGAACACCATGAAAAGTGGAGAATGACCAAATGGCTTCACAGTCCACACGGGGCCACACTTAGCCTTCAGTGGCAAGAGTTTACTTACAAAGAGAGAATTCAGCCTTGCTGCCTCACTTTCTTTGGAAAATAAGAAACCATGTTCTGCAGGTCACATAGATGGAGACCCAGCTTTGGTGGTCTCACTAGAAAGGAAGCCATAGGTCCTGACAACAACATATACTTCAAGTGGCCAACCTCAGAGGCACGTTCTCCAGAAGTCTTTAGGCTGGCACATCTCCATATTTGTGCAATATTTACCCTGTCCCTTACTTTTGGAAACTCCTCTACCACCTCCAAGATTGTGAACTCGTAATCATGTTCCATTCCTGATATGTATTCACAGATTTTCTAACTCTTCTTCTTTTATTTTGTCTTACTTGGGGCAAAGATAGTGTCAAGGTATTGTTGTGAGTGAGAGTAGGAAGATTTTGTGTAGCACATATTTGCATACACATTTGATTTATTTTCCTATTTTACATTCAAAATACTGAATCCCTGACACTAACCCATACCCTACTAGACTCTGACCACTAATCCTAATATGGTGGAGAGAAATAATGCAAACAGAATTGAAATACAAACAGTTCAGAGGAGGCATGGTGTATAGTTGGATTTGCCTTTTGCATGATAAAGTGTAGGTGTTATAAATCTAGTCAATTTTTAATTAAAATAGTTCACCATGGGTTTTTGTAGTTAACAAATACGTGAATTCCTGTCTCCCTTTCTCTGTAGCCTATTCAGCACATGTATTTTTATATGCACATATAGAATCCTACCTGGTATCACACGTACATTTTTGTGACCTGGCTGACTTGGAGATACAAATTGTGAGAAAAGATCACTCCTCCTAAACGCTGTTGGAACTGAAAATTCAACCTATATGTGAGCTTCCTAGGAGAACAACATTGTACATAAATCCATGCTCAGTACAATAAATAATTTTGCATCTGTGGATGTTATATATTTCATGATGAATATTGATTGGCTTATATATTGGTACTTTTTAATATCTCTGTGTGTGTTTTGGGTATATATATATATATATATATATATATATATATATATATACACTCTAAAGATTTTTCAAAATATGAAATATATGTGTCTTATATACACTACCGAAATTCATTCATGTCATTCATGTTCATGTATGTGGATTTATAATAAAAATTTCACAAGATTATTCTCAGAAATATTCATTCACCTGAACTACATATTTGTCTCCTAGTACTTAAAACTAACTTCAGTGAATGGTGCATACAAATCCTAATGTTTCTACAGTAATTGACCCAGTTTAATATCAATGCAATTAGATTCCTATGGGACATAGTGTGTATTTTGATGTTCATTTTTATTCAACACTGGTTCGTTAATATTTCTTCAGTTTATGCACATCATAGGATATATATTTCATCCACAAATTCACAAATTTATAGGCATTTGTTTCACTTTCAATCACTTCCTGCTTCAGAACACATGTATTCCTCCAGGTTTCTTGACTGGTCTTTTAATGAGACTTCTTTCCAAACACATTATTTTCGATTTCCATAATCACGTTTGAAGCAAATCTCACACAGTCTTTATAATAAAACATAACGCAATTATACAATTAGATGTGTAACTGGTTGGAATGAATGATTGTATATCAATATAAGTTTTTGTGTATATTTTCACATATCAATTCAATCCATTATTTAAAGTGGAAACAGTTATATTATTTATTCACAGTATTGTCAATTCATGCATTAATTCTATATTCATAGACACAGGGTACAAATCTTTGTACCGCCAATAATAATTTATACATCTTCAAAATATTGCTCCCAGAAATGGTATAAGAAATACTTATGTCACCCGATCTACATATACATTTTATCATAGTAATATTCGAGACACAAAATGCAAAGGTCAAACTTATGATTGTACCAAAGCCTAAATTGAAAGTGAGCATGGATTAGTAAAAACATCCATGTCCATGTTGCCTAATGTTCTCAAATGTCAATCCTATTTGTGACAACATATTTTTTTCTTCCTAAGATTATATATTCAAACTCAACCCTGTTGAAAATATCTAATCCTATCACTCACTTTATACTTTTCCTGATTTCTTAATGTCTCTATTGATATCGGCCTTCCGACATATTTTCCCCAGTTCATCATTGTGACTGACTCTTCACATGTGCTCACATTTAAATTCACTCTCTATCCGAAACCCTATTGCTAGAGAACTTTTTGTCCAAAACCTGTACTCACTCTTCTTTCTGAAACTGAATATCTTTCTAATAATTCCAACTATCCTTTTTTGACTAGAAGTTCTCTTAAACATTCCATCATCCAACGTACAAGGTCCTATGCCATTGTACATCGATTTATCTGAGACATCTCTGCAGAAAATAATTCAAATCTACGTATCCCAATCAAGGGCCCAATGCCCTTCTGGGATTCAAATCTTACCTACATTTCTGTTTTCATACTAATATTTCACGTATATTTTCTTGTAAATATTGCAGGTTCCCAAACATTCCTGCAGAATGATTCCTAACTCATATCGAACATGTTATTAATCCTAACCATACACTGTTCCCTCAATCTAACTTTACAGAAGATTAGGGACAGAGTTGGTCTTTCAATACAGAAATGTAGCAGATCTTTCACCTGCTAAGATCCTCAAAGGTCCATACAGAAATGATCCCTGGAGAAGATGTAGGCAGCTATGAAGGACGTGAGAGAGAAAAAGTCATCTCCATGTAATGGCTCACCGCTGGCTCCTAATAACCTCACAGAGTTGGCCAAGGAGTCCAGATCTGAGACAGGACAGGCCATTTCTGGGAACATAGTATGGCCCACCAGTCAGAGGACACTCCGGATAGTCACAGACCTACTTGGGGGAAGGAGGTGCCTTTGTGGGTTGGGTGTGAGTTTGTGGTCTTTTCTCATTTTCTGAGAATAGGTAGAAAAGGCAGTTTGTTCATTTTGGAGTGTATGGTTTCTAGAAAGTAGTTTGACAAAGAGTGTGTTTCTATGTCTGGGTAACCCAATGTGTTCGTGGATGAAGACATTAGAAAGAGCATGCATCAATGGATGTTTTCTGTCTAGTAGAAAGCTTCCCAGCATTCATCCTTCCCAATTTATAGATGGACTTGGCTTGCCTTCTGGATGGGCAACACCTACTGTCTTCCTAAGTTCCTGTTTTCTGCCTGAATTCTGGCCACTAACCATAATAGGCTCATGGTTATGTGTCCAAGATATGTACCACCTCCAAGCTCTGGGACATGGCCATGTACAGGATAGCTGAAGGGAATTGGAGCATCTCAGAAAACTCAGATATCAATGTGACCAGTAAAGTCTCTGTGGAGAAACCCTGCTTTGGGCCTTTTGCATACCTATTCTTCTGTTGCACTGAATAACAGGAAGGTCTTTGATTAGGCCACGCCTTTGTGAAGCCTGAAGAAAACAGTTTTCAAATGGAAATGAATGGGCATCACCTGGGACTCTTTGCTTAATTGTTTGGAAAGGGATGTGTCTGAATTGGCCACTTGGCCCTGTGTGAGGCTGTGGCTTAGATACTTAGCACCTAATGGACCTAAAGAAACATCCCATGTGTGCACCCAAATCCAAAATGTCCAAAAAGCATTCATTGTGGACTACGCCTCTCGCCTTCCTCTGTAAGGTTCCTGATCTCCATCAAGTGAGAATAGGGATCCTTTGCATCAAATGAGTACTTCAAAGCCCTGCAGAGTCTAGCCCATTGGTGCTTGTGATTACGCATGACTCCAGTTCACATAAAAAATCTAAATCCCACAGTCAGTAAGCCTCAAATTGGAATTGTGGAGCAGTATTAAAGGCAGGGCTCTATGATCATTCCGTGTTCAAAGGAAGGGTGTCCAGGAAACCCTGACTTGTGACAAATGAGGTGCGAGGGTGCTTATTTTGAACACTGTGTTGGTCTGTGCCCCTCATGGAAACCTCCAGCGAGAGGTTATTATTAGTGTCTATATGGAAGAAGATGAGTGCCATGTGGGAGTCTTTTGTTTTTAATTGTGGTCATTTGTGTGGCGGTTGGAAGAGATATCTGGTTCCTCCTGGGCTTGAACTCTGGTGTGATTTCCCTTAGAGACTGAGTTGTGGAACTGTTTTCAGAGAAGTATTGCCATGAACTGTGTTGGGATTTTAGGAGGCCACACATGAGATTCGCCCTTGGAAACTGAGATCTAGGCCCAGGGTGGCTTTCCACAGAGCACAAGTAATCTCAGCCAGGATATCACAAGATTTTATTATTAAATACTTGGCAGCCATAGTTGAGAGTCAAAACACACATGGAGCTCACATTGTAGACCTCAATGAGCCTGGCTTCATCTGACCTTTTGGCCACACTTTGGGAAGCTTTGCCTGTGATAGTTCTCCATTTTTTTTGTTCAAATAAGTTTCCTCGCCATTTAATGGTTCCTGAATGATTGGAAACCCACAGTGCCTCCAACTTCATCCTTAAGAAATAGCTAGATAAATACCACCAAATTTTTGAAATTCCCTTGACCAGGTGGCACTGGAGAACCTTTGGATTCCTGTTGCTGATCATGAGTATACCAGACAGTGCCTTGATTGACTTGGTTTCATGAAAATGGTGTAGAACAGAGATGCCAGTAAGTTGGAGCCTGCTGAGTAGTTGGCCTAGAGCAGTGGTGGGGAGGTGTCTGATATAACATCTGTGGTGAGGCCATGTTCATCTGCCATTGGCTTCCAAATGGCTTGTGACTGACATTGTGCATCCAGCAGACCCTTGTATGTAAAAGCATCTTGTTATATGGAGAGGTTTCAGGGCAATGTTCAGAATCAGGTTGCTATGGTCAATGGGGCAAGCTCTGTGGGAAAGAAGCTTGCTTGGTGCATTCTCCTGCAGACCCTGACCCACCACATGTGACAGAATTCCCTCCAGCACTTTGTCCCAGTGGAACTCCTTGTATTCCAAGAAACAAATACCAAACTTCCAGTGCAGCAGCAAGAAACACCACAAAAAGTGGAGGATGAAAAAACGGCTTTACAGTAAACACGAGGAGACACTTAGCGCGCAGTGGCTACAGTTTACCTACAAAGAGAAAATTCAGCACTGCTGCCTCATCTTCATTGGGAAATAAGAAACAATGTCTTCCAGGTCACATAGATGCAGACCCAGTTATGATGGTCTAACTAGACGGAAGCTAAATCTCCTGACAACAACATATATTTCAAGTGCCCAAACTCAGAGGCAGTTTCTCAAAAGTCTTTAGGCCAGCAGAGCTCCATGTTTGTGCAGTGTTTACCCTGTCCCTTACTTTTGGAAACTCCTATACCACCTCCAAGGATATGAACTCCTGAGCATATTCCATTCCAGATATGTATTCACACATTTTTGTAACTCATCTCCTCTAATTGTGTCTTACTTTAAGCGAAGGTGATGTCAAGGCATTGTTCTGGATGAGAGTGGGAAGATTTTTTTGTAGCACATATTTGCATAAATATTGAATTTATTTTTCTATTTTCAATTCGAAATACTGAATCCCTGAAACTAACCCATAACCTACTAGACTCTGACTACTAATCCTAATATGATGGAGTAAAATAACCCACACAGAATAGAAATACAACCAGTTCAGAAGAGGCATGGTGTATAGTTGTACTTTCCTTTTGCATGATAAAGGGTTGGTGTTATAAATCTTGTCAATTTGTAGTTAAAATAGTCCTCTATGTGTTTTTAAAGTTAACAAATATGTGAATTCCTGTCTCCCTTTCTCTGTAGCCTATTCAGCACATGCATTTTCATATGCACATATAGAATACTACATGGTATCACACGTACATATTTGTGAGGTAACTGACTTTGCAAATACAAATTGTTAGAAGAAAACACTTCTTCTAAATGCTGTTGGAACTGAAAATTCAACCTATAAGTGAGCTTCCTAGTTGAACAACATAAATCCATATTTAGTAAAATCAATATTTTGGGATCTGTGGATGATATATATTTCATGGTGAATTTCGATTGGCATACATAATGCTACTTTGTAATGTCTGTATTTAGGTGTGTATGTGTGTGTGTGTGTGTGTGTGTGTGTATTATATATATATATATATTATATATATATATTTATATATATATATATATATATATATATATATATATATATTCACTCTGCTGATTATTCAAAATATAAAATATATGTGTCTTATTATACACTAACTAAATTCATTCATATTCATGTATTTGGATTTATAATCAACGTTTGAGAAGATTATTCTCAGAAATATTCATCCACCTGAAATACATGTTTGTTTCCTAATACTGAAAACTAACTTCAGGGGATCATATTATGGCGGTGATGGGAGTTCATTACCCCCGTGTACCGCCTCACATTGCAGGAGAAGGACAAGTTAGAACGGCTAAAATCTATCTTGTTAGAAATTTCCAGGAAAATTGGTGTGCTCCAAAACCTACAGGAAGGATTTCCATTGCACAAGGACCAGCTACGGGGGCTCAAACGCCAGCGATTTGTCCTCACGGAGGGTCACCCTGCTTATTCAGCAAATCACCCCACAGCTAGTGTCTGCAATGCGCGCTGGGAAACGACGAGAGAGCAACGCAAAGATATAGCCCTGTGGATTATGCGGGCTCCTGCCAGCTGTGCAATCACTGTGCTCAGTGTTGAGTTCTGGGTTTGAAACGGGGGAAGGAAGTGGTCCAATTCGGTTTTCCACACCGGTGAGAACACAGAGGAAGATAGCGGTCACCATCTTGGAGAGCTGACGTCACCATCCCTGTTTTCGACTCATCACAGCTCATTCAGATACAGAATAGGTAATTTCAGGCTGCCATTCGCCTTCATCTTGCAGACAAATTACTCAGGGTCAGTGCTGAAGAACCCACGAAAATTGCTTCTTGGATTCTGCTCCTATCAGAACATACACCGAGCCCGGAGCGGCTGAATTCCGGGTCCCGGAACTGCTCTGGCCCAGGGCTAAAAAACCTGCAGAAACTGTTTCTTGGTCTGGGTCCTGCTGAATACTGTAAAGGTAAATGCCAACTGAGCCTTCATAGACAGTGGCAACAGGATTGAGACGGGGCTTGTGAGGGCCGGTCAGGACTCACTCGTTGCTTTGGTCACCCGGCAAAGGGAAAGAAATGCTGCCATTCACATGGGATACCAACATGGCAGAGATCTGATGTGATCACAAAGCGGTGGAGGAGATAACTTCATCTATACCAGCGGCGAGAGAAATAGTTGGTCTCCTGGTAAAGAAAGTGAGTCACAAACATCCGAGTCTCTCTCACTTAGTCATCAAGCCAGAGGTGCAGAGCAGAGCTGCCGCCTGTGCCTGGAACAGGCCCAGCGACCCACCGGCATGGTAGTCACGTCACCCCAATTGGAGTAGGGGCAGAGCACACCCATGCCTGCAAGGTAGGCAGACGTACGACCGACCGGCAGAACAGGCCCAGGGGCCGGTCAGAATGGTAGACAGATCACCCCAATTGGAGGAGCATCACAGCCGCCAACCACACCTGCAATGGAGACTTTTCCACTATACAAGAGCAATATAAATATATAGGGGGAAAATTTCAAAAACACAACAGTTTCACCAAGCAGAAAGAAACGCAAGCTGTATGAAAAGACAAGAAAAGAAAGGACCACAAGCAATGCAGGTCAACTCAACTTTAGAAGAGGTAATAGATGCAGCATATGGAATGTCAGATAAAGAATTCAGGATATACATGCTTCATGTGATCTGGAATCTCAAGGAAGACATTAGACAGCGAAAATCAGACAATGAAAGATCACTTCAACAATGAATTACATAAAAAAATCCAAGTAGCAAAGATCAACTATAGAGTGAGATAGAGGTTATAAAAAACAAACAAACCGAAATCTTAGAAATGCAGGAAGTAATGAACCATCTTAAAAACTCAATTGAGAATACTACCATTAGAGCAGAATACTTAGAAGATAGAACATCAGACAATGAAGACAAAGTATTTCAACTCAAAAAGAACATATACAGCTCAGCAAGACTGTTAAGAAACCATGAGCAAAAGTGCAAGAAATATGGGATAACATAAAGAGACCAAACATAAGAGTCATTGGGATACAGGAAAGTATAGAGGTCCAAACCAAAGGAGTGAGCAATCTATTCAATGAAATAATAGGAGAAAAATTCCTAGACTTGAAGAATGAGACAAAATCCCAAGTCCTAAAAGTCTACAGGACGCAGAACATGCAATATCATAAGAGATCCACACCTAGACACATGATAATGAAGATACCCAACATACAGAATAAGGAGAGAATTTTAAAAGCTACAAGAGAAAGGAAGCAGATTATAGTTAGTGGTAAAAAAACCAGGATAACAGCTGATCTTTCAACACAGACTCTGAAAGCTAGAAGATCCTTTAATAACATATTTCAAACACTGAAAGAAAATGGGTTCCAACCAATAATCATGTATCCAGTGAAATTAAGCTTCAGATGGAAGATGAAATTAAAACCTTCCACAATAAACAAAAGTGAAAAGAATTTGCAGCTAGAAAACCATCTCTTCAAAACATCCTCGGCAAAACATTACAGGAAGTGGAAATGGAAAATATCAATGAAAACCAACAGTGGAAGGTAGGACATTAAAGGGGGGAAATAATCAAAGAGGAAAACAAACTATGTTTAGTAACATAAATAAACAAATATGGCTGGAAGAACAACCCATATCTCAATAATAACCCTAAATGTTAATGGCTTAAACTCACCAATTAAGAGACACAGGCTAGTAGAATGGAACACAAAACAAGAACCAACAAAATGCTGCCTACAGGAGACGCATTTTACAGGAAAAGACATACATAGACTCAAGGTGATACTTGGAAAAATCATATCACTCTTATGAACGTTGGAAACAAGCAGGAGTTTCCATACTCATATCAAATAAAATAGATTTCAAGCCAAAGTTAATCAAAAGGGATAAAGAAGGACACTACATACAACTCAAGAAAACCATATGCCAACAAGACGTAACAATCATAAATATATATGCCCCAAACAATGGTGCAGCTTTGTTCATCAAACAAACTCTTCTCAATTTCAAGAGTCTAATAGACCACAATACAGTAATCATGAGAGACATGAACACACCTCTCTCACCACTGGACAGATCTTCCAAACAAAAGTTGAATAAGAAAACTATAGAACTCAATAACACAATTAATAACCTAGACTTAATTGACATATATAGAATGTACAACCCATCATCAAGAAGTTACACTTTTTTCTCAGCAGAACATGGATCCTTCTCAAAAATACATCATATATTATGTCACAGGGCAACTCTTAGACAATAAAAAGGAGTAGAGATAATACCATGCATTTTATCTGATCATAATGGAATGAAACTAAAAATCAATGATATAAGAAGGAAGGAAAAATCATTCATCACTTGGAGAATGAACAATAGGTTTCTGAATGATCAATGGGTTATTGAAGACATCAAAGAGGAAATTAAAAAATTCTTAGAGGTAAATGAAAACACAGACACAATATATCGGAATCTATGAGACACATTGAAAGCAGTTCTAAGAGGAAAATTCATTGCTTGGAGTTCATTCCTTAGAAAAAGAAAAAACCAACAAATAAATGATCTCATACGTCATCTCAAAATCTTAGAAAAACAAGAGCAAACAACAGCAAAAGAAGTAGAAGGCAAGAAATAATTAAAATCAGAGCAGAAATTAATGAAATCGAAACAAAAGAAACAATTGAAAAAATTGACAAAACAATACATTGGTTTTTTGAAAAAATAAATAAAATCGACAGACCCTTAGCCATGCTAACAAAGAGAAGAAGAGAGAGAACTCAAATTACTACCATATGAAATGAAAAAGGAAATATAAAAAGAGACACTTCAGAAATACATAAGAAAATCAGAAATTATTTTGAATTAATATACTCCAATAAAATAGAATATAGTGAAGGCATTGATAAATTTCTTAAGTCATATGATATGCCCAGATTGAGTCAGGAGGATATAGACAACCTAAACAGTCTAATATCAATTGAGGAAATAGAAGATACCATCAAAATACTACCAACTAAGAAAAGCCCAGGACCGGATGGGTATACAGCATAGTTTTAAAAAACCTTTAAAGAAAAACAAAAACCAATACTTTTCAAGCTATTTCAGGAAAAATGCAAAAATCCTCAAAAAAATTCTGGCGAATCAGACACAAAATCATATATATAAAAAAAAAAATGTGCACCATGATCAAGTAGGATTCATTCCTGGGATGCAAGGCTGGTACAATATACAGAAATCTATAAATGTTATTCAACACATCAATAGACTTAAAAATAAGAACCATATGATAATCTCGAGAGATGCGGAAAAAGCATTCGACAAGGTACAGCATCACTTTACGTTCAAAACTCTAGAAAAACTAGGGATAACAGGATCATACCTCAATATTGTAAAAACAATCTATGCTAAGCCTCAGGCTAGCATCATTCTGAATGGAGAACAAGTGAAGGCATTCCCCCTAAAATCTGGAGGAAAACAATGATGCCCTCTCTCACCCCTTCTGTTCAACATAGTTCTCGAAACACTGGCCAGAGCAATTAGAAAGGCTAAAGAAATTAAAGGCATAAAAATAGGAAGAGAAGAACTCAAATTATCGCTATTTGCAAATAACATGATTCTATACCTAGCAGACCCAAAAGGGTCTACAAAGAAACTATTAGAGGTAATAAATGAATTCAGCAAAGTGGCAGGATATTAAATCACCACGCATAAATCAAAGGCATTTTTGTATATCAGCGACAAATCCTCTGAAATGGAAATGAGGACAATCACTCCATTCACAATATCCTCAAAAAAATAAATAAAATACTTGGGAGTCAACCTAACAAAAGAGGTGAAAGACTTATACAATGAAAACTACAGAACCCTAAAGAGAGAAATAGAAGAAAATCTTAGAAGATGGAAAAATATACCCTGTTCATGGATAAGCATAACTAACATCATCAAAATGACAATATTACCAAAAGTTCTCTATAGGTTTAATGCAATGCCAATTAAAATCCCAAGGTCATTTCTTGTAGAAATAGATAAAACAATTATGAAATTCATATGGAAAAATAAAAGACCCAGAATAGCAAAAACAGCTCTAAGCAGGAAGTGTGAATCAGGCAGTATACCGATACCAGACCTCAAACTATACTACAGATCAATAGTAACAAAAATAGCATGGTACTGGTGCCAAAACAGGTGGGTGGACCAGTGGTACAGAATAGAGGACACAGAAACCAATCCACAAAACTACAACTATCTTATATTTGATAAAGGGGCTAAAAGCATGCAGTGGAGGAAGGATAGCATCTTCAACAAATGGTGCTGGGAAAACTGGAATTCCATATGTAACAAAATGAAACTGAATCCCCTCCTCTCGCCATGCACAAGAGTTAACTCAAAATAGATCTAGGAGGTTGATATCAAATCAGAGACACTGCATTTGGTAGAAGAAAACTTTTGCCACAATCTACATACTGTGGGGTCGGGCTCCAAATTTCTCAATAGGACACCCATAGCACCAGAGTTAATCACTAGAATCAACAAATGGGACTTACGCAAACTAAATAGATTTTTCTCAGCAAAAGAAACAATAAGAGAGGTAAATAGGGAGCCTACATCCTTGGAACAAATCTTTACTCCTCACACTTCAGATAGAGCCCTAATATCAAGAGTATACAAAGAACTCAAAAAAATTAAACAATAAGAAAATGAATAACCCAATCAACAAATGGGCCAATGACCTGAACAGACACTTCTCAGAGGAGGACATACAATCAATCAATAAGTACATGAAAAAATGCTCACCATCTCTAGCAGTCAGAGAAAAGCAAAACAAACCCACCCTAAGATACCATCTCACTGCAGTAAGATTGGCAGCCATTATGAAGTCAAACGACAACATGTGCTGTCGAGGATGTGGGGAAAAGGGCACACCTGTACATTGCTGATGGGACTGCAAATTAGTGCAGCCAATTTGGAAAGCAGTATGGAGATTTCTTGGAAAGCTGGGAATGGAACCACCATTTGACCTATTCCCCTTCTCGGTCTATTCCCTAAACACCTAAAAAGAGCATGCTACAGAGATACTGATAAATCGATGTTCATAGCAGCACAATTCACAATGGCAAGACTGTGGAACCAACCTAGATTCCCTTCAATAGATGAATGGATTAAAAATGTGGCATTTATATAGAATGGCTTTTGACTCACAAGGTGCAGCCAGCAGACCCTTATATGTAAAGGCAAATTGTTATATGGTTTGGTTTCAGGTAAATGTTCAGAATCAGGTTGCTATGGACACGGGGGCAAACTATGAGAGATAGAAGATTGGATGGTGCATTCTCCTGCAGACCCTGACCATACACACGTGACAGAACTCTCTCCATCACTGTGTCCCAGTTGAACTCCTTGTATTTTGTGATGCAAATACCAAACTCCCAGTGCAGCAGCAAGAAACCCACGAAAAGTGGAGGATGACCAAATGGCTTGACAGTTCAAACGGGGAGACACTTAGGTTCCAGTGTCCACACTTTACTTAGGAAGAGAGAATTCAGCACTGTGGTCTCATGTTCATTGGAAAATAAGAAACCATGTCCTCCAGGTCACATAGATGCAGACCCATCTTTGAAGGTCTCACTACAAATGAAGCTAAAGCTCCTTACAACAAAATATATTTCAAGTGCCCAACCTCAGAGAGACTTTCTCAAGAAGTCTTTAGGCCAGCAGAGCTCCATGTGTGTGGACTGTTTAACCTTTCCCTTACTTTTGGAAACTCCTTTAACACCTCCAATTTTTTGAACTACTGAGCATATTTAATTCCACATATGAATTCACAGATTTTCTAACTCTTCTCCTCTAATTGTGTTTTACTAGGGTCGAAGGTAATGACAAGGCATTGTTCTTGATGACAGTTGGAAGATTTTTGCGTAGCATATGTTTGCGTACACATTGGATTCATTTTCCTATTTTCCATTCAAAATACTGAATCCCTGACACTAACCCATACCCTACTAGAGTTTGACGATTAATCCTAATATTGTGAAGAAAAATAACCCAAAGAGTATAGAAATACAAGCAGTTCAGAGGAGGCATGGTGTATACTAGGTCTTGCCTTTTGCATGATAAAGGGTAGGTATTATAAAAATTGTCAATTTTTAATTGAAATAGTTCTACATGTATTTTTAAAGGTAACAAATATGTGACTTCCTGTCTCCTTTTCTCTGTAGCCTATTCAGCACATGTATTTTTATACGCACATATAGAATCCTACCTGGTATCACACATAATTTCTTTTGAGGATACTGACTTGGAAGATAAAAATTGTGAGAAGAGATCATTCCTCCTAAATGCTGTTGGAACTGAAAATTCAACCAATGTCAGCTTCCTAGTAGAACAACATTATACATGAATCCATGTTAAGCAAAATGAATATTTTTCGATATGTGGATTATATATATTTCATGATGAAATGCGATTGGCATATATATTGCTACTTTTTAATGTCTGTGCGTGTGTGTGTGTGTGTGTGTGACTCTCCAAGTTTTTTAAAATATGAAATATATGTGTATTATATACACTCCCTAAATTCATTCATGTTCATGTATGTGGATTTCTAATCAACTTTTCAGAAGATTATTCTCAGAAATATTCCACCACCTGGAATACATATTTGTTTCCCATTACTGAAATCTGACTTCAGTTAATGGTTCATACAAATCCTAACATTTCTACATTAACTGACCCAGTTTAACATCAATGCAAGTAGATTACTATGGGACAAGATGTCAATTTTGAACTTCATTTCTATTCAACACTGCTACATTACTATTTCTTCACGTTTAGCCCATCATAGCATATATATTTCATCCACAAGTTCACAAATTTAGAGGCATTTGGTTCACTTTAAATCCCTTCCTGCTTTTGAACACATGTATTCATCCAGGTTTCTTGACTGGAATTTTTTGAGACTTCTTTCCAAACACATTATTTTCGATTTCCATAATCCTTTTGAAGAAAATCTCACACACCCTTCATGATAAACCATAACCTAATATTACCATTAGATGTATAACTGGTTGGAATGAATGATTGTATATCAATATTAGATTTCCTGTATATTTTCAGATATCAATTAAATGAATTATTTAAAGTGGAACCAGTTATATTATTTATTCACAGTATGGTCTACTCACGCGTTATCTCTATATTCACAGACACAGCGTACACCTCTTTGTACCCCCAATACTAATTTATACGTCTTCTCAATATTACTCCCGGAAATGGTTGAAGAAATACTCATGTCACCTGATCTACATATACATTTTATCACAGTAATATTCTGGACAAAACTGCAAAGGTCACACTTATGATTTTACAAAGCCTAAATGGAAAGTGAATACGGATTACTAAAAACATCCATGTCCAGGTTGCCTAATGCTCTCAAATGTCATTCTTTGGTGACTACATATTTGTTTCTTCCTAAGATTATATATTCAAACTCAATCCTGTTGAAAATGTCTAATCCTAACACTCACTTTGTACTTTGCCTAATTTCCTATTGTCTTCCTCGATATTTGCTTTCCTACATTTTTTCCCTAGTTCATCTTTGTGACTGACTCTTCACATGTGCTGACATTGGCATTCACTCTCTAATCGAAACCCTGTTGCTAAAGATTTTTTTTTCCAAATTCTATACTCACACTTCTTCCGAAAACTACCGATTATCTTCCTAATCTTACCGACTATCCCTTTTGGAGTTGATGTTCCCTTCTAAATTCAATCATCCAAGGTACAAAGTCTTATGCCATTGTATATTGATTTATCCAAGAAAACTCTGCTGAAGGTAATTCAATGCTAAGTATCCCAATCAAGGGCCCAATTCCCTTCTTGGCTTCAAATCTTACCTAGATTTCTGTTTTCATACATATATTTCACCTCTATGTTCTTATAAATATAGCAGATTCCCAATATCATTATTCATCCCTCAGAATAATTCCTAACCCAAATTGAACAAGTTATTAATGCTAACCATACACTGTTCCCTCAATCTAACTTTACAGAAGAGCGGGACAGAGTTGGTCTTACAATACAGGAATATAGGGGATCTTCCACCTGCTGAGAACCTCAAAGGTCCATGCAGATATGACCCCTGGAGAAGATATAGGCAGATATGAAGGACCAAACAAGGCCTGTGTGGAGAGCTGTTCCTGGGTGCCTATGGTTGATATACCATTCTAACTTGTAAAAGTGTCACATGAAGTAGGGGTAGCCACCAGCACTTGTCCCCGTTGAACTCCTTGTATTTCGTTAAGCAAATACCAAACTCCCAGTGCAGCAGCAAGAAACACCACGAAAATGGAGGATAAACAAATGGCTTCACAGTCCACATGGGGAGACACTTTGCCCCCAGTGGCCACAGATTACCTACAAACAGGGAATTCAGTACTGCTGCCATATGTTCATTATTAAATAAGATACCATGTTCTCCAGGTCACATAGATGCACACCCAGCTTTGATGGTCTCACTACAAAGAAACTGTAGCTCCGGACAACAATATAAATTTAAGTGCCCAACCTCAAAGCCAGTTTCTCAAGAAGTCTTTAGGCCAGCAGAGCTCCATGTTTGGGTTGTGTTTACAATGTCCCTTACTTTGTGAAACTCCTCCACCACATCCAAGGTTGTGAACTCCTGAGAATTTCCCATTCCAGATTGGATTTATTTTCCAATTTTCACTTCTACAGTAACTGACCTAGTTTTACATCAATGCAAGTAGATTCCTATGGAATATGATGTGTATTTTGAGTTCATTTTTATTCAACACTGTTACATTACTATTTCTTCAGTTTATGCACATAATAGGATATATATTTATTCCACAAGTTAGGAAGTTTATAGGCATTTGTTTCACTTTCAATCACTTTCTGCTTCAGAACACATGTATTCCTCCATGTTTCTTGACTGGTCTTCTCATGAGACTTCTTTCCAAACACATTATTTTCTATTTCCGTAATCACTTTTGAAACAAAACTCACACACCCTTCATTATAAACCATAACTCTAAGATTACCATTAGATGTAAAACTCTTTGGAATGAATGATTGTATATCAATATAAGATTTCCTATATATTTTCAGATATCAATTCAATCCATTATTTAAGTGGAACCAGTTATATTTTTTCCCAGTATGATCTATTTATGCATTATCTTTATATTCATAGACACAGCGTACACCTCTTTGTACCCCCAATACTAATTTATTCGTCTTCACAATATTGCTCCCGGAAATGGTGGATTAAATACTCATTTCACCTGATCTACATATACATTTTATTACAGTAATATTCTGGACACCAAATGCAAAGGTCACACTTATTATTGTACCAAAGCGTAAATGGAAAGTGAGCATGGATTACTAAAAACATCCATGTCCACATTGCCTAATTCTCTCAAATGTCAATCCTATTCCTGACTACATATGTGTTTCTTCCTAAGATTATATATTCAACCTGAACCCTTTGAAAATGTCTAATCCTATCACTTTATAGTTTGCCTGATTTTGTAATGTCTCTATTGATATCTGCTTTCCTACATATTTCCCAAGTTCATCATTGTGATTGACTCTTCACATGTGCTGACAAACATATTCACTCTCTAACCAAAACCCTATTGCTAAAGAACTTTTGTTCCAAATACTATACTCACTCTTCTTCCTATACCTACCGACTATCTTCCTAATCCTACCGACTATCCCTGTTTGACTGGATGTTCTCTGGTACATTCAATCATCCAAGGTAGAAGATCCTATGCCATTGATTATAGATTTATTTTAGACATCTGTGCAGAAAGTAATTCAATGCTAATTATCCCAGTCAAGGTCCCAATGCCATTCTGGGCTTCGAATCTTACCTAGATTTCTGTTTTTATAATTATATTTCACCTCTATATTCTTTTAAATATTTTAGGTTCCAAATACCATCATTCATCCAGCAGAATGATTTCTAACCCAAATCAAACATGTTGTTAACCTTAACCATTCACTGTTCCATCAATCTAACTTTACGGAAGAGCAGGGATAGAGTTGGTCTTAAAACACAGGAATGTATGAGATATTTCACCTGATGAAAACCTCAAAGGTACATGCATAAATGATCCCTGAAGAACATGAAGGCAGCTATAAAGGACCTGAGAGAGCAAAAGTCATCTTCAATGGCAAACAACCTGGTCAGGATGAAGGGTTCTGTCTGAATCAGCCTCTCTCTTCTTAATGTAGAGAAAATGGACCAAACCCAGCCTGTGTGGGTAGCTGTTCCAGGGCGCCTATTATTGATATACCATTCTAACTTGTGAAAGTGTAACAGGAAGTAGGGGCAGCCTCCTTCTCATGTGACACTTGGAAGCCACTGGTAGGACAAAGTGATTGCCAAGGCAGTAACCTCATTCAGTTCCTGAAGGAAGTGACCTCACCTCACTTCCTTGGTGATTAAAATCTCTGAACTTGGGATTCATGAAGCCAGTCACCCATAGCCAGTCTCAGTCCCAGTCCCAGTGGTCACACTTGTTTGGATTTACCAAAGACAGAGTCAGTCTTTCTTGGTAACTACTGATCTGAGGATGGCCAAATGCCAGGAAAGCTCTGAAGAGGAGCCGTTTCTGAGAAAGCAGGTAGTGGCTCACCTCTGGCTCCTGACACCTTCACAGAGTTAGCCAAGGAGACCAGATCTGACACAGGTCAGGCCATTTCAGGGGAATATAATATGGTCCACCAGTCAGAGGACACTCTGGATATTCACAGACCTACTTGAGTTAAGGAGGTGCCTTTGTGGGTGTGGGTGTGAGTTTGTGGTTTTGTCTAATGTTTTGAGAATAGGTTGGAAAGGCGGTTTGTTTGGATTGGAGTGGACTGTTTCTAGTAAGTCGTTTGACAAGGCGAGTGCTTCTATGTCTGTGTTTCCCACTCTGTCCGTGGTTGTAGACATTAGAAAAGACAATGCATCAAGGATGTGTCCTGTCTAGTAGAATGCTTCCCAGCATTCTTCCTGCCCGATTTAGGAATGGACTGTGGCTCGCCTTATGCATGGGAAACACCTACTAACTTTCTAAGTTCCTGTTTTCTTCCTGAATTCCGGCAAATCTCAAGAATAGGCCCATGGTTTTGAGTCCAAGATATGTACCACCTCCAAGCTCTGTGACATGGCCATGTACTTGATAGCTGTAGGGAATGGGAACATCTTAGAAAACTCAAATAATTGTGTGACCAGTAAACTCTCAGTGGAGAGACCCTGCTTTGGTTTATTTGCATACTTATGGTTATGTTGCCCTGAATGTCAAGAAGGTCTTTGCCTAAGGCCACCCCTTTGTGAAGCCTGAAGAAAACTGTTTTCAAATGGAAATAAATGGGCATAACATGTTGCTCTTTGCTTAATTGCTTTGGAAAGGGATGTGTCCGAATCAGCCTCTTGGGCCTCTGTGAGGTTGTGGCTTAGATTCTCAGCACATGATAGATCTAAAGATAGATTCCATGTGTGCAATCAAAACCAAAATGGCAAAAAAATTAGTCATTGTGGATGAGTCTCTTGCATTCCTCTGTTAGGTTCTTTACCTCCATCAAGTGTGAATAGGAATCCTTTAGGTCAAATGAGTTCTTCAAAGCCCTGCAGAGGTGCTTGTGTTTTCTCAAGACTCCAAATCACATAAAGAATCTATACCTGAGAGTCAGTAGGCCTGAAATTGGAGAAGGAGAGCAGTATTAATGGCAGGCCTATTTGATCACTCCTGGTTCACAGGAAGGGTGTCCATGTCACCCTGACTTTAGGCAAATGAGGGGCAAGCAACATTATTTTGGACACTCTCTTGGGATGCATTCCGCATGGTAACCTCGAGCCAGAGGTTATGATGAATGTCTATATTTAAGAAGATGAGGGCCATGTGGGTGTATTTTGGTTTTAATTGTGGTCATTCTTGTGGCAGTTGGAAGAGATGACTGGATCCACCTGGGCTTGAACTCTGGTGTCATTCCCCTTAGAGACTGAGTTCTGGAACACACATCAAGGAAGAATTGCCATAAATTGTGTGGGGATTTTAAGAGGCCACGCATGAGAGTCGCCCTTGGAAACTGAGATCTATGCCCACGGTGGCTTTCCACAGAGCACTGGGAATCTCAGACAGGATATCACATGATTTAATTCTGACAGACTTGGCAGCCATATTTGATAGTCAAAACACACATAGACCTCAATTGTAGACCTCAATGGGCGTGGCTTCATGTGACCTTTTGGCCATGCTCTGGGAAGCCTTGCCTGTGAGAGTTCTCCAGAGCTTTCATTGAAATGATCTTCCTCAACATTGAATGATTCCTGAATGAATTGAAATAAACAGTGCCTCCAACTTTATCCTTGAAAATTGGCTAGATAAATACCATGAAATTTTTAAAATTCCAATGACCAGGTGGCACTGAAGAACCTTTGGATGTCCTGTTGCTGATCATGAGTGTACCAGACAGTGCCTTGATTAACTGGTTTTCATGAATATGGTGTAGAACAGAGATGCCAGTAATTTGGAGCCTGCAGAATAGTGGGCCTAGAGCAGAGGTGATTAAGTGTGTGATAAAACATCTGTGGTGGGGTCATGTGGATCTGCCATTGTCTTCCAAATGGCTTGTGACTGACATGGTGCAGCCAGCAGAACATTGTATGTAAACGCATCATGTTATATGGAGAGGTTTAAGGGCAATGTTCAGAATCAGGTTGCTATGGTCACGGAGGCAACCTATGTGGTATACAAGCCCTGTTGGTGCATTCTCCTGCAGACCCTGACCCACCACATGTGACAGAACTCCCTCCAGCACTGTGGTCAAGTTTAACTCCTTGTATTTCATGAAACAAATACAAAACTCTGAGTGCAGCAGGAGACATTATAAAAAGTGGAGGATGATGAAATGGCTTCACAGTCCACATGGGGAGACAAATAGACCCCAGTGGCCATAGTTTACCTACAAAGAGAGAATTCAGCACTGCTGCTTTATGTTCATTGGAAAATTATAAACCATGTGCTCAAGGTCACAGAGATGCATAAACAGCTTTGATGGTCTTACTAGAAAAAAAGCTAAAGCTCCTGAAAACAACATATATTTCAACTGTCCATCTTAGAGGCAGTTTCTGCAGAGTCTTTAGGCTGGCAAATCTTCATGTTTGTGGAGTATTTACATAGTCCCTTACTTTTGGAAACTCCTCTACCATCTCCAAGGTTGTGAAATCCGGAGCAGTTTTCATTTCAGGTATGAATTCAAAGATTTTCTAACTGTTTTCCTCTAATTGTGTCTTACTTGGGGTGAAAATAATGTAAAGTTATTGTTCTAAATGAGAGTGGGAAAATTTTTGTGTAACACTAATTTGCATACACATTGATCCATTTTCCAATTTTCCATTTGAAATACTGAATCCCTGACAGTAACTCATACCCTACTATACTCTGACTACTAATCCTAATATGATGGAGAATAATACCCAAACAGAATGAAAACACAAGCAGTTCAGTGGAGACATGGTGTACAGTTGGACTTCCCTTTTGCATGATTAAGGGTAGGTGTTATAAATCTAATCAATTTTTAATTGAAATAGTCCTCCATGTGTTTTTAAAGTTCACAAATATGTTGATATGTCTCCCTTTCTCTGTAGCCTACTCAGCACATGTATTTTTATATGCACATAGAGAATCCTACCTGGTATCACACGTACATTTTCATGAGTTGGCTGAATTGGCAGATACAAATTGTGAGAAGAGATCAGTCCTCCTAAACCCTGTGGGAACTGAAAATTCAAACTATGTGTGAGCTTCCCAGTAGAACAATATTATACATAAATCCATGTTCAGTATAATAAATATTTTTGCATCTGTGGATGATGTATATTACATGATGAATTATGATTAGCATGTATTTATTGATACTTTTTAATGTATATTTGTGTTTATTTAAAATATATATATATATATATATATATATATATATATATATATATATATATATATATATATATCTCCAGATTTCTCAAAATATGAAATATATGTGTCTTATACACACTCTGTAAATTCATTCATGTTCATGTATATGGATTTATAATCAACTTTTCAGAAGATAATTCTCAGAAATATTCATCCACCTGAAATACATATTTGTTTCCCAGTACTGAAAACTAACTTCAATCAATGGTGTTTACAAATCCTAATATTCTACAGTAACTGACCCAGTTTAACATCAATGCCAGTAGATTCCAATGGGACATGATGTCTATATTGACCTTCATTTTAATCCAACACTGGTACATTACTATTTCTTCAGTTTTTGCACATCATAGGATATGTATTTCATCCACAAGTTCACAAATATATAGGAATTTGTTTCACTTTCAAACACTTCTTGCTTCAGAACACATGTATTCCTCCATGTTACTTGACTCGTCTTTTCATGAGACTTCTTTCCAAATACATTATTTTCAATTTCCATAATCAATTTCGAAGCTAAACTCACACACTCTTCATGATGAACCATAACATTAATATTAACATTAGATGTATAACTGGTTGGAATGAAAAATTGTATATCAATATAAGATTTCCTCTATATGTTCACGATTCAATTCAACCCATTATTTAAAGTTGGAACCAGTTATGTTTTTTATTCACAGTATTGTCTATTAATGCATTATCTCTATATTCATAGATACAATGTACTCCTCTTTGTCCCTTCAATACTAATTTATACGTCTTCAAAATATTGCTCCCAGAAATGGTGGAAGAAATACTCATGTCACCTTATCTATATATAGATTTCATCACAGGAATATTCTGGACACAAAAAGCGAAGGTCACACTCATGATTGTATCAAAGCCTAAATGCCAAGGGAGCGTGGATTACTAAAAAGAACCATGTCCAGGTTGCCTAATGCTCTCAAATGTAAATCAAATTGGTGACTACATGTTTGTTTCTTCCTAAGATTATATATTCAACCTCAAACATGTTGAAAATGTCTAATCCTATCACTCACTTCATACTTTGCCTGATTTTGTAATATCTTTATTGATACCTGCTTTCATACATATTTCCCCCAGTTCATCATTGTGACTGACACTTCACATATGCTGACATTTACATTCACTCTCTACCCGAAACCCTATTGCTAAAGAACTTTTGGTCCAAATCCTATACTCACTCTTCTTTCTAAACCTACTGACTATCTTCCTAATGCTACTGACTATAGTTTTTTGACTCGATGTTCTCTTCGACAATCAATTATCCAAGGTATAAGGTCCTATGCCATTGTATATCAATTTATCTGAGACACATGTGCAGAACATAATTCAAACCTAAGTATCCCACTCAAGGGCCCAGTTCCTTTCTGGCTTCCAATCTTACCTAGATTTCTGTTTTTATACTTATATTTTACGTATATATTTTTGTAAATATCACAGGCTCCCAATACCATTATTCATCCGGCAGAAAGATTCCTAACGCAAATCAAACATGTTATTAACCCTAAACATACACTTTTCCCTCAATCTAACTTTACAGAAGAGGAGGGACAGAGTTGGTCTTACAATACAGGAATGTAGGGGATCTTCCACCTGCTGAGAACATCAAAGGTATATGCAGAAATGATCCCCTGAGATGATGAAGGAAGCTATGAAGGACCTGAGAGAGCAAAAGACATCTTCCATGGCAAACTATCTGGTCAGGATGAAGGGATGTGTCTCAATCAGCCTCTACCTTCTTAATGTAGAGAAGATGGACCAAACCAGGCCTGTGTGGAGAGCTGTTCCCAGGTACCTATGGTTGGTATACCATTCTAACTGTGAAAGTGTGACAGGAAGTAGGGACAGCCTCCATCTCATGGGACTTTTAGAAGTAACTTTTAGGACAAAGTGGTTGCAAAGTCAGTGACCTCATTCAGTTCCTGAAGGAAATGACCTCACCTCACTGCCTTGGTGATGGAACTCTCTGGACGTTTGATCCTGGAAGACAGGCACAAAGAGCCAGTCACAGTCCCAGTCCCAGTGGTCTCACTTGTTTTGATTTATCAAGAACAGAGTCAGTCTTTCTTAGTACCTACTGATGTGACGATGGCCAAATGACAGGAAAGCTCTGAAGAGGAGCTTTTCCTGGGAAATCAGGTAGTGGCTCACCCATGGCTCCTAACAACTTCAAAGTGTTGGCCAAGGAGACTAGATCTGATACAGGACAGGCCATTTTGGGGGAACATACAATGGCCCACCATTCCGAGGACACTCTGGATAGTCACAGACTTAATTGAGCAAAGGAGGTGCCTTTGAGTGTGTGTGTGTGGGTTTGTGGTTTTGTCTCATGTTCTGAGAATAGGAAGGAAAGGCTCTTTGTTTGGATTGGTGTGGACTGTTTCCAGTAAGTCGTTTGACAAGGCGAGTGCTTCTATGTCTGTGCATCCCACTCTGTCCATGGTTGTAGACATTAGAAAAGAGAATGCATCAATGGATGTGTCCTGTCTAGTAGAAAGCTTCCAAACATTCATCCTGCCCAATTTACAAATGGACTGCAGCTTGTCTTATTGAAGGGCAACATCTGCTCTCTTACTAAGTTTCTGTTTTCTTCCTGAATTCTGGAAACTCTCCAGAATAGCCTCATGGTTTTGTGTCCAAGATATGTACCACCTCCAAGCTCTGTGATATGGTGATGTACTGGATAGCTGAAGGGAATGGCGAGCATCTAAGAAAACTCAGATATCAGTGGGACCAGGAAAGTCTCAGTGGAGAAACCCTTCTTTCGGGCTTTTGCTTACCTATTGTTCTGCTGCCCTGAATTTCAGGAAGGTTTTTACCTCAGGACACTCATTTTTGAAGCCTGAAGAAAACAGTTTTCAAATGGAAAACTGTGGCTCTTTGCTTAATTTCATTGGAAATGGATGTTTCTGAAACAGCCTCTTGGCCCTGTGTGAGGCTGTGGTTAGATACTCAGCACCTTATACATCCCACGTGTTCATCCAAAACCAAAATGACCAAAAGAGCAGTCCTTGTGGATGAAGTCTCTCCCTACCTCTGTAAGGTTCCTGACCTCTATCAAGTGAGAATAGGGTGCCTTTGGGTCAAATGAGTTCTTCAAAGCCCTTCAGAGGCTAGCCCATAGGTGATTCCAATGATTCCAATTCACATGAAGATTCTAAACCCCACAGTCAGTAGTCCTCAAATTGGAGAAGCAGAGCAGTATTAACGGCAGGCCTATTTGATCAGTCATGGTTCACAGAAAGGTGTTCAGGCCACCCCAACTTTAAGCAAATGAGGGGCAAGGGAGCTTATTTTGGACACTGTCTTGGGCTGTGACCCTCATGGAAACCTCCATCCAGAGGTTAAAATGAGTGTCTATATGGAAGAAGATGATGGCCATGTGGAAGTGTTCTGGTTTTAATTGTGGTTATTAGTGTGGTTGTTGAAAAATATGACTGGCTCCACCTGGTCTTGAACTCTGGTGTGATTCCCCTTAGAGACTGAGTTCTGGAACTGATCTCAGAGAAGTATTGCCATGAGTTTTGTTGGGATTTCAGAAGGCCATGCATGAGAGTCACCCTTGGAATCTGAGATCTGTGCCCAGGAAGGCTTTCCACAGAGCACAGGGAATCTCAGCCAGGTTATCACATAATTTTTTTCTGAAAGAATTAGCAGCCATAGTTGAGAGGCAAAACAGGCAAGGATTTTACATTGTAGACCTCAATGGGCCTGGCTTCATGTGACCATTTGGCAACACTTTGGGAAGCCTTGCCTGTGAGAGTTATCCAGAGCGTTCATTGAAATGGGCTTCCTCACCATTTAATGGTTACTGAATTAAATGAAACCCTCAGTGCCTACAACTTCATCCTTGAAAAATGGGCTCGATAAATACCATGAAATTTTTGAAATTCCCATGACCAGGTGGCACTGGAAAACCATTGGAGATCCTGTTGCTGATCATGAGTGTACCAGAAAGTGCCTTGATTGACTGGGTTTCACAAAAAAATTGTGTAGAACAGAGATGCCAGTAAGTTGGAACCTGCTGAGTAGTGGGCCTAAAGCAAAGGTGGGTAGGTGTGAGATAAAACATCTCTGGTGGTTTCATGTGGATTGGCCGTTGGCTTTCAAATGGCTTGTGACTGACATGATGCAGCCAGCAGACCCTTATATGAAAAGGCATCTTGTTATATGGATAGGTTTCTGGGCAATGTTCAGAATTAGGTTGATATGGTCAAGGGGGCAAGCTATGTTGGACATAAGCCTGGTTGGTGCATTCTCCTGCAGACTCTGTCCCACCACACGTGACAGAACTCCCTCCAGCACTGTGTCCCAGTTGAACTCCTTGTATTTCATGAAGCAAATACCAAACTCCCAGTGCAGCAGCAAGAATCACCACGAAAAGTAGAGTATGACCAAATGGCTTCACAGTCCACACGAAGAGACACTTATCCCCAGTTGCCACAGTTTACCTACAAAGTGAGAATTCAGCACTGCTGCCTCATTTTCATTGGAAAATAAGATACCATGTCCTCCAGGTCACATAATGTTGACCCAGTTTTGATGCTCTCACTACATAGGATGCTAAAGCTACCGACAACAACATACATTTCAAGTGTCCCAACTCAGAGGCAGTATCTCAAGAAGTCTTTAGGCCTGCAGAGCTCCATGTTTGTGGAGTGTTTACCTTGTCTTTTATTTTTGGAAAGTCATCTACCACCTCCAAGGTTGTGAACTCCTGAGCATATTCCATTCCGGGTATGTATTCACAGATTTTCTAACTCTTATCCTCTAATTGTGTATTTCTTCCAGCGAGGGTAATATCAAGGGATTGTTCTTAATGTGAGTGGGAAGATTTTTGTGTAGCACATATTTGCAAACACATTGGGTTTACTTTCCTATTTTCCATTCGAAATACTGAATCTCTGACACTAACCCATACCCTACTAGACTCTGACTACTAATCCTTATATGATGGAGAATAGTAACCCAAACAGAATACAAACACCAGCAATTCAGAGAAGGCATGATATGTAGTTGGACATCCCTTTTGGATTATATTGTGTAGGAGTTAAAATATATATTTAATGTTTATTGACATAGTTCTCCATGTGTTTTTAAAATTAACAAATATGTGAATTCCTCTCTCCCTTTTCTGTAGCCTATTAAGCACATGTATTTTTATATGCACAAATAGAATCCTACCTGGTATCACATGTACATTCTTCTGAGGTGGCTGACATGGCAGATAAAAATTGTGAGAAGAGATCACTCCTCCTAACCTCTGTTGGAACCGAAAATTTAACCTATGGGTGAGCTTCCTAGTTGACCAACATTATGCATAAATCCATTTTCAGTAAAATGTATATTTTTGGATAAGTGGATGATATTTAATGATGAATTTCGATTGGCATATATATTGCTACTTTTTAATGTCTCTGTGTGTGTGTGTTTGTGTGTGTGTGTGTGTGTGTGTGTGTATATATATATATATATATATACTCTACAGATTTTTCAAAATATGAAATATATGTGTCTTATTATACACTTCCTAAAATCATTTATATTCATGTATGAGGATTTATAATGAACTTTTCTCAAGATTATTCTCAGAAATATTCATCCACCTGAAATACATATTTGTTTCCTAATACTGAAAACTAACTTCAGTGAATGGTGCATACAAATCATAATATTTTGACATTGCAAGAGGGCCGTGAATAGAGAGCATCATACCCATTGTACCGCGCCACTGCGCAGGTGACTAACGACTAAGAACGACAAAAAACTATCTTGTTAGGAACTTACAGCAAAATGGGGGTGCACTGAAACCTAGAAGAAGGATTTCTAGCACTGAGGTCCGGTAAATGAGTCCCAAACATGAGCCAACTCTGCGACCGGAGATCCTGTCTGACTGATCCGCGCGACCCGTCCACTGGCTACAGACAGCAGGGCACCACCGAGATGCGATCAATAATCACGGAGAAACGTTGATGCAGATTCTGTGGAATTCTGCCAGTAGAGTCCCCACTGAGCCCTGGGCTGATTTCAGGGTTTCAGATGGGGAAGGAAGTGGTACAGTTCTAACCCCCACAATAGAAACTCCACGAAGGAAACCAACGGCCACCATCTTGGTGAGCTGAAGTAACGACAGCCACTCCCCTACAGATTGCAACAATAAAACAGGTGCTGTTACTCAGCTCATTTCCCATACTTCGGGGAATTTGCATCAAATCTCTCCTAGGCTTTCTGGGGGAGAGATTATCAGAGCGAGCCTGCATAAAGACAGGGGAAAACTAGAGGCACCTGACTTCCAACTCCCCCTCCCATCAGTGGTGAAAAAAACCTGTCTAGCCAGCGCTGAGAGAGGGGCAAGCGGAAAAAAAAAAATCAAAACAATAGAGTGCCGGGGTTCCCAATAGCCAACTGTGCAATCAGAGATCCGGGCTGATTGAATCATGCAGCCAGGCCTGCTGTTACAGATGGCGGGGCACCACCGAGAAGTGACCTGAAGCAGGGAGAAATGTTGCTGCGGATTCTGTGGAATCCTGCCGGCTGAGCTCCCACTGATCCCTGGGCTGAGTTTGGGAATTCAGACAGGGAAGAAAGTGGTATAGTTCTATCCCCCACAAAAGAAACTCCACCAAGGAAACCAGCGGCCACCATCTTTGAGATCTGAAGTAACCACCGCCCCTCTCCAATAGATTGCAACAATAAAACAGATGTGTGTTACTCAGCTCATCTCTCATACAGCGGGGAATTCGCATAAAATGTCTCCTAGGCTTTCCGGGGGAGGGTTAATCAGAGCAAGCCTGCATAAAGACGCAAGAAAAACTAGAGACACCTGACTTTCGACTCCCCCTACCATCAGTGGCGATAACGAAACGTGTATAGCTAGTGCTGGGGGAGGGGCAAGCGGAAAAAATCAAAACAATAGAGTGTCTGGGTTCCCAAAAGACACCCTCCACACCCAACAAACGGCAGGCACAGAGAACAGTTTGAACTGCCGAGAGGCATCACTCAGGGGAAATCTGGTCTAGAAAAAGAAACCAGGACAAGCAGGAGAAACCAAAGGACTAGAAGGCAGGCCCTTGTGACTGGGCGGCTGGAGACCGCAGGCCTGCACGTGACATTCCACCCACTGCCTGAGTGACTGGGGGGCTGAGGAATGCCCGCCCGCCGGCAACCGAGCGTGAGACTGCGTGGCTAGAGATTGCCAACCCAACGGCGACAGCCCACGTGCTGCCCGCGTGACTGGGCGGCTGGAGACCGCCTGCCCGCTGGCGACAAACCGCGCAATTGGGCGGCTGGAGACCACCCGCCTGCCAGTGACCCAGAGCTGAAACAAACCAGAGACAGTCAAGTCCCACCCCCCAATTCGGACACCTCGGCAAGGAGCCTGGGGCCCGCCAAAGCAGAGAGGTGACATCACTGGAGCTCAGCCTTCGGAATTACTTCCAAGCGGAATCCACTTTAGCAGGCATAGTTTACCAACACAAAGGAGAGACAACAGAGATATACAACACCAAAACAAATCTAAAGAATAAAGCAGAAACACAGCAATCAAATAGAGCTGGAAAGTAACGTGAACATCATGAAAAAAACAAGGGCAAAAAAGGAGTACAAACAATGCAGGACAACTTAATTCTACAGGAGGACCTTGAAGCATCAGAAACAGGGATAGGGAAAGAACTCAAGGCATACCGAACTCAGATGGAAAGGAATATTAGAGAAGACATGAGGCAGCAAATCCAAGCAATAAAAGTATATTTTGAAAATGAATTAAACAAACAAATTCAAATGGCAAAGAATGAGCATAACCAGGAGATAGAGATGTTAAAAAAAATATTAAACAGTAATCCTAGAAATGCAGGAAAATATAAACAAAATTAAAAACTCAAACGAGAATATTACAAATAGACTAGATCAAGTAGAAGTCAGAACATCAGAAAATGAAGACAAAGTTTATCAACTTGAAAAGAATTGAGTAAACACAGAAAAGATGCTTAAATCCCACCAGGAATTTATTCAAAAGATATGGGATGTCATAAAAAAACAAAAAACAAATTTAAGAGTCATCAGGATAGAAGAAGGCATAGAGATTCAAACCAAAGGAATGGACAACATATTAAATGAAATAATTCTATAAAACTTCCCAGAGATGAATGATGGATTGGATTGCCAATTCCTGGAAGCCTACAGGACCCCAAACATTCAAAACCAAAATAGACCAACTAGAAGACATATAATTATGAAGATAGCCAACATACAGAACAAGGAGAGAATATTAAAAGCTACAAGAGAAAGGAGGCAGATTACATTCAGGGGTAAACCAATTAGGTTAACAACTGATTTTTCATCACATTCGTTGAAAGTGAGAAGATCCTGGAACAATGTAATTCAAATGCTGAAAAAAAAAAAAGAATTCCAACCAAGAATACCATATAAAGCAAAGTTAAGCTTCAGATTTGACAATGAAATTAAAGTCTTTCACGATAAACAAAAGCTAAAACAATTCTCAGCCAGAAAACCAGCACTGCAAAGCATTTTCTGCAAAATACTACAAGAAGAAGAGTTAAAAAATAGTGCCCAAAACTAACAGTGGGAAGTATCTCAGTAAAGCGGGAGGAAAGTAACCAAAAAAGTAAAAACTATCCAAACTAAAATATAATAAATAAATAAACATGACTGGAAGTACAAATCATATTTCAATTGTAACCTTAAATGTTAATGGCCTAATTTCACCAATCAAGAGACATGTGCTAGTAACCTGGATCAAAAAAACAAATCCAACAATATTCTGCGTTCAGAAGACTCATATGATAGGAAAAGACATACACAGGCTGAAGGTAAAAGGTTGGGAAAAATCATAACACTCACACGGCCCTCGGAAGCAAGAAGGATTTGCCATACTCATATGGAATAAAATCAACTTCAAACCTAAGTTAATCAAAAGGGATAAAGAATGACACTATATTCTGTTAAAAGGAATCATCCACCAACAAGAAAAAAACAATTATCAATTTGTATGCACCAAGCAATGGAGGTGCAACGTTCATAAAACAAACTCTCCTCAAGTTCAAGAGTCAAATAGACTACAACACAATAATTATGGGTGACTTCAACATACCACTCTCGGCATTAGAGAGATCCTCTAGACAAAAACTGAATAAAGAAACTATAGAACTCAACAGCACAATCAATAACCTAGACTTAACCGACATATATGGAATATATCAACCATCATCAAGTGGATACATGTTCTTCTCAGCAGCACATGGATACTACTCAGAGATACACCATATATTATGCCATAGGGCAATTCTTAGTAAATATAAAGGCATGGAGATTATACCGTGCACCATATATGATCATAATGGAATGAAACTGGAAATCAATGAGAAAAGAAAGAAGGAAAAATCCTACATCACATGGAAAATGAACAACAAGCTACTGAATGATCAATGGGTTACAGAAGACATAAAGAAGGAGATAAAAAAATTCTTAGAGACAAATGACAATACAGACACAACATATCGGAATCTATGGGACACAATGAAAGCAGTTTTAAGAGGGAAATTCATTTCTTGGAGTTCTTTCCTCAAAAAAAGAAAAAGACAACAAATAAATGAACTTAAACTACACCTCAAAAACCTAGAAAAGGAAGAGCAAAACAACAGCAAATGTAGTAGAAGACAAGAAATAATTAAATTTAGAGCAGAAATCAATGAAATTGAAACAAAAAAAGTTGAAAAAATTGATAAAACTAAAAGTTGGTTCTTTGAAAAAATAAATAAGATCGACAGGCCCTTAGCCATGCTAAGGAAAAGAAGAAGAAAGAGAATTCAAATTACTAACATATGGGATGAAAAAGGCAATATCACAACAGACACTACAGAAATACAGAAGATAATTAGAAAGTATTTTGAAACACTATATTCCAACAAAATAGAATATTGTGAAGATATTGATAAATTTCTTAAGTCATACGATCTGCCCAGATTGAGTCAGGAAGACACAAACAATTTAAACAGGCCAATAACAAAGGAAGAAATAGAAGAGGCAATCAAAAGACTACCAACCAAAAAAAAAGCCCTGGACCGGATGGGTATACAGCGGATTTCTACAAAACCTTCAAAGAAGAATTAAAACCAATATTTTTTCAAGCTTTTTCAAGAAATAGAAAAAGAAGGAGCTCTTCCAAATTCATTCTATGAGGCCAACATCACCCTGATCCCGAAACCAGACAAAGACACTTCAAAGAAAGAATACTACAGACCAATATCTCTAATGAACTTGGATGCAAAAATTCTCAATAAAATCCTGACGAATCAAATACAAAAGCATATCAAAATAATTGTGCACCATCATCAAGAAGGATTCATCCCCGTGATGCAAGGATGGTTCAATATACGAAAATCAATAAATGCCATTCACCACATCAATAGAATTAAAGACAAGAACCATATGATCATATCGATAGATGCAGAAAAAGCACTTGACAAAGTTCTGCATCCCTTTATGTTCAAAACACTATAAATACTAGGGATAACAGGAACTTACCTCAAAATTGTAAAAGCTATATATGCTAAACCTCAGGCTAGCATCATCCTAAATGGAGAAAAACTGAAGGCATTCCTTCTAAAATCTGGAATAAGACAGGGATGCCCTTTATCACCACTTCTATTCAATTTAGTTTTGAAATACTAGCCAGAGGAATTAAACAGACCAAAGAAATTAAAGGCATAAAAATAGGAAAAGAAGAATTTTAAGTATCACTATTTGCAGATGACATGATAATATATTTAACAGACACAAAAAGGTCTACAAAGAAATGGCTAGAGTTAATAAATGAATTCAGAAATGTGGCAGGATATATAATTAACATGCATAAATCAAAGGCATTCCTGAATAACAGCAACAAAACTTCTGAAATGGAAATGAGGAAAACCACTCTATTCACAATATCCTCAAATAAAATAAGATACTTGGGAATCAACCTAACAAAAGAGGTGAAAGATTTATATAATGAAAACTACAGAACTCTAAAGAGAGAGATAGAAGAAGATCTCAGAAGATGGAAACATGTGCCCTGTTCATGAATAGGCAGTTCTAACAACATAAAAATGGCAATATTACACAAAGTTCTCTACAGGTTTAATGCAATGCCAATCAAAATCCCAACGGCATTTCTTGTAGAAATAGATAAATCAATCATGAAATTCATATGGAAAAACAATAGACCCAGAATAGCAAAAGCAACTCTAAGCAGGAAGTGTGAATCTGGAGGTATAGCGATACCAGAGTTCAAACTGTACTACAAAGCAATAGTAACAAAAACAGCATGGTACTGGTACCGAAAAAAGCAGGTGGACCAGTGGTACAGAAGAGAGGACACAGAAACCAATCCACAAAATTACAACTTTCTTATATTTGATAAAGGGGCTAAAAGCATGCAATGGAGGAAGGGTAGCATCTTCAACGAATGGTGCTGGGAAAATTGGAAATCCATATGCAACAAAATGAAACTGAATTCCCTTCTCTCGCCATGCACAAAATTTAACTCAAAATGGATCAAGGATCTAGATATAAAATCAGAGACACTGCATTTCATAGAAGAAAAAGTTGGCTACGATCTACATACTGTGGGGTCGGGCTCCAAATTTCTTAATAGGACGCGCATAGCCCAAGAGTTATTAACAAGAATAAAAAAATGAGACTTACTTAAACTAAAAAGTTTTTTTTCTCTGCCAGAGAAACAATAAGAGAGGTAAATAGAGAGCCTACATCCTGGGAACAAATTTTTACCCCTCACACTTCAGATAGAGCCCTAATATCCTGAATATACAAAGAATTCAAAAAAAAACTATCAATAAGATAACAAATAACCTAATCAACAAATGGGGCAAGGACCTGAAATGACACTTCACCGAGGAGGACATACAATCAATCAACAAGTACATGAAAAAATGCTCACCACATCTAGCAGTCAGAGAAATGCAAATCAAACCCACCCTAAGATACCATCTCACTCCAGTATGATTGGCAGCCATTATGAAGTCAAACAACAAGTGTTTACGAGGATGTGGGGAAAAGGGGACACTTGTACACTGCTGGTGGGACTGCAAATTGGTGAGGCCAACATGGAAAGCAGTATGGGAATTCCTAGGAAAGCTAGGAATGGATCCACCATTTGAACCAGCTATCGCCCTTCTCGGACTATTCCCTGAGGATCTTAAAAGAGTGTACTAAAGGGATACTGCCACATCAATGATCATAGTGGCACAATTCACAATAGCTAGACTGTGGAACCAACCTAGATGCAATTCAATAGATGAATGGATAAAAAAAATGTGGCATCTATACACGATGGATGCAGCACTAAAAAATGACAAAATCATAGAATTTGCAGGGAAATGGATGGCATTAAAGCAGATTATGCTAAGAGAAGCTAGCCAATCCTTAAAAAAAATGGCAAATGTCTTCTTTGATAAAAAGAGAGTAACTAAGAATAGAACAGTGAGGAAGAGCATGAGGAAAAGATTAATATTAAACAAAGATGAGTGGGAGAGAGAAAGGGAGAGAGAAGGGAAAGCATATGGAAATGGTAGTAGACCCTCATTGTTACATAAAATTACATATAAGACTTTGTGAGGGGAAAGGCGGGAACAAGAGAGAGAAGTGAAGAATAGCAGATGAGGAAGAGAGGGAAGATAGGATGGGAGGGGAGGGGGGATAGTAGGGGATAATAAAGGTAGCAGAGGACAACAGTCACTAACATGACATTATGTAAAAATGTGAATGTGTAACTGATGTGATTCTGCAATTCGTATTTGGGGAAAATTGGGAGTTCATAACCCATTTGAGTCAAATGTATGAAAGATGATATATCATGAGCTTTGTAATGTTTTGAAAAACCAATAAAAATAAATAAACAAAGGTTTAAAATTGAGTGGGAAGAAATCAGCTAAAAAAGAGTTGAGATGCATTCATTTTGATAAGCAGAAAGTTTGTTTTGTGTAGTTGTAAATATCACAAATTTATTTTACCAGAAAACTGGCTTTTAAAAATGAACATATATTGAGATTAAAGGATAATCCACCTACCTTCATGAAAAATTCATATCATTTCCTATATTTTTCATATTTCATTTTTTTCGTGAATATTTTGTCATGGACCAGGTCTAGTCTTAGGCTACCTCTTCTGACAAGTTCGTACAATGTTTTGGATTGTTCTTTTCATCTTTTATTTGATAGTTTCAAGCTGATAATGTGTATTTTTCTTTATCTTTATTTGTAAATACATACCCAACTACATCTTTGCATTTTATGTTTTACTGGGGAAGAGACTCATCAAAAGCTCTTTATTATATGTATCAACAATCAAACATTTAGAGCATGCAATTATTCTTAATTTTGCATGAAAATATCTTTGTACCATTTTTCTTATAAAGATGTAGAATTATTAATACTGTCCCTACTGTAATAAGTAACTACTTACAAGAAGAATTAAACAATTGACTTTATATCAATCATGAATATGAAAATTAATAATATAAGTATTTGGCAATAAATATGCAATTGATAGAAATTAAAATCACGAGAAAGCCATTTAAAATGTCAGTGCATATGGTCCTTAAATAATAGGTTGTTCAAATGAAATTTCTCTAATTCATAAGAGTTAATATGCCATATTACAGCTTAATGTAATATAAAAACTTAAATGATAAGTATTGATAAATAAGAATGATACCTGTTTACTTAAATATGTTTATTTGATTTTCACTGTAAGATGTTAATTCTGGAAGACTTGAAAATTAAGAAAGACTTGGTCTATATTATTTCTAACTGGCTAATCAAAGTACTTTTAAATATATATGTATATATATAACATATGTAATACATATGCATGAATATAGATACATATGTATAATAAATGTATTGTAATATATCTATAGGTTATTATAATTTTTAAATTTTCTCAAGAAAAAAGAATGACTATAAAAAACATTCTTAAATGTAAATTTCATAGCATATTACTGTTTGTAATGACATGAGAGAAAAACTCCTATGGAGGGAAAATGAAAAAGGAAGAGAGAGAAGGGGGAAAATGAGGAAGAAAGTGAGTAAAGAAGAGGGAGAGGAGTGTTTGATTATAAGATAAAAGTGGAGGGTCTGGGTGTCTGGCTCAGTGGTAACATGCTTGGCTAGCATGTGTGAGGCACTGGGTTATATTCTCATCACAACATATAAATAAATAAAATGAGGTCGATCAACAACTGAAAAAATTAAAATAAAAGTAGAAATATTACCAAAATTCCAAGTTTTTATGAATGCTAAATAAAAAAAAATTGTTGCATAGCCTTATGTAATTTCTAGACTCCCAAAAATAGTCATTTAATGATAGATTACTAGTGCGATAACTAAAAATCCATTGCTCTTTCCTCAACATTCTGTGGCATGCTAGTGCTTAAATAAATTGTAATATTAAACACCAAAAAAATTCTAATATTTCTACAGTAACTGACCCAGTTTAACATAAATGCAAGAAGATTCCCATGGGATATAATTGTATTTTGACGTTCATTTTTATTCAACACTGGTACATTACTATTCCTCCAGTTTATGCACATCATAATATGTATTTTTCATTCACAATTTAGCAAATTTATACGCATTTGTTTTACTTTCAATCACTTCCTGCTTCAGAACACATGTATTCCTCCACGTTTCTTGACTGCTCCTTTCATGAGACTTTTTCCAAAGACATTATTTTTGATTTCCATTATCATTTTTGAAGCAAAACTCACACACCCGTCATGATAAACCATAACCCTAATATTACCATTAGATGTAAAACTGGTGGGAATGAATGATTGTATATCGATATAAGATTTCTTGCATACTTTCAAATATCAATTCAATCCATTATTTAAAGTGGAACCAGTTATATTATTTAATCACAGTATGGTCTATTCATGCATTATCTCTATGTTGATAGACACAGGGTACACCTCTGTGTACCCCAATAATAATTTGTATATCTTCAAAATTTTGCTCCCAGAAATGGTGGAAGAAATACTCATGTCAACTGATCTACATATACATTTTATCACAGTAATATTCTGGACACAAAATGCAAAGGTCACACTTAGGATTGTCCCAAAGCCTAAATGGAAAGTGAACATGGATTACTAAAAACATCCATGTCTTGGATGCCTAAATCTCTCAAATGTCAATCCTATTGGTGAGTACATATTTGTTTCTTCCCAAGATTATATATTCAACCTCAACCATGTTGAAAATGTCTAATCCTATCACTCACTTTATATTTTGTCTAATTTCCTAATGTCTCTATTGATATCTCTTTTCCTACATATTTTCCCCAGTTCATCATAGTGACTGATTCTTCACATGTGCTGACATTTACATTCACTCTTTATCCGAAACCCTATTGCTAAAGAACTTTTTGTCCAAATACTATACTCACTCTTTTTTCTAAACCTACCGACTATTTACCTAATCCTACGACTATCCCTTTTTGACTGGATGATCTCTTCAACAATCAATCATCCAAGGTACAAGGTCTTATACCATTGTATATTGATTTATCTGAGACATCTGTGCAGAACATACTTCAAAGCTAAGTATCCCAATGCCTTTCTGGTCTTCAAATCTTACCTAGATTTCAGTTTTCATAATTATATTTTACCTGTATATTCTTATATATATTGCAGGTTCCCAATACCATTATTCATCCAGCAGAATGATTCCTAACACAAATCGAACATGTTATTAATCCTAACTATACACTGTTCCCTCAATCCAACTTTACAGAAGAGCAGGGACAGAGTTGGTCTTACAATACAGGGGTGTAGGGGATATTCCACCTGTTGACAACCTCAAATTTCCATGCAGATATGATCCCTGGAGAAGATGCAGGCAGCTATGAAAGGCCTGAGAGAGCAAAAGTCATCTTCCATGGCAAACAACTCGGTCAGGTTGAAAGCATGTGTCTGAATCATCCTCTCTTTTCTTAATGTAGGGAAGATTGACCAAACTAGGCCTGTGTGGAGAGCTGTTCCCAGGTGCCTATGGTTTCTATACCATTCGAACTTGTGAAAGTGTCACAGGAAGTAGGGGCATCCTCCATATTATGAGACACTAGGAAGCAAATTTTAGGACAAAGTGGTTGAAAAGGCAGTGACCACATTCAGTTCCTGAAGGAAGTGACCTCACCTCACATCCTTGTTGATGGAACTCTCCGAATTTGGGTACCAGGAAGCCAGGAATCCAGACCCAGTCCAAGCTCCAGTCACAGTGGTCTCACTTGTTTGGATTTACCAAGGACAGAGTCAGTCTTTTGTGGTACCTAGTGATGTGAGGATGGCCAAATTCCAGGAAAGTTCTGAAGACGGGCCCTTCCGGAGAAAGAAGGTAGAGGCTCACTGCTGTCTCCTGACCACTTCACAGAGTTGACCCTGGAGACCAGATCTGAGACAGGACTGGCCATTTCTGGGGAACATAGTATGGCCCTCCAGTCAGAGGACACTCTGGATAGTTTCAGACCTACTTGGGGGAAGGAGGTGACTTTGTGGGTGTTTGAGTGGGATTGTTGTTTTTTCTCATGTTCTGAGAATAGTTAGGAAAGGGGGTTTGTTTGGTTTGGAGTGAACTGTTTCTAGTTAGTCCTTTGACAAGGCGAGTGTTTCTATGTCTGTGTATCCCACTGTGTCCATGGTTGTAGACATTAGAAAAGAGAATGCCTCAATGGGTGTGTTCTGTCAAAGAGAAAACTTCCAAGCATTCATCCTGCCCATTTTATAAATGGACTGTGGCTTGCCTTATCATTGGGCAACACCTACTATTTTCTTACGTTCCTGTATCCTTCCTGAATTCTGGCCACTCTCCAAAATAGGCTCATGGTTTTGTGTACAAGATATGTACCACTTCCAAGCTCTGTGACATGGCCATGTACTGGATAGCTGAAGGGAATGGCAAGCATCTCAGAAAACTCTGATATCAGTGTGACCAGTAAAGTCTCAGTGGAGAAACCCTGCTTTGGGCCTTTTGATTACCTATTGTTATGTTGCCCTGAATATCAGGAATGTCTTTTCCTCAGGCTACTCCTTCCTGAAGCCTGAAGAAAACAGTTTTCACATGGAAATGAATGGGCATTGCCTTTGTGTTTTACAATAAAACCTTCACAGAGATTAGGCTCTACTTAACTTAAAAATACTTTTAAATTGTATCTAAGTGTAAAAAGTAACATGTAACTGTACATATCTTTTTGATAACAAGTCCAATTATACAACACAAATGATACACATAAATCTCCAACATGTTTTTATTTTAAGCCTAGAATTACCATACAACCTTAGAACACCAGCATGATACAATGCTCGTTTGAAGCTTTTACCTTACACACTTGTATACCTGGAAGATATGAACACATTAAAACCACAATTACATTGATGTTTTTGTATTAACCAAGTTTAGCTTTTTAAAGAAATAACCTGGCATAATTTTATAAAAACAGTATTGTTTAACCAGCTGTTTAATTTTTTAAGATTACTTGCTCAAAACTTACACATATAACCAACTTACACAAACCTTTTTATTATTTACTTAAACCATTTTAATTACTTAATCATATAGACTCTCTTATCGAGAAACACATTTTCCCTCTATTAAATCTATACCTAGAAACTTTTAGTTTCTCTTTTCCATCTGTGAACCTCTTTCTGTTCACATTTTGAAACAATACTTATAAATTTCTGAATTTAAGCAGATTATTTTGTAGACATCAACATTTTATTAGGGCCTGTTTGTACACCTAGAAAACTTATAGGCCTAATTCTAAAGACATCTTTATTTTTATCTGTTTACCCAATTTGAATTGAACCATTTGAATCACGTGAATCCAAGATATTTATATCAATTTTTAAATATTTTATGAGCGCTCCTCATCTGTCAATTGTCATATCACTGCATGATATATGGACATACACACATACAGACATACCAACATACAACACGTAACACAAGTGTAACACATAACACAATAGTGAAGGCCTTGTAGCTTTTTCAGGTGAAATATCCATTGCAATGTTTAAAAACTCCACAGTTGATCAAAAATAGAACTGATCAGAAAACATTAACCCATCTGCAGGATCAAGATCATGAGCTCAAAAAATAAAAAATACAGAATCTAAGAAAAAGCAAGAGTGCCAAAAAAGATGACTGGCCAGTAATTAGTAAATACCATATAATGTACTTTTTGTTTGGATCTAGTTTGAGTTCAGGTAAAAAGACACTTTTACTCCTTTTTATCTGTCTCCTGCTGAGTGCTGCAGGCTTCTTTTATTTGCATATCAACTTAAGTCCTGGCTGAGGACTTGAAAACTGTAAAGGCTGGAGTTCTGAGCAGAAACCTCATGCCTAAGGCATTTTAGCTATAAGTCATAATTTCCAGGTTTGAATGTTGAAAATTATGATGCAAGTTTAAGATGTAATTCTCAAAATTTTATATCTTTATGTTTTTCTACACTAGAAAATCTTGAGTCCCTTAGCCTCACCACAAAAAACTGAAAATATGATCATTTTTTGATAATATTAAAGCCACCATCATAAGAAGTTTCTCTAGGATCATTAAGCCACTTTCTTTGTTCTGAAGTTTCTAAAGTAGTAGTAAGCTACATTAAATTTCTTGAAAAAAATTTTAAAAACAACCACAGACTACCATTTGTATCCCAAATTAAGCTTTAAAAATTTCCAAGACTGTTGCTAATTAATGTCTTTTCACTAAGCCAGACCAACGTTTTAATTTAGCACGTTTTTAAAAAAATCTTACACATTGAAGGGAACAGATATCATATCATAATTTATTATCTTTGCCCAAGTTAATGCACTGGTATATCTAGTGAAATTTTCTCAGGCTACCTAGTTCAAAATTAAAACTCTTTAATTATTTTTTAATCCGAAGTACTTAAGTTTTCTAGCATCAGCTATCTTAAATCAAACTAAACTCTTGTTTAAACCCAACTATTATCTGTAAGATAGTGCAATGCTTTAGAAACCCATTCAGATACCAGATTGTTACAATTAAAAATATCATCTTTTAAATACAATTTCAGCCAAGATCATCCCCAAGAAACAATCTAAAATATCAACATATTACTGCATTCATGGTCCCTTTTGTTAAGTAAACAGAGGTGGAGCAATCCTTAAAGTGCAGGTAAGGAATAAAGGAGTTCCCCACAGCAAAATGGCTCTGGCACCTGCTGGGAGTCCCTTAGCCTCACCATTTACTTACAGGATTAGTCCTTCTGGTGGTTTGACCCCAGGCACCAGGCATATTCTATATCTCCCACCTTTTCAGTAGTCAGCTTCCAAAAAATTCATCCTCTGCTTGCAATTGTTTTGAGTGCTAGGCTTCCCCAAGAGGGCAGAGTGTGGTTCATTGAAAGTCCCCACTGGTGTGTCAAAATTTATGACTGAAGGTTTGGTTCCCATCCCCAAAGCCAATTAATAACAATTTAATAATGAGGATAGGGTTTTGAGAAAAGTTTAAGCGAGATATCAATGTTCTTAGACCCCAGGCATTTCCTTCTGCAGTGGGCGTGCTCAAGCCAACTATGGGAAGAAAAGAAATCACTGCTTCCCTAATCTCGCTTAACAAAGAGAAGAAAAGTTTATCAAAGTTCTTTAAAACACAGCTAAGAGAGGTGTAAAAGGTGAGAACAGAAAAGCTGGTGGTTCTATTGACTTTTGGTCCCTCACAGAAGAAGCTTTAGGTTAAATTTTAGCTAAAGTTATTTCCACACATCTAAGGCAGGTTGGAACTCGGGACTCTGCATCGGTCCAAACAATGCCATCACATTTAACAGAAACACAGACAAAAAGACACACAAAGACCATCATGCAGCTCCCGTTTGTTCACAACCCCAAGATCAACAATCTTGTGACTCAGGGAGAATGGAGGGAAGAGGGGGAGGAGCAGAAGGTTTGAGTTATAGGATTGTGGGCAAAGGGGTCAGATTGGAGGCAGCGACCAGGAAAGGCTTCAGGGACAGAGGCATGGAATGGCTTTGTCCCATAATGAGAGTTACTCAAACAGAGACAAGGACAAAACAAACGTAACACAAACACGGCACACAGTTAACGTTTAACACGAGTTCAGAAGTAAAGATTAGAACCCAGTAACTGGCATAACCTGATGAGTTACACCACAAAGACAGACAGTGAATTCAACCTGAGAGAAAAAAGTAGCCAGCAAGACCTAATGGGTTTGCAACAGAGTCACTTAATGAGGGCTCATCTGTCCCTCCTCACCTAATGAGGGCACTTCCGTATCTCCTCACCTAATGAGATCACATCTGTCCCTCCCCGAGTCCTTCAAGGTGTCCCTTGCAAGAACGTGGCCGGTGGCTTTAGGACACGTTTGTCCACCACTGCCAGGGGGAACTTACGTGCTCTGCTGGCAGCCACTCTGCCAACCAAAACCGAAAACCGAAAAACCAAACCTGAACAAAAAGCTCTGAGCGATCACAAGGAAAAATGGAAAGAGGAGCCTTTTTTACCCTCAGAGGGGTCCGTTGGGATCTCCTTGTTCAGTGCTGCACGATTCCCGGCCAACTCACCAAAATTAAAGGTTCAGCGAATGTCGGAGGAAGAGACCACGAAGAGACCGCAGATCATGCAACAACAAAAAGCATTTATTGAGTTCCAATCCATCATGCTGGGGCTCCGTGCTCACTCAAGAAGGGAGAGCAGCCCAGAGCCACAAGCAGGAGTTGAGCAGTGCTTAAGTACACTTTTTGGGGAGGGCGGGACTTTACATACATCACAGTCTCTTTTAAAAAATCATCATACACCACGGGAAAATCAAACAACAATTCCAAAGATGATTAGCTCATTCTTTGGTGGGAACAGGTCTGGCAGGAGTGATAGGTCAGTTCTAAAGTGGGGTACACATTGAAACTGATTGGTTTGGGCCCTGTGATGCCTATGTGCCAGGCCACAAAGGGTACTAGGTTATTAAACAATCAGGCAGTCAGGGGAAAATTTACTGGGCAGTCCGGGAATTGTCCTACAAGCTACAGGAATTTCAGGTTTTGTGTATAGCATAGGAACGTAACAATACCTGGTCCTTTACATTTTAACTCAGACCTTGCAGCTTAGAAACTTTGCAACACCCAGTCTTTTAAACTTTAAATTTTACACATTAATTTCAATTTCTTTTACACTTACAGATTACTTCTGGTTCACAACAAGGGTGTCAAAGCCACCCTGACTTTAGGCAAATGAGTGGCAAGGGAGCTTATTTTGGACACTGTTTTTGGCTGTGCCCCTCATGGCAACCTCCAGCCAGATGTTATGATGAGTGTCTTTATGGAAGAAGATGAGTGCCATGTAGGAGTCTTGTGGTTTTAATTGTGGTCATTTGTGTGGCGGTTGAAAGAGATTACTGGGTCCACATGGGATTGAACTCTGCTGTGATTCCTCTTAGAGACTGAGTTCTGGAACTGACCTCAGAAAAGTATTGCCATGAATTGTGTTGGGATAACAGGAGGCCACGCATGAGCATCGCCCTTGGAAACTGAGATATAGGCCCAAGATGGCTTTCCACAGAGCACTGAGAATCTCAGCCAGGATATCACATTATTTTTTTGTGAAAGACTTGGCAGCCATAGTTGAGAGTCAAAACACACATGAACCTCACATTCAAGACCTCAATGGGCCTGGCTTCATGTGACCTTTTGGCCACTCTTTGGGAAGCCTTGCCTTAAAGAGTTCTGCAGAGCTTTCATTGAAATCAGCTTCCTCACCATGTAATGGTTCCTGAATGAATTGATACCCACAGTGCCTCCAACTTCATCCTTGAAAAATGGCTAGATAAATACCATGAATTTTTTTGAAATTTTCATGACCAGGTGGCCCTGGAGAACCTTTGGATGTTCTATTGCTGATCATGAGTGTACCAGACAGTGCCTTGATTGACTGGGTTTCATGAAAATGTTGTAGAACAGAGATGCTAGTGAGTTGGAGCCTCCTGAGTAGTGGGTGTAGAGCAGTGGACTATAGGTTTGTGAATAAATACCTGTGGTTTTACCACGTGGATCTGCCATTGGCTTCAAAAGACTTGTGACTGACATGGTGCAGGCCACAGATCCTTATATGTATAGGCATCTTGTTATATTGAGAGGTTTGAGGGCAATGTTCAGAATCCGGTTGCTATAGTCAAGGGGGAAAGCTATGTAGGATAGACCCCTGTTTTGAACATTCTCCTGGAGACCCTGACCAACCACACGTGACAGAACTCCCTCCAGCACTGTGTCCTTGTTGAACTACTTGTATTTCATTAAGCCAATACCAAACTCCCAGTGCCACAGTAAGAAACACCACGAAAATGAAGGATGATGACCAAATGGTTTCACAGACCACAAGGGGAGACACTTAACTACCAGTGACCACAGTTTACCTACAAAGGGAGAATTCAGAACTCCTTCCTCATGTTCATTAGAAAATAAGGAACCATTTTCTCCAGGTCACATAGATGTAGATCCAGATTTGATGGTGTCACTACAAAAGAAGCTAAATCTTCTGACAACTACATATATTTCATGTGCCCAACCTCAGAGGAAGTTTCTCAAGAAGTCTTTAGGCCAGCAGAGCTCCATGTTTGTGCAGTTTTTAACCTCTTCCTTACTTTTGGAAACTGTTCTAACACATCGAATGTTGTGAACTCCTGAGCATTTTCAGTTCCACATATGTAATCACAGGTTTTCGAACTCCTCACCACTAATTGGGTCTCACTTGGAGTGAAGTTAATGTCAAGGAATTGTTCTGGATGAGAGTGGCAAGATTTTTGTGTAGCACATACTTGCATACACATTAGATTCATTTTCCTATTTTCCATTTTAAATACTGATCCCTGACACTAACACATACCCGACTAGAATCTGAAAACTAATCCTAATATGATGGATAAAAAGAAACCTAACCGAAAAGAAATACAGGCCTTCCATAGGAGGCATGGTGTATACTTTGATTTGCCTTCTGCTTGATCAAGGGTATGTGTTATAAATCTTGTCAAATTTTCTTTGTAATATTTCCCAAACATGAAACATATGTGTATTATTAAACACTCCCTAAATTCATTCATGTTCCTGTATGTGGATTTATTATCAACTTTTCACAAGATTATTCTCAGAAATATTCAACCACCTGAAATACATATTTCTTTCCTAGTACTGAAAACTAACTTCAATGAATGGTGCTTACAAATCCTAATATTTCTACAGTAACTGACCCAGTTTAACATCAATGCAAGTAGATTCCTATGGGACATGATGTGTATATTGAAGTTCATTTTTATTCAACACTGGCACATTACTATTTCTTCAGTTTATGGAAATCATAGGATATATATCTTACATCCACAAGTACACAAATTTATAGACATTTGGCTCAATTTCAATCACTTTCTCCTTGAGAACACATATATTACTCCATGTTTCTTTATGGTCTATTCACTAGACTTCTTTCTAAACACATTATTTTCGATTCCATAATCATTTTTGAAGCAAAACTCACACTCTTCATGATAAACCGTAACCCTAATATTACCATTAGATATATAACTGGTTGGAATGAATGTATGTATATCAATATAAGATTTGCTATATATTTTCAGATATCAATTCAATCCATTATTTAAAGTTGGAAATAGTTATATAATTTATTCACAATATTGTCTATTCATGCATCATCTCTAGATTCATCAACTCAGGTTACAACAATTTGTATCCTCAGTACTAATTTATAAGTTTTCAAAATTTTGCTCCCCAAAATGGTGGAAGAAATACTCATGTCACCTGATGTACATATACATTTTATCACAGTAATATAATGGACACAGTATTGATAAATAAGAATGATACCCTTTTACTTAAATATGTTTATTTGATTTTCACTGTAAGATGTTAATTCTGGAAGACTTGAGAATTAAGAAAGATTTTGTCTATATTATTTCAAACAGGCTAATCAAAGTACTTTTATATATATATATATATATATATATATATATATATATACATATATATATATATATATATATAACATATGTAATACATATGCATGAATATAGATAATATGTATAATTAATGTATTGTAATATATCTATCAGGTGATTATAATTTTTAAATTTTCTCAAGAAAAAAGAATGACTATAAAAAACTGTCTTAAATGTAAATTTCATAGCATACTACTGTTTGTAATGACATGAGAGAAAAATACATATGGAGGGATAATGAAAAAGGAAGAGAAAGAAGGAAGAAAATTAGGAAGAAAGTGAGAAAAGAAGAGGGAGAGGAGTGTTTGATGATAAGATAAAAGTGGAGGGGCTGGGTTTGTGGCTCAGTGGTGTCATGCTTGTCTACCATTTGTGAGGCACTGGGTTATATTCTCAGCACCAGATACAAATAAATAAAATAAAGGTCTATCACAAACTGAAAAAATAAAAAATAAAAAACTAGAAATATTACCATAATTCCAAGGTTTTATGAATGTTAAATAAAAAAAAATGTTATATAGCCTTATGTAATTTCTACACTCCCCAAAGTAGTCATTTAATGTTAGATAATTAATGCTATAACTGAAAATCCATTGCTCTTCCCTCTACCTTCTGTGGCATGCTAGTGCTAAAATAAATTGTATTATAACACCAAAAAAAATTCTAATATTTCTACAGTAACTGACCCAGTTTAACATCAATGCAAGAATATTCCTATGGGATATAATGTGTATTTTGACGTTCATTTTTATTCAACACTGGTATATTACTATTTCTCCAGTTTATGCACATAATCGGATGCATATTTCATCCACAATTTAGATAATTTATACGCATTTTTTTACTTTCAATCACTTCCTGCTACAGAACACATGTATTCCTCCATGTTTCTTGACTGCTCTTTTCATGAGACTTTTTTCCAAACACATTATTTTCGATTTCCATTATCACTTTTGAAGCAAAACTCACACACCCGTCATGATAAACCATAACCCTAATATTACCATTACATGTATAAGTGGTGGGAAAGAATGATTGTATATCAATATAAGATTTCTTACTTAGTTAAAGGTATCCATTCAATCCATTATTTAAAGTGGAACCAGTTATATTATTTGGTCACAGTATGGTCTATTCATGCATTACCTCTATATTGATAGACACAGGGTACACCTCTTTGTACACCCAATACTAATTTATACGTCTTCAAAATATTGCTCCCAGAAATGGTGGAAGAAATACTCATTTCAACTGATTCTACATATGCATGTTATCATAGTAATATTCAGGACACAAAATGCAAAAGTCACACGTATGATTGTACCAAAGCCTAAAAGGGAACTGAACATGGATTACTAAAAACATCCATGTCCAGGTTGCCTAATGCTCTCAAATGTCAATCCTATTGGTGACTACATATTTGTTTCTTCCTAAGATTATATATTCAATCTCAAAACTGTTGAAAATGTCTATTTTTTTTTACTCACTTTATACTTTGCCTGATTTCCTAATGTCTCTATTGATATCTGCTTTCCTACATATTTTCCCCAGTTCAACATTGTGACTGACCCTTCAAATGTGCTGACATTGACATTCACTCTCTAACCGAAACCCTATTGCTAATGAACTTTGGTCCAAATCCTATACTCACTCTTCTTCCAAAGCATACTGACTATCTTCCTGATTCTATCGACTATCCCTTTTTGAGTGGATGTTCTCTTCTACATTCAATCATCTAAGGTACAATGTCATATGCCATTGTTTATCGATTTATCTGAGATATGTATGCAGAACGTAATTCAATGCTATGTATCCCAATCAATTGCCCAATGCACTTCTGAGCTTCAAATCTTACTTAGATTTCTGTTTTTATACTTATATTTCACCTATATATCCATGTTAAGTAAAATGAATATTTTTGGATCTGTAGATGATATATATTTCATCATGAATTGTCTACTCACCTGATATACATATATATTAATCTCAGTAATATTCCAGACACAAAATACAAGGGTCACACTTATGATTGTACCAAAGCCTAAATTGAATGTGACCATGTATTACTAACATCATCCATGTCCTTGTTCCCTAACACTCTCAAATATCATTGCTATTGGTGACTACATATTTGTTTCTTCCTAACATTATATATTCAACCTCAACCCTGTTAAAAATGTATTTTCCTATCACACACTTTGAACTTTGCCTGATTTCCTAATGTCTCTATTGATAAATGCTTTCCTACACCTTTTCTCCAGTTCATCATTGTGAATGACTCTTCACATGTGCTGACATTGACATTCACTCTCTCACTGAATCCCTATTGCTAAAGAACATTTGGTCCAAATGCTTTACTCAGTCTTCTTTTGAAACCTACCAACTATCTTCCTTATCCTACCAACTATCCCAGTTTGAGTGGATGTTCTCTTCTATATTCAATGATCCAATGTACAAGGTCCTATTACCATGATTATCTATTTAACTGAAACATCTGTGCAGAATGTAATTCAAAGCTATGTATACCAATCAAGTGCCCAATGACCTTCTGGGCTTCCAATCGTTTCTAGATTTCTGTTTTCATACTTATATTTCACCTCTATAGTCTTATAAATATCGCAGGTTCCCAATAACATTATTCATACAGCAGAACAATTCCTAACCCAAATCGAACATATTATTAACCCTAACCATACACTGTTCCCTCAATCTAACTTTACAGAAGAGCAGGGAAAGAGTTGGTCTTACAATACAGGAATTTAGGGGATCTTCCACCTGCTGAGAACCTCAAACGTCCATGCAGAAATGATCCCTGTAGAAGATGTAGGCAGCTATGAAAGACCTGAGAGAGTAAGAGTCACCTTCCATGGCCAACGACCTGGTCAGGATGAAGGGATGTGTCTGAATCTGCCTCTCTCTTCTTAGTGTAGAGAAGATGGACCAAAACAGGCCAGTGTGGAGAGCTGTTCTGGAGTGCCTATGGATGATATACCATTCTAACTTGTGAAAGTGTCACAGGAACTAGGGGCAGCCTCCATCTAATGGGGCCTTTGGAAGCAACTTTTAGGACAATGTGTTTGCCAAGGCAGTGACCTCATTCAGTTCCTGAAGGAAGTGACCTCACGTCATTTTCTTGGTGTTCGAAATCTCTGAACATGTGGTCCAGGAAGCCAGGCACCCAAAGCCAGTCCCAGTCCCAGTCCCAGTGATCTCACTTGTTTGGATTTACCAAGGACAGAGTCAGTCTTTCTTGGTACCTACTGATGTGAGGATGGCCAAATGCGAGTAAAGCTCTGAAGAGGGCCCTTTCCTGAGAAACCAGGTTGTGGCTCACCACTGGCTCCTGTCAACATCACAGAGTTGGACAAGGAGAACAGATCTGAGACAGAACAGGCCATTTCATGGAAACATAGTATGGCCCACCAGTCAGAGGACACTCCGGATAGTCACAGACCTACTTGGGGGAAGGAGGTGCATTTGTGGGTGTGGATGTGGGTTTGTGGTTTTGTCTCATGTTCTGAGAATAGGTAAGAAAGGCAGTTTGTTTGGTTTGGAGTTAATTGATTCTAGTAAGTCGTTTGAAAAGGCAAGTGTTTCTAGGTCTGTGTATCCCACTGTGTCTGTGGTTGTAGACATTAGAAAAGAGAATGCTTCAATGGATGTGTCCTGTCTAGTAGAAAGCTTCCCCGGATTCATACTTCCCATTTATGAATGGACTGTGGCTTGCATTATCGATGGGCAACCCCTGATATCTTCCTAAGTTCCTGTTTTCTTTCTGATTTCTGGCCACTTTCCAGAATAGGCTCATGGTTTTGTGTCCAAGATGTGTACCACCACCAAGCTCTGTGACATGGCCATGTACTGGATAGCTGAAGGGAATGGCAAGCATCTCAGAAAACTTAGATATCAGTGTGATCAGGAAAGTCTCAGTGGAGAAATACTGCTTTGGTACCTATTGTTCTGTTGCCCTCAATGTCAGGAAGCTTTTTGCCTCTGGCCACCCCTTTGGGAAGCCTAAAGAAAACAGTTTTCAAATGGAAATCAATGGGGATCACCTGTGACTCTTTGCTTAATTGCATTGGAAAGGGATATGTCTGAATCAGGCTCTAGGTCCTGTGTTAGGCTTTGGCTTAGATTCTCAGCACATGATGGATGTAAAGAAAATCCCATGTTTGCATCCAAAACTAAATTGGCCAAAAGAGCAGTCATTATGGAAGAAGTCTCTCGCCTTCCCTTGTAAGGTTCCTTACCTCCTTCAAGTGAGAATAGGAACCTTTGGATCAAATGAGTTCTTCAAAGCCCTTTAGAGGCTATCCCATAGGTGCTTGGGTTTTCTCCAGAATCCAAATCACATAAAGAATCTATACCTGACAGTCAGTAGGCCTCAAAATGAAGGAGCAAAGCAATATTAACAGCAGGCCTATTTCCTCACTCCTGGTTCCCCGGACGAATGTCCAGGCCACCCTGACATTAGGCAAATGAGGGGCAATGGAGGTTATTTTGGACACTGTCTTGGGCTGTGCCCCTCATGGAAACCTCAAGCCAGAGGTAATGATGAGTGTCCATATGGAAGAAGATGAGGGCCATGTGGGAGTGTTTTGGTTTTAATTGTGGTCATGTGTGGGCGTTGGAAGGGATGACTGGGTCCACCTTGGCTTGAACTCTGTTGTGATTCCCCTTAGAGACTGAGTTGTGGACCTCACCTCAGAGAAGTATTGCCATGAATGGTGTTGGAATTTTAGGAGGATTCACATGAGAGTCACCCTTGGAAAATGAGATCTAGGCCCAGGGTGGCTGTTCACAGAGCACTGGGAATCTCAGCCAGGTTACCACATGATTTTATTCTGAAAGACTTGGCAGCCATATATGAGAGTCAAAACACACATGGATGTCACAATGTAGATCCTAATGGGCCTGGATTCATGTGATCATTTGGCCACTGTTTGGGAAGGCTTGCCTGTGAGACTTCTCCAGAGATTTCATTAAAATGAGCTTCTTAACCATGTAATAGTTCCAGAATGAAATGAAACACACAGTAGCTCCAACTTCAACCTTGAAAAACGGCTAGATAAATACCAAGAAATTTTGAAACTTCCCATGACCAGGTGGCACTGGAGAATCTTTGGATATCCTGTGGCTGATCATGAGATTACAAGACAGTGCTTTGATTGACTGGTTTTCATGAAAATGGTTCAGAACAGAGATACCAGGAAGTTGGAGCCTGCTGAGGAGTGGGCCTACAGCAGTGGTGGGCAGGTGTGTAATAAAACAACTGTGGTGGGGCCATGTGGATCTTCCATTGGCTTCCAAATGGCTTGTGACTGACATGGTGCAGCCAGCAGACCCTTGTATGTAAAGGCATCTTGTCATATGGACAGGATTCAGGGCAATGTTTAGAATCAGGTTGCTATGGTCAAGGGGAAAATCGTGTAGGATATAAGCCTGGTTGGTGCATTCTCCTGCAGACCCTGACCTACCAAAAGTGACTGAACTCACTCACGCACCGGGTAACTGTTGAATTCTTTGTATATCATGAAGCAAATACCAAAATCCCAGTGCAGCAGCAAGAAACACCACGAAAAGTGGAGGATGACCAAATGGCCTCACAGTCCACATGTGGATACACTTATCCCCCAGTTGCCACAGTTTACCTACAAAAGAGAATTCAGCACTGCTGCCACATATTCAGTGGAAAATAAGAAACCATGTCCTCCAGGTAACATAGATGCAGACACAGCTTTGATTGTCTCACTACAATGGAAGCTAAATCTCCCGACAACAACGTATATTTCAAGTGCCCAAACTCAGAGTCAGTTTCTCAAGAAGGATTTAGGGAACCAGAGCTCCATGTTTGTGGACTGTTTTCCCTGTCCCTTACTTTTGAAATCTCCTCTACCGTCTTCAAGGTTGTGAACTCCTGAGCACATTCCATTCCAGATATTTATTCACAGATTTTCTAACTCTTCTCCTCTAATTGTGCCTTAGTCTCGGTGATTGTAATGTCAAGGCATCCCTTTCTCTGTAGCCTATTCAGCACATATATTTTTACATGCAATTATAGAATCTTACCTGATACCACACGTACATTCTTGTGAGGTGACTGACTTGGCAGATACAAATTGTAAGAGATCACTCCTCCTAAACGCTGTTGGAACTGAAAATTCAATCTATGAGTGAGCTTCCTTGTTGAACAACATTATACATAAATCTATATTCAATAAAATAAATATATTTGGATCTGTAGATGACATATATTTCATGGTGAATTTCAATTTTAATATATTATGCTATTTTTAATGTCTGTGTGTTTGTGTATGTATATATATATATATATATATATATATATATATATATATATATATATACACACACACTCTCCAGATTTTTCAAAATATGAAATATATATCTTGTTATACACTCCCTAAACTCATTCATATTCAAGTATGTATATTTATAATCAAAATTTCACAAGAGTATTCTCAAAATTATTCATTCACCTGAAATACATATTTGTTTCCTACTACTGAAAACTATCTTCAGTGAATGGTGCATACAAATCCTAATATTTCCACAGTAACTGAACCAGTTTAACATCAATGCAAGTAGATTCCTATGGGACATGTTGTGCATTTTGACATTTATTTTATTCAACACTGGTACATTACTATTTCTTCAGTTTATGCTCATCATAGCAAATATATTTCATCCAAAACTTTGCAAATTTATAGGCATTTTGTTCACTTTCAATCACTTTATTCTACAGAACACGTGTGTTCCTCCATGTTTTTGATGGGTCTTTTCATGAGACTTCTTTCCAAACACATTATTTTCGATTTCCATGATCACTTTTGAAGCAAAACTCAAAGACACTTCGTGATAAACCATAACCCTAATATTACCATTAGATGTATTGCTGGTTGGAATGAATGATGGTATATCGATATAAGATTTCTTATATATTTTCAAATATCAATTCAATCTATTATTTAAAGTGGGACCAGTTATATTATTTATTCACAATGTGGTCTATTCATGCACTATCTCTATATTCATAGACACAGTGTATACCTCTTTGTACCACCAATACTAATTTATAGGACTTCAAAATATTGCTCCCAGAAATGCTGGAAGAAATACTCATGTCACACGATCTACATATACATTTTATCACAGTAATATTCTGCACACAAAATGCAAAGGTCACACTTATGATTGTACCAAAGCCTAAAAGGAAAGTGAACAGGGATTACTAAAAACATCCATGTCCACATTGCCTAATACTCTCAAATGTCAATCCTATTGGTGACTACATATTTGTTTCTTCCTAAGATTATATATTCAATCTCAACCCTGTTCAAAATGTCTAATCCTATCACTCACTTTCTACTTTCCCTGATTTTGTAATGTCTCTGTTATTATCTGATTTCCTACATATTTTCCAAAGTTCATCATTGTGACTGAATCTTCATATGTGCTGACATTTACCTTCACCCTCTAACAGAAACCCTATTGCTAAAGAAGTTTTTTTTTCCAAATCCTATACTCACTCTCCTTCCAAAACCTACCAACTATCTTCCTAATCTTACCTACTATCCCATTTTGACTCGATGTTCTCTTCCACATTCAATCATCCAATGTACAAGGTCCTATGCCATTGTATATGGATTTATCTGAGACATCTGTGCAGAAAGTAAGTCAACACTAAGTATCCCAATGAAGGGCCCAATGCCCTTCAGGGCTTCAAATCTTAGATTTCTGTTTTCATACATATATTTCACCTACATATTCTTATAAATATTGTAGGTTCCCAATAACATTATTCATCCAGCAGAATAGTTCCTAACACAGATTGAACATGTTATTAACCCTAACCATACACTGTTCCCTCAATCTAACTTTACAGAAGAGCAGGGACAGAGTTGGTCTTACAAGACAGAAATTAAGGGATCTTTCACCTGCTGAGAACCTCAAAGGTCATTAAAGAAATGATCCCTGGAGAAGATGTAGGCAGCTATTAAGGACCTCAGAGAGCAAAAGTCATCTTCCATGGCAAACAACCTCGTCAGGATGAAGGGTTGTGTCGGAATCAGCCTCTCTCTTCTTAATGTAAAGAAGATGCAGCAAACCAGGCCTGTGTAGAGAGCTGTTCCTGGGTGCCTATAGTTGTATACCATTCTAACTTGTGAAAATGTCAGAGTAAGTAGGTGCAGCCTCCATCTCATGGGACCCTTGGAAGCAACTGTTAGGACAAAGTGGTTGCCAAGGTAGGGACCTCATTCAGTTCCTGAAGGAAGTGACCTCACCTCACTTCCTTGGTGATGGCATTCTCTGAACTTGGGATCCAGGTAGCCAGGCATCCAGAGCCAGTCCCAGTCCCAGTCCCAGTGGTCAAAATTTTTCGGATTTACCAAAGACAGAGTCAGTCTTTCTTGGTACCTACTTATGTGAGGATGGCCAAATGCCAGGAAGGTCTGAAGAGGGGCCTTTCCTGAGAAAGCAGATAGTGGCTCACCACTGGCTCCTTACAGCTTCACAAAGTTTGCCACAGAGACTAGATCTGAGACAGGACAGCCCATTATGAGGGAATTTATTATGGCCCACTATCAAACGACACTCCATATTGTCACAGACGTACTTGGGGGCCTGTGTGGGTGTGGGTGTGGGTATTTGTTTGTGGTTTTGTCTCATGTTCTGAGAATTGGTAAGAAAGTCGGTTTGTTTGGTTTGGTGTGAACCGATTCTAGTAAGTCGTTTGACAAGGCTAGTCTTTCTATGTCTGTGTATCCCACTGTGTCCATGGTTGTAGACAATAGAAAAGAGAATGCATAAATACATGTGTCCTTTCTAGTAGAAATCTTCCCAGCATTCATTCTGCCCAATTTATGAATGGTCTGCGGCTTGCCTAATGGATGGGCAACACCTAATATCTTCTTAAGTTCCTGTTCTCTACCTGAATTATGGGCAATCTCCAGAATACGCTCATGGTATTGTGTCCAAGATATGTACCACCTCCACGCTCTGTGATACGGCCATGCACTAGAGAGCTGAAGGAAATGATGAGCATCTCAGAAAACTCAGATATCAGTGTGACCAGGAAAGTCTCAGTGGAGAAACCCCGCTTTGGGCCTTTTGCTTACATATCCTTCTGTTGCCCTGAATGTCAGGAAGGTCTTTGCCTCAGGCTACGCCTTTTTGAAGCCTGAAGAAAACAGTTTTCAAATGGAAATGTATGGACATTACCTGTGGCTCTTTCTTAATTGCTTTGGAAAGGGATGTGTCTGAATCAGCCTCTTGGCCCTGTGTGAGGCTGTGGCTTAGATTCTCAGCACCTGATGGATCTAAAGAAAAATCCCATGTGTGCATCCAAATCAAAAAGCCAAAAGAGCAGTAATTTTGGATGAAGTCTCTCACCTTCCTCTGTAAGGTTTCTGACTTCCATCATTGAGAATACAGATCCTTTGCGTCAAATGAGTTCTTCAAAGCCCTGCAGACACTAGACCATAGGTTCTTGGGTTTTCTCATGACTCCAATTAACATAAAGAATCTAAACCCCACAGTCAGAAGGCCTCAAAATCGAGAATAAGAGCAATATTAACGGCAGGCCTATTTGCTCACTCCTGGTTCACAGGAAGGATGTCCCGGCCACACTGACTTTAGGCAAATGGATGCAAGGGAGCTTATTTTGGACACTGTCTTGGGCTGTGCCCCTCATGGAAACCTCCAGCCAGAGGTTATGATGAGTGTCTATATGGAAGAAAATGAGGGCCATGTGGGAGTGTCTTGACTTTAATTGCGGTCATTTGTGTGGCGCTTGGAATAGATGACTGGGTCCACCTGGGCTTGAACACTGGTGTGATTCTCCTTAGAGACTGAGTTCTGGAACTTACCTCAAAGAAGTATTGCCTTGTATTGTGTTGGGATTTTAGGAGGCCACACATGAGAGTCGCCCTTGGATAGTGAGATCTGGGCCCAGGTTGGCTTTCCACAGAGCACTGGGAATCTCGGGAAGGATATCACATGATTTTATTCTTAAAGACTTGGCAGCCATAGTTGCAAGTCAAAACACACATGGACCTCAAATTTTAGACCTCAGTAGGTCTGGCTTCATGGGACCTTTTGGCCTGTCTTTGGGAAGCCTTGCGTGTGATAGTTCTCCAGAGCTTTCATTGAAATGAGCTTCCTCTCCATTTAATCGTTCCTGAATGAATTGAAACCTACAGTGCCTCCAAGTTCACCCTTGAAAAATGGCTAGATAAACACCTTTAAATTTTTGACATTCCCATGACCAGGTGGCCATGGAGAACCTTTGGATTTCGTATTGATGACCATCAGTGTTCCAGACAGTGCCTTGATTGACTGGATTTCATGAAAATGGTGTAGAACAGAGATGCCAGTAATTTGGAGCCTGCTGAGTAGTCGGCCTAGAGCAGTGGTGTGCAGGTGTGTGTTAAAACATCTGTGGTCGGGTCATCTGCATCTGCCCTTCGCTTCCAAATGGTTTGTGACTGACATGCTACAAGCCACAGACCCTTGTATGTAAAGGCATCTTGTTATATGGAGAGGATTCAGGGCAATGTTTACAATCAGATTGCTATGGTCAAGGGGGCAAGCTATGTGGGATAGAAGCCTTGTTGGTGCATTCTCCTGCAGACCCTTACCCACCACACATGACAGAACTCCCTCCATCACTGTGTCCCAGTTGAACTTCTTGTATTTCGTGAAGCAAATATCAAACTCCCATTGCAGCTGCAAGAAACACCACAAAAATTGGAGGATGACCAATGGCTTCACATTCCACACTGAGAGACACTTAGCCACCAGTGGCCACAGTTTCCCTACAAAGAGAGAATTCAGCACTGCTGCCTCATGTTCATTGGAAAATAAGAAACAATGTCCTCTAGGTCACATAGATTCTGACCCAGCTTTGATCGTCTCATTACAAAGGAAGCTAAAGCTCCTAAAAACAACCTCAGATGAAGTTTCTCAAGAAATCTTTAGGCCAGCAGAGCTCCATGTTTGTGGAGTTTTTACCCTGTCCCTTACTTTTGGAAACTCCTATACCACCTCCAAGGTTGTGAACTCCTGAGCATTTTCTATTCCAGATGTGTATTCACAGATTTTCTAACTCTTCTCCTCTAATTGTGTCTTACTTGGGATGAAGGTAATGTCACATTGTTTTGAATACACATTGGATTCTTTTTCCAATTTTCCATTTGAAATACTGAATCCCTGACTGTCAGGGGTAGAAGGAATTCACCTTAAAGAATAGCCTGACACTTACAAGAAACAGCCCCCATGGAGACATCCTGTCTGGGAGACATCCTGTAGCCAACTGTGTCCCTGAGACATCCTGTTGCCATCTGTCTTCCTGAAACATCCTGAGTTTATCTCACCTTGTGAAGACATCCAGAAACTTCGGATAAGAGAGCTTTCCCATCTCCAGCATATAAATGCCCCTGTGTGAAAAATAAAAGTTTGCAGCTTGATCAGAACTCCTGTCATGCTGTCATCTCTCGTGTCTCTTGTCCCTTCATTCCTCCGCATCTAGGTTCGCTGCCCCTGTTGATGTGTCTTTCCAGCAGGGACTACTGGCACCCACTGACTGGGGCTCGAGCCTTTGACTCATTGGGAACCCCGTCCTCCTGGAAGACTTCATCAAGTGGAGCTTGCGATTGCCTCAGCAGACACCACCAAGAGACAGATCCAGGAGGAGAGTGGGGATGACGCACGGTGAGTGACCCACCATGGGACAAGCAGTTTCGCCACATGATTTGTTTTTGTCAGGCCTCAAGGAGTCCTTCAAGACATGGGGGTGCGTGTTAAGAAAAAGGACTTAAATTTTTTTTTCTAATACATAGGAGAATTGTGTCCATGGTTTCACCTTGAAGTGACCATTGATGGTAAAAGATGGCTTAGAGTAAGAGACTGTTTAAAACATTATTATTAAACCTTTGGCCCAGAAAAAGTGCCAGTTCCCACATTTTCTTACTGGAACTTAGTTAATGAAATTCTTAAAAGTTCACCCTTTGACAATGGTACCTTACAACTTGTCAGGATTGGAGAAGAGACTATGCAAAACACCTCTCGTCTCCCCAACGCATGCCCATCAGTTAGTATAGACATTGACCCTTCTCAGTCTCCCCAGGACCCTGGGAACCTTCCTCGTCCCCCTCAAAATACCACCCTAATGAATAAGGCTCTAATGGTTACCAGACGCCTTTATCGAGTTTTAAATCCCAGAGACACATTGACCCCTGGGACGGAGGCTACCTTGGAGAAGGAAGCAGCAAGCTACCATTCAGAAGATGCGCCACCTCTCAGGACCCTGCCACAGCCTATAGGACTTACATATCTACCTACCTCCTATATCCCTCCTGCCTTTTGTGCTCCAGCCCTTCAGGAGCAAAATGCCACCCAGATATTTTTTTCCCCACTTCCCTTGCCTAGCCTGGCTCCCTTGTGAGAGTCTCTCCAACATAGACGGGAACAGATCAAACTTTTAAAAGAATTAAGATCCCTTGACTCTGAGCTCTGTTCATTAGCCTTAGGCATGGAGTCAATGAAAGCTGGCCCACGGTGGTCTAATACAAAGGCTAAGCCACTCCATCAGCCTGTTCTCGCCTTCCCAGTCACCCGCAGTCAGATAGATATGCCTGCAAAGGCTGAGGTCAAAGACTTAGAGGAGGATCAAGAGGAGGAAGCGGGGGAAATGGATCAAGGAGATCAGGACTCAGAGGATGAAGAGTTCACCCCTAGGCAGGAAGGAACCCAGAGTGTCTACAAAAAATTAAGCCTGCGTTTTCTTGAAAAACATAAAAAGACTTGTGCTTACAATGGCCCCACTGTGCCCTACACGTTGACTTTATTAGAAAGCCACAGCGCACAATGGCTTACTCCCAATGATTGGAAATTTTTAGACCGAGCTACCCTCAGTGCCGGAGATTTCCTGTTATGGAATGCAGATTTCAAGGAGCACTGTCAGGAAACTGCTCAAAAAAAAATTAACTAAGGCCTCCTATAAATCTTGAACTTATGTTAAGCTAGTGGGCTATGAGCCATTTGACACTAAAACTAAATAGGCACGTTTCCCTGCTGGACTTTTGGCGCAGATTCAGATGGCTGGCTTACATGCTTGGAGATGCCTCCCTCAAACGGGCTCGGCTACCACTTCTTTGGCAAAAATTTGACAAGGACCCAACGACCCTTATAGAAACTTTGTTCCCCGGCTTAACCTAGCTGCAGATTGCTTGCTTGGACCAAGCGAAAGCGAAAGAACTTTTGTAAAACATCTTGCCTTTGAAAACGCCAACCCGGCATGTCAGGATGTTCTTCGACCACATAAGGAAAAAGGGAAACTTTCTGACTTTATTAGACTCTGTGCAGGGGTGGGTGCAGCCCATGCCATGGGTCTCGCCCTACGTGCCCCCTTTACCAAGGCCTTTCACAATCCTGGCTCATGTACTTGCTTTACTTGTAAACAACCTGGCCATTTTGCACGCAAGTGTCCGAAAGGCAAACAAAGCCTAGGAATATCGTCTCCTCAAACTGGGGCTAAATCGCCCCCAGCTACCCTTTGTTCTAGATGTGGTAAATGTCATCACTAGGCCAGTAAGTGTAGATCTAAGACAAATGGCCTCAGACAGTCTATTTCTTCCTGCTTCTCAGGAAACTCCCTGTGGGGCCAGCCCCTGGCCACGACCTCCCCCAGGACAAAACCAGGGGCAATAAGGTTTGTTCCCTCCCAAACTCCAAACCTACCACAAAATTCTTCCCCACAATTGCCTCCCTCCAACTAGCCACCCCAGGCAGCGCAGGATTGGACCTCTGTGCTACCACCGATACAATATTAGACTCAATGCAAGGGCACCATTTAATACCCCCTAGAATTATGGGTCCCCCTTCATCTCATACGAGTGCCCTTATTCTTGGAAGAGCCTCTGCTACGTTAAATGGTGTTCAGGTCTTCCCTGGCATTAATGATAATGATTTCACTGGAGAAATAAAAATACTGGCAACAGCTATTAATGGAGTTCCGGCCATCCCAGCAGGAACAAGACTTGCACAATTAACATTCCTTCCCTTGGATTCAGGAGGCACTTCCACTGCCCAAACCTACAATGGGGGACAGCCTCCCTCGGCTCCTCTGATGTATATTGGGTTCAGCCCATTTCTCACAATAGACCCACCCTTACCTTACTTATTGAAGGAAAGGAATTCCAAGGAATTCTAGATACTGGAGCTGATGCCACAATTATTTCTCACAAATACTGGCCATCAGGTTGGCCCATCACCCCATCCTTGAATGATCTAAAAGGGTTAAGTGTCAAAAAATTTCCATGTCAGTTCTAGGGCTTTTAGCTGGACTGATAAAGAGGGTAATAAGGTGACTGTCACTCTTTTCATTGTTCCTGACCTCCCTGTTAACCTATGGGGCCGAGATATTTTTAGTCAAATGGAAGTTATTCTTGCCAGTCCCAATTCCATGGTGACTCATCAAATGGTTTGTATAAATTTTGTCCCTGGTACAGGCCTTGTGAGACTGAGAAAAGGACTGGTGGGGACTATAAAACCCATAAAAAAAAACAAATACATATGGACTTGGGTATTCTGATTTTTAGTGTCGGTTCCTGACCCTCCTGTACCCCATGCAGATAAAATTATTTTGGAGACTCAGACTCTTGTGTGGGTGGATCAGTGGCCCCTTACCCCCCAGAAAAATTGGAGGCTGCCTCCATGTTAGTGCAGGAACAGCTGGCAGCCGGCCATGTAGAGCCCTCAACCTCACCATGGAATACTCCTATTGTTATCAAGAAAAAATCAGGCAAGTGGCGTCTTTTACAATATTTGTGTGCCATTAATAAAGTTATGTGCCTGATGGGAGCACTACTACCTGGAATTTCCACACCAGTGGCTATTCCCAAAAACTATTGTAAAATGGTTATTGACTTAAAAGTTTGCTTTTTTACCATTCCTTTACATCCCGAGGATAGACCCTATTTTGCCTTTAGTCTCCCTTGCATTAATTTCCACGGCCCTATGCAGAGATTTCAATGGAAGGTTCTTCCCCAAGGTATGGCCAACAGCTCTAGTCTTTGCTAAAAATAAGCTGTTCAAGCAGTAGACCCTGTGAGAGAGTGATGACCACAATTTTATGTTTTACATAATATGAATGATTCTTTAATTGCTGCACCTAATTACCATGACCTTAATAATTGTTACTTGGACCTTTAGAAAACACTCACTACCTTGAGACTACAGATAGCTCCTGATAAGGTTTAAACACAGGACCCTTATACCTATTTGGGCCTTAAACTTCAAGATAATCAGATCCAAATTCCTAAAATACAACTACGTGTGGACCATCTTCACACCCTTAATGATTCTCAAAAATTACTGGGAGATATTCAATGGCTAAGAACATATTTAAAATTACCCACTTGTGTACTTTTGCCCTTTAATGATATTTTGAGAGGTGATTCCTACCCCTCTTCCCCTCAAAAGCTTACTCCCGAGGCATGACAGGCATTAAACCAAGTCACAGAAGACATTGCCAAACAGTTTGTTACACAAATTTCTTATAACCTTCCTCTGGTTCTGGTTCTTTTACACGCTCCTCATATACCCTCAGAAAAATTTTGACAGGATATCCATATTTTAAAAATAAAGGCTTCCCCTTGCTTTGGGTCCATTTATCCACAACATCCTCCAAGTTTATTATCGTTTATCTTGCTCAGGTAGCTTCTATTATTATTAAAGGTCGTTTGCTTTCTCGACAACATTTTGGCAAAGACCCTGAAAATATTTTAATTCCATATACTAATCACCAAACCCAATTTTTACTACAGAGAGGGGATGAATGGGGTATTGCCCAATCAGGCCATTTGGGAACAATTGATAACCATGTCCCCAATGACACCCTTTTACATTTTGTCCAGATACATCCATTCATTTTTCCCAAAATTACTCAAAAGGCTCCCAATCCTCAAGCCCTTACTGTCTTTACAGAGGGTTCCAGTAATGGCTGTGCGGTCTTTGTTGTAAATAACCAGCCTACCACCTTTGATACTGTCTATCATTAAGCACAGTTTGTGGAATTGTTTGCCATAACACAAGTTTTTATAACATTTTGTGATAATCCTGTTAATATTCATACAGACAGTGCCTACATTGCTCATTCTGTGCCCCTGCTGGAGATTTCACCCGCCATTAAAGCTTCTTCCAATGCGGCCTTTCTGTTTCACCAGCTTCAGCAGCTAAATCAGGCCAAACAACACCCATTTTTCTTAGGACACATCAGGGCACACTCTGATCTTTCCGGTCCTCTAACACAGGTAATGCTTAAGCTGATGCAGCAACTCCTACCATCTTTCCAATTTTTGGTGGCTCCATTCAAAAGGCCATGGAGCTAAACAATCTTCACCAACTAAATTCCCAGAGCCTTTGATTACTTTGTAAAATTACCAGGCAACAGGCACGAGAAATAGTTAAAGAATGCCCTGCTTGCGCTCTCTCTCTCCCGATTCAACACTTGGGAGTTAACCCCTGAGGATTACTGCCAAATCAGGTTTGGCAAATGGATGTTACTCATTTTCCTGAATTTGGATAAACCAAATATATACATGTTTCTATCGATACCTTCAGAAGCTTTATTTTTGCATCACCACATTCTGGAGAGGCTACCAAAGATGTCCTTTCTCATCTTGTTTCAGCCTTTTCCATAACGGGTAAACCAATACATATTAAAACAGATAATTGTCCTCCATATACCAGTGCCAATTTTAAACAGTTTTGTGCTACCTTGCAATTTTGTCATACTACTGAAATTCAATACAAACCTCAGGGCCGAGGCATTGTGGAACGTTCCACCTTACCTTAAAGACTTGGCTATCCTGCCTTAAGGCTTCCGCCCTTGTATTTACCACTCACAGGCATTGCCTTAACCATGCATTATTTGCCCTTTTTTTTCTTACCCTAGAGAGTGAAGGCATTTCGGCTGCAGACAGACACTGGCATCCCTTTTCCAATTCTGATCACCCACCTGTTATGTGGCGAAATCCCCTTACAAATAAATGGAAACGCCCAGATCCTGTCCTCATCTGGGAAAGAGGCTCAGTTTGTGTTTTGGACCAAGAGCTAGCAGCCCCAAGATGGTTACCAGAACACCTGGTTAAACAGGTTAATGACTTACCTCAAACCGGGGACGGAGGCCCTCCCCATGAGTACAATTTTTCCTCTTTTTCGGATCCATCCAACAATCTGTGTGAGGATCGTGCTTAAGGAACTTATGCTGAACAGGTTTGTGCACGGAGGCCTTGGCCCTCCAACTTCCAACATCATGGAGTACCTTTTTGCCCCCCCGCCCCCGTGAATGCAAGGGAGGATCTTGGACTCAGGCTTCCACTAGTTGGACCCAGACTGCTGACTGCATGACTAAGGTGGCTTACCTCCGTGCCGAGGTTGACCATAAACTAAGAGGAGTTCATCAGCCTAAATGGGTATGTGTTAACAAGCCAAAGATTATTCCCCCTAGTACAAGTAAAGCTCTCCAAAATTGTTCTGCAACCCGTACGCATACCCAGGCGATGCATGTCTCTTGTTATGTGTCGGCCTCAATTTGTGTTAACAAGCAGGGAAAATGATTTTTTGAAGCCTCCCTAATTAAAACTCATGAAGCAGGGGGGACCACTATTCATTATACCTCCGTTCTCTTTGACCGGGGAGGAGAAGGCAAATACACCAAGCTACAGTCAGCTGGGTGCCAAGGCACTGTCGGAAAACCTTCCGACTAGCCCATTAAGGCCCCTACAGGGGTCTCTGATGGTAGAGGACCCACTTATTCTGTCAAGCATCCTCAGATAATCAAACTTTTGAAACCCCAAATCCCTGAGCTCACATATCATCCCTTAATGTAGCCGAAATCCCAGTTCCCAGGTTTAGATACCAATACATTAGATATTTTGCAAACTACCTTCTCCTTCCTTAGTAATTCCAACCCCACCCTTGCTCTTAATTGCTGGCTCTGCATGACAACAGGGGCAAGCATTCCTATGGCAGTTCCTACTAATTCTACTATGGACAATGATAATACATGCCAACCCGGATTTCCCTTTAAAAAATAGCCTATAGGCACTTTTACATTATGTCTTTTAGGTGCAATGCAGAATAATACCTATGATATGGATTTTGGAATTACTTCCTTTGGAAATTGCTCAACAGTACAAAATTATTCCTCACCCATCCCATCTCTTTGTCCCCCCAATGGCACAGTTGTTATGTGTGGAGGAAATGTGGCCTTCCCCAGGCTTCCAGCGAATTGGACCAGTGACTGTGTTCTTGCCTTATTACTCCCTGATATAACTATTGTCCCAGGAGACGAACCTCTAGCCTAGACACCTTAGTCAAAAGACAGAGGCGGGTGACACAGGCCTTACCACTTATTGCCAGCCTTGGAATAACAGCTGCTGTGGGCACAGGTACACTGGCTTTGGCACGGCTATACACCCTTACCATCGCATGTCTCAACAACTTAAAATGATGTACAAACTCTATCAGAAACCATTAAAGATTTGTAGGACCAAATAGACTTCCTGGCAAAAGTGTTCCTTCAAAACAGACGAGGCTTAGATTTGCTGACTGCTAACCAGGGAGATATTTGATTGGCCTTAGGGGAACGATGCTGCTTTTATGCCAATAAATCAGTCATAGTATGCACTAAATTTAAGCAGCTTCAAGAAGATCTAGAAAAGAGATGAAGAGAACTATTTGAAAATCCCCTCTGGACTAAGCTTAATGGATTTCTACCCTACCTTCTTCCCCTATTAGGCCCTTTGTTGGGTTTACGTTTAATGGTGACCATAGGACCCTGCATTATAAACAGTGTGGTACAATTTATTAAAGAACACATTAATTTTATGGCCTCTTAGCCCATACAGATCCACTATCATCATCTGGAGATGGAAGACCACGCTGTCAACTTTTAAAAGGATGTTCTACCCTTCTCACAGGCTTATTTCTTAAGTTTACATCCCCACAGATCTCTCTTTCTTACATAAAACTATAAGTAAAAGCTCTGACAAACCATCTTCTGCCCTTGCCATAAGGGTTCGTCTCCATGGGCCCTTCGGCTTGGGGGAAGATGCACCCATGGAGTGAGGACGTTAGGCCATAATATCGGAGGGTGCAGGAAGGACTGCAAAAGGATGGATCCACGGATCCCCAAACACAAGACCTCTGAGTGACACGCTCTGGTGCATGGCGGTTGGCATGCTTCCCCTTCAAGGCCATCTCCTCCAAAAACATGCCAAGGCCACCACGAAATCTGCTAGTAAAGATGCTTGCTCGGATCAGGAGATATTCTAAGGCCTCCTAGACAAACAGAGCTTCTAACCCCCCCTAAAAACATGGCCGGTAAGGTAGGTCAAATATTTTATATAAGAAAGGGGGAGATGTCAGGGCCTAGAAGGAAGTTCTCCTTCAAAGAATAGCCTGACACCTACAAGAAACAGCCCCCTGGGAGACATCCTGCCTGGGAGATATCCCACAACCATCTATCTCCCTGAGACATCCTGTCGCCATCTGTCTTCCTGAAATATCCTGAGGTTATCTAACCCTGTGAAGACATCCAGCAACTGCCAATAAGAGAGTTTTCCCATCGGCAGCATATAAACACCCTGTGAGAACAATAAAAGTTTGCAGCTTGATCAGAACTCCTGTCTGGCTGTCATGTCTCCTGTCTCTTGTCCCTTCATTCCTCCCCAACTATGTTCGATGCCCACGTTGATGTGTCCTGCCGGCCGGGACCCCTGGCACTAACCCATATCCTACTAGACTATGACTACTAATACTAATATGATGGAGGAAAATAACCCAAATAGAATAGAAATACAAGCAGTTCAGAGGAGGCATGGTGTATAGTTGGAGTTGCCTTTTGCATGATATAGGGTAGGTGTTATAAATCTAGCTAATTTTTAATTGAAATAATTCTCCATGTGTTTTTAAAGTTAAAAAATATGTGAATACCTGGCTCCCTTTCTCTGTAGCCTATTCACCACATGTATTTTATATGCACATATAGAATCCTACATGGTATCACACGTAGATTCTTGTGAGGTGGCTGACTTAGCAGATTCAAATTGTGAGAAGAGATCACTTCTCCTAAACGCTGTTGGAACTGAAAATTCAACGTATGGGGGAGCCTCCTAGTAGAAAAACATTATACATAAATCCATGTTAAGTAAAATAAATATTTTTGCATCAGTGGATGATATATATTTCATGAAGAATTTCGATTGGCATATATATTGCTACGTTTTATTGTCTGTGTTTGTGTTTTGTGTGTGTGTGTATATATATATATATATATATATATATATATATATATATATATTCACCAAATTTTTCAAAATATAAAATATATGTGTCCTATATACACTACCTAAATTCATTCATGTTCATGTATGTGGATTCATAATCAACTTTTCACAAGATTATTCTCAGAAATATACATCCACCTGAAATACATATTTGTTTTCTAGTACTGAAAAGTAACTTCAGTGAATGGTGCATGAAATCCTAATATTTCTACAGTAGCTGACTCAGTTTAACATCAATGCAAATAGATTCCTATGGGACATGATGTGTATTTTGAAGTTCATTTTATTTAACACTGGTACATTACTGTTTCTTCAGTTTATGCACAACATAGGATATATATTTCATCCACAGGTTCACAAATTAATAGGCATTTGTTTCACTTTCAATCATTTCCTGCTTCAGAACACATGTATTCCTCCAGGTTTCTTGACTGTTCTTCTCATGAGACTTCTTTCCAAACACATTATTTTCGATTTCCATAAAAATTTGAAGCAAAACTCCCACACTCTTCATGATAAACCATAACCCTAAAATTACCATTAGATGTATAACTGGTTGGAATGAATGATTGTATATCAATATAAGATTTCCTGTATATTTTCAGATAACAATTCAATCCATTATTTAAAGTTGGAACCAGTTATATAATTTATGTTGAGTGTCTATATGGAAGAAGCTGAAGGCCATTTTAGAGGGTTTTGGTTTTAATTGTGGTCATTTGTTGGTGGTTGGAAGAGATGACTGGGTCCACCTGGGCTTGAACACTGGTGTGATTCCCAATGAGACTGAGTTCTGGAACCGAACTCAGAGAAGTATTGCCATGAAGTCATGTTGGGGTTTTAGGAGGCCACGTATGAGAGTCGCCCTAGGAAACTGAGTTCTAGGCCCAGGATGGCTTCCCACATCGCCATGGGAATCTCATCCAGGATATTACATGATTTTATTTTTAAAGAGTTGGCAGCCATAATTAAGAGACAAAACACACATGGATCTCACATTGTAGACCTCAATGGGCCTGGCTTCATGTGACCTTTTGCCCCCTCTTTGGGAAGCCTTGCCTGTGAGAGTTCTCCAGAGGTTTCATTCAAATGAGCTTCCTCAAAATTTTATGGTTCCTGAATGAATGGGAAACTCACAGTGGCTCCAAATTCATCCTTGAAAAATGGCGAGATAAATACCATGAAATTTTGGACATTCCCTTGACCAGGTGGCACTGGAAAACATTTCCATGTCCTATTGCTGATCAGGAGTATACCAGACAGTGCCTTGTTTGACTGGGTTTCATGAAAATGCTGTAGAACAGAGATGCCAGTAATTTGGAGCCTTCTGAGTAGTGAGCCTAGAGTAGTGGTTAGCAAGTGTGTGATAATACATCTGTGCTGTGGCCATGGAGATCTGCCATTGGCTTCCAAATGTCCTGTGACTGACATGGTGCAGCCAGCAGACAATGATATAAAAAGGCATCTTGGTATATGGAGACGTTTCTGGGCAATGTTCAGAATCAGGTTGCTATGGACAAGGGCGCAAGCTATGTGGGATAGAAGCCTGATTGGTGCGTTCTCCAGCAGACACTGACCAACCACATGTGACAGAATGCCGTGCAGCACTGCGACCCATTTGAACTCCTTGTATTTTGTGAAGCCAATACCAAACTCCCATTGTAGCAGCAAGAAAGACCATTAAAAGTGGAGTATGACCAAAGGGCTTCACAGTCCACACGGGGAGAGGCTTAGCCCCAATGGCCATTGTTTACCTACAAAAAGAGAATTCATCACTGCTGCACCATGTTCATTGGTAAATAAGAACACATGTCCTTCAGGTCACATAGATGCATATCTAGCTTTGATGGTCTCACTACAAAGGAACCTAAAGCTACTGACAACAACATATATTTCAAGTGCCCAGCCTCAGAGGCAGTTTCTCAAAATGTCTTTAGGCCAGGAAACCTCTATATTCATAGACACAGGGTACAACTTTTTGTACCCCCAATACTAATTTATACGTCTTCAAAATATTGCTCCCAGAAATGGTTACGAGAAATACTCATGTCACCTGATCTACATATACATTGTATCACAGTAATATTCTGAACACAAAATACAAAGGTCACACTTATGATTGTACCAAAACCTAAATGGAAAGTGAACCTGCATTACTAAAATCATCCATGTCCACTTGCCTAATGCTCTCAAATGTCAATCCTATTGATGACTACATATTTCTTTTTTCCTAAGATTATATAATTAAAGTCAACCCTGTTGAATGTGTAATCCTATCACTAACTTTATGCTTTGCCTGATTTATAATGTCTCTATTGATATCTGCTTTCCTACATGTTTTCTCCAGTTCATCATTGTGACTGACTCTTCACATGTGCTGACATTTACATTCACTCTCTATATGAAACCCTATTGCTAAAAGACTTTTTTTCCAAATCCAATATTCACTCTTCTTCCTAAACCTAAAAACTATATTCCTAATCTTACTGACTATCCCATTTTGAATGGATGTTCTTTTCTACATTCAATCATCCAAGTAAATGTCAGGTGAGCGTCGGAGGAAGAGACCACCCAGAATCTATCTCATGCAACAGCAAAGGGTTTATTGGGGGTCCCGCGTGCTGGTGCTCATACCTCACTTGAATAGAGCAGAGAGCGCTGAGAACAGCTTAAGCAGAGCTTATATACTTTCCTTGAAGAGGGCAGGGAGGGAATTTTATTAATGGATCAGGGCGAGTGGGCAGTTTGCGCGCAACCGGGTGAGGGAGTGCATTCTGTAGTTTGGCCGTTGGGGACAGCACATTCTGGGAACAAGATTAGCAAACATTTCTCAAGATTTCAACAGTGTTTTGTTAAGCATACAGAAAAACAGGAAGTGACAAGTGCCTATTTTATTAACCTTTCATTCCCCACTTCTTCTTCTGGCTACTTTTAGTCATAAAAGTGATCATTGGGGGGTGTCACATTTTATGTCTGCTAGTGGGGTATTAACATAAGTTTAACTTGTCCAATTTGAGATTGGAGAAAAGAAATTACATGGTTGAGCAAACAGAGTTTATAGTTAGCAATAATATGAGGAATACACAATTTGAAAGGGCTACCAGTCTTTTCCAGTTTCCAGCCAGAGTCTCAACAGGCCGCAGGCTTGAAATGAGAGGTATGGATCCAGGAAATGATTCTGTTTACCTTTTCCGCTGTAGGTGTTATAAGTAGCACCTGGTATGGTCCTTTCAAGCGGGGTTCCAGGGATGACACCTGATGTCGTCTTACATAGAAGAAGTATCTTACTTGATGTTGATTTGGAGTCCTCTTGTCCCCAGGTTGTTAGGCAGTGGCCATCTGTTTTCACAGGTATCTTGAGTTCTTTCAAGAGCTTTAAGTCTGTCAAGCAAGGGGGTGTGAAAGGGATCGTTAGGTCTTAGAGTTGGAGTTAGGTCCCTTACTGGAGGAGGGGCACCATAGAAAATTTCATAGGGGGTGAGGTTACACAAAGAAACAGAGGGAGTATTTCTTGCATGAAACAGTTCATAAGGCAGTAGCATAGTCCAATATTTTATGCCGGTCACTAAGCTTAATTTCGTTATGGTCTCTTTAATGGTTCTATTCATTCATTCTGCCTGTCCTGAACTCGGGGGTCTATAAGAACAATGTAACTTTCAATAAATCCCCAAGGTCCTGGCTAACCCGTGACTTATGTGGGTTATGAACGCGGGTCCATTATAACACCCTATTACTTTAGGCAGGCCGTATCTTGGAAGAATATCTCCCAGGATCTTCTTCACCACAATTTGCACTGTTTCTTTTTTTTTTCTTTTTTTCCTTTTCTTTTTTCTTTTTTTTTTTTTTTTTTTTGGTGGGAAAGGCTTCAATCCATCTGAAAATGTATCTACAAAGACTAGGAAATATTTAATTCCATAACTTGCTGGCTTTATTTCAGTAAAGTACACTTCCCAGAATTGTCCTTGTCTGGTTCCTCATAGGTGCTTTCCTGCAGGAAGCTTGGAAGGATAAGAATTAACCAATTGATGGACCTGACAGGCTTTTGTTAACCATTCAGTTATTTCCTTTAACTGTGAGTCGGTTAGTGGAAAACTCTGTTTTTGATCCTTCATGAATGAATGTAGTTTCTTTGAACTAAGGTGAGTGATTTGGTGTACATTATCTACTGACATAGTTAGAGCTGTGAATATAGGAGTTTTTACTGAAGGATTTAGAAATTCCACTTGGGGGCCTTCAGGGTTAAAAGTAATTTTGGCCTGGAGCTTGCTGAGCAGAACTCTGCCCATCAATGGGGCCGGGCATTCTGGAATTACTAGGAAGAAGTGATGGATTTTTCCTTTCCCCTGGTCCCAGGTCCTCTTAGTTGTCCAAGCCCGATATTTACTGCAATTAGCCCCTTGAATTAGAGACCTTTTATTTGATAGAGGGCAAAATGGGGCCTTAATGGCTGAGTATATTGCCCCTGTATCCACTTCAATGTTTACTGGGGTGCCCTCCACTTCAAAAGTTAACCTGAGCTGGGGGAGGGGATCTGATCCCCAACTTTCTTAGTCATCCTCCAGAGTCAGAATGGCTGGCTGGCGTGGCTGTTACTTTCTAAGGCTCTCTTTGGCCGAGTGTCCTTTTTCTTTACAGTAGGCACATTGATCTGAGGCCAGGGGTGGCCTCTAGTTTGGGCCCAGGTATCCCTTCCTGTCTCCATGTTTCTTATTTCTGGCCTATTTGTTGTTGTGACCAGGACCTTAGTCAATTCCTTAGTCTGTCTTTTGTTTCTTTTATCCTCCCTTTGCTTCCTTATCTTCTTCAGTTTCTCTCGTATAGTATACCTTTTTGGCTTCGCTGACTAAATCTCTCAAAGTCATATCTTGTAATCCATCTAAGTGTTTTAAATTTCTTTAAATATCCAGGGCAGCTTGCCCAATAAAGGCCATCATGACAGATGCCTTTTGAGCCTCTGCCTGAGTATCACAAGGAGTATATCTCCTATATGCCTCCATTATTCTCCCTAGAAACATAGAGGGAGATACGTCAGGCCCTTGAATAAACTCTATTACCTTGGCCAAATTAGTTGGTCGCCTAGCAGCCACTAAGATACCCGCTATTAGAGCCCGGAGATAAGTGAACAGATGCTTCCTACCTTCAAAGGTATTGGGGTCCCTGTTTCGTCGATTCTAGGGAAAGCCGGGTTGAATATGTTGGGAAGTTGTGTCAGTCACCCCCTGGTCTGAGGATATTATTTTCTAGCTTCCAGGAGGATTCTCTTTTGTTCCTCTGTCATGAAGAGAGTCCCTAGGTGTTGTTGACAGTTATTTCAAGTAGGCTGGTGTGAAAACATCTATGAATCAACCACACCTGAGAGACGAGTGGGGTCCTCGGTAAAAGGGGGATTGTTATTTTTCCAGTTATATAGGTCTGAAGAGGAGAAAGGCCAATACTGGTAGGCTTGCATTTTTTCCCCATGACCATCATCAATCATTGGCACATAGGGACGGAGGGGGAGCATCACGGGAGTTCCAGGGTTTTCAATCATTCATTGCCAGTGAGTTCCTTTAGCCGGGCCAGGTTCCTCCAGGGGAGGAGGGGCTGTGTGTGCCACGGGGGAGTTTTCTGGAGGGTGCTGGGCTAGCTTAGCTTCCTCCAATGGCGGAGAGGCTGAGTCAGCAGCAGGGGAATCACTTAGAGGGTGTTGGGGGTTGGGAGACCAGGGCAAGGGATAAGGAGAGGGATGAGAGTCCAGTAGAGTTAAATCTTGTGACTTAGGCAGAAAAGAGGGTGGAGGAGGAGGAGGAGCAGAGGACTTGAGAGATCGTGGGGGAAAGATTAGGAGCAGGGTAGGGGCAAAGAAAGGCTTCACCCATGGAGGAGATTTGCAGAGGTAATGCCGGGTTAAGATATATGGCTTTTGATCTGGATGGCTATGTGGCCCTTTCTGAAAGACAATATCTCTGACTTTTTAAATTACTGAGAAGTAGAAAAATTCTTCTAAGGGCCATCCGAATCCAAAGGTGGGCCATTCTGAGGCACAGAGAGTCTGCCAGGTCCAGTGGTTTACTGAAAAAGAAAGATTCTGAGCCCTTAAGCGGAATTTGGTCCAGTGATCAAGGGTCAGGGACAGAGGCATTGAAGTGCTCTTTCCCATAATGAAAAATGCACAAACAGTAAAAGCAACGACACATGACACAGACAAGACAAGACAATAAAGACAGGCAATGGACGTCCAACACTGAGACGAGGACTGAGTAGCCGGCAATACCTGATGGGCTGGCAATACCGAATCTGAAACAAAATATCGCTGAGTTAAGGAGACTATTGTTCCTCGATTTTCAGAGTCCTCTGGGGTGTCCCTCAGGGTGGTTGCCTGTGGCTCTGTGACACATCTGTCAGACACCGTGAGAGAGAGCTCACGCTCTTTATTGACAGCCATTTTGCCAAGACCTAACCTGAAACCTGACACCAGAAAGAGGCGCCTTACGAATCCCGAGAGGAGCCTGTTGGGGTCTCTCGTCCGCTGCTCCCAGAACTCGGTGGAACCTCCATATGTAAAGGTCGGACGAGTGTCAGGCAAAGAGACCTCCAAGAGACTGTCTCATGCAAAAGCAAAGGGTTTATTGGGGGTCCAGCATGCTGGGGCTCAGAGCTCACTTAAATATAGCAGAGAGTCCTGAGAACAGCTTAAACAGGGCTTATATACTTTCCTTGGGGAGGGCAGGGAGGGAAGTTAAGTATACAGAAAAACATGAAGAGACAACTACCTATTTTACTAACTTTTCACTAACGACTATACTTTGCCAGATTTCCTAATGTCTCTATTGATATCTATTTTCCTACATACTTTTCCCAGTTCATCTTTGTGACTGACTCTTCACATGTGCTGACATTTACATTTACTCTATACCCAAAAAGCTATAGCTAAAGAACTTTTGGTGCAAATTCTATACTCACTATCCTTTCTAAACTACCGACTATCTTCTTAATCTTACCGACTACCACTTTTTGACTGGATGTTATCTTTGACAATCAATCATCCAAGGCAGAAGGTCCAATGCAATTGTATATCGATGTACCTGAGACATCTGTGCAGAAAATATATCAAAGCTAAGTATCACAATCAAGGTCCTAATACACTTCTGGGTTTTAAATCTTACCTAGATTTCTGTTTTCATACTTATATTTTACCTATATATTCTTGTAATTATCGCAGGTTATCAATACCATTTTTCATCCAGCTGAATGATTCCTAACCCAAATCAAACCTGTTATTAACCCTAACCATTCACTGTTGCCTCAATCTAACTTTACAGAAGAGCAGGGACAGAGATGGTCTTACAATACAAAAATGTAGGATTCATTCCAACTACTGAGAAACTCAAAGGTCCATGCAAAAATGATCCCTGCAGAAGTTGTAGGCAGCTATGTAGGAACTGAGAGAGCAAAAGTCATCTTCCATTGTAAAAAACCTGGTCAGGATGAAGGAATGTGTCTGAATCAGCCTCTGTCTTCTTAATTTAGAGAAGAAGGACCAAACCAGGCCTGTGTTGAGAGCTGTTCCCGGGTGCCTATGGTTGATATACCATTCTAAGTTGTGAAAGTGTCACAGGAAGTAGGGGCAGCCTCAATTTCATGGGACCCTTTGAAACAACTGTTAGGACAACGTGGTTGCCAAGGCAGTGACCTTATTCAATTCCTGAAGGAAGTGACCTCACCTAACATCCTTAGTGACAGAACTCTCTGAACTTGGGATCCAGGAAGCCAGTCACCCAAATCCACTCCCAGTCCCACTCCCAGGGGTCTCAATTTCTTGGATTTACCAAGGACAGATTTAGTCTTTCTTGGTACATACTGATGTGAGGATGGCCAAATGCCAGAAAGCTCTGAAAAGTCGCCTTTACTGAGAAAGCAGGTATTGGATCACCGCTGGCTCCTCAGTACTTCACAATGTTGACCAAAGAGACCAGATCTGAGACAGGACAGGCCATTTTGGGGGAAGAAAATATGGCCCACAATCAGAGAAACTCTGGATAGTCACAGACCTACTTTGGGGAAGGAGGTGCCTTTGTAGGTGTGGGTGTGAGTTTGTGGATTTGTCTCATGTTCTCAGAATAGGTAGGAAAGTCGGTATGTTTGATTTGGTGTAGACTGTTTCGAGTAAGTCGTTTGACAAGGCGAGTGTTTCTATGTCTGTGTATCCCACGGTGTCCATGGTTGTAGACATTAGAAAAGAGAATGCATCAATTGATATGTCCTGTCTAGTTGAAAGCTTCCCAGCATTCATTCTGCCCAATTTATGAATGGATTTCAGCTTGCCTTATCGATGGGCAACACTTGCTATCTTTCAAAGTTTCTGCTTTCTTCCTGAATTCTGGCCACTCTCCAGAATAGGCTCATGGTTTTGTGTCCAATATATGTACCACTTCCAAGCCCTGTGACATCGTCATGTACTGGATAGCTGAAGGGAATGGCGAGCATCTCAGAAAACTCTGATACCAGTGTGATCAGGATAGTCTCAGTGGAGAAAACCTTTGGGCCTTTTAATTATCAATTGTTCTGCTGCCCTCAATGTCTGAAAGGTCTTTGCCTCAGGCCACCCCTTTTTGATGCCTGAAAAAAACTGTTTTCACATGGAAATGAATGGGCATCACCTGAAGCTTTTTGCTTAATTCCTTTGGAAAGGATGTGTCTGAATCAGCCTTTTGGCCCTGTGTGAGGCTTAGGCTTAGATTCTCAGCACCTGATGGATCTAAAGAAAGATTCCATGTGTGCATCCAAAACCAAAATAGCCAAAAGAGCAGTCATTCTGTATGAAGTCTCTCCCCTTCCTTTGTGAGGTTCCAGACCTACATCAAGTTAGAATAGGAATTCTTTGGGTCAAATAATTTCTTCAAAGCCCTGCAGAGGCTAGCCCATAGGTGCTTGGGTTTCCTCATGTCTCCAATTCAGACAAAGAATCTAAACCCCACAGTAGTCCTCAAATTGGAGAAGCAGAGAAGTATTAACAGCAGGCCTATGTGATCACACCAGGTTCACAGGAAGGGTGTCCAAGCCACCCTGATTTTAGGCAAATTAGGGGCAAGGGAGATTATTTTGGAGACTGTCTTGGTCTGCGCCCCTCATCGAAACATCCAACCAGAGGTTATGAAGAGTGTTTATATGAAAGATCATGAGGGCCATGTGGGAGTGTGTTGGTTTTAATTGTGGTCATTTGTGTGGTGGTTGGAAGAGATGACTGGGTCCACCTTGACATGATCTCTGGTGTGATTCCCCTAAGAGACTGAGTTCTGGAACTGACCTCAGAGAAGTATTGTCATGATTTGTGTTGGGATGTTAAGAGACTACGCATGAGAGTCGCCCTTGGAAACTGAGATGTATGCCCAGGTTGTATTTCCACAAAGCACTGGGAATCACAGCCAAGATATCACATGATTTTATTCTGAAAGACTTGGCAGCCATAGTTGAGAGTCAAAACACACATGGACCTTACATTGTAGACATCAATGGGCCTGGATTCACGTGACCATTTAGCCACTCTTTGGGAAGCCTTGCCTGTGAGAATTCTCCATTGTCTTTTATTGACATGAGCTTCCTCAAAATTTATTGGTTCTGGATTGATTTGAAACGCACAGTGCATCCAACTTCATCTTTCAAAAATGGCTAGATAAATACCAAGAAATTTTTGAAATTCCCATGACCAGGTGGCACTGGAGAACCTTTGGATGTCCTGTTGCTGATCATGAGTATACCAGACAGTGCCTTGATTGACTGGGTTTCATGAAAATGGTGTAGAACAGAGATGCCAATAAATTGGAGGCTGCTGAGTACTGGGCCTAGAGCAGTAGTGGTCAGGTGTGTGATAAAACATTTGTGGTGGGGCCATGTGGATCTGCCATTAGCTTCCAAGTGTCTTGTGACTGAAATGGTGCAGCAAGCAGTCCCTTCTATGTAAAGGCATCTTGTAATATTGAGAAGTCTCAGGGCAAGTTTCAGAATCAAGTTGCTATGGTCAATGGGGCAAGCTATGTGGGATAGAAGCATGGTTCGTGCATTGTCCTAGAGAAACTGACCCACCACACGTGACAGAACTCCCTCCAGCACTGTGTCCCAGTTGACCTCTTTGTATTTTGTGAAGCAAATACCAAACTCCCAGTGAAGCCGCAAGAAACACCATGAAAATTTTAGGATCACAAAATGGTTTCACAGTCCACACGGGGAGACACTTAGACCCAGTGGCCACAGTTTAGCTACAAATAGCAAATTCAGCACTGCTGCTCATGTTCAGTGGAAAATAAGAAACAATGTCCTCCAGATCACATAGATGCAGACCCACCTTTATTGGTCTCACTAGAAACGAAGCTAAAGCACTTGACAACAACATATGTTTCAAGTGCCCAACCTCAGAGGCAGTTCCACAAGAAGTCTTTAGGCCAGAAGAGCTCCAGTGTGTGGAGTTTTTACCCTGTCCCTTACTTTTGGAAACTCCTTAGCATATTCCATTCCAGATATGTATTCACAGATTTTCTAACTCTTCTCCTCTAATTTTGTCTTACTTGGGGAGTAGGTAATGTCAAGCCATTGTTCTGGATGACAGTGGGAACAATTTTTTGTAGCACATATTTGCATACACATTGGATTCATTTTACAATTTTCCAGTCAAAATAGTGAATCCCTCACACTAACCCCTATGCTACTAAACTCTGACTACTAATCATAACATGATGGAGAATAATAACCCAAACAGAATTGAAATACAAGCAGTTCAGAGGAGGCATCGTGTATAGTTGGACTTGCCTTTTGCATTATATAGGGTAGGAGTTATGAATCTAGTCAATTATTTGGTTGAAAGAATTCTCCATGTTTTTTTAAAGTTAACAAATATGTGAATTCCTGTCTCCCTTTCTCTGTAGCCTGTTTAGCACATGTAATTTTATATGCACATATAGAATCATACCTGGTATCACACGTATATTTTTGGTGAGGTGGCTGACTTGGCATATAGAAATTGTGAGAAGATATCACTCCTTCTAAAAGCTGTTGGAACTGAGAAGATATCACGCCTTCTAAAAGCTGTTGGAACTGAGAATTCAACCTATGGGTGATCCTCCTATTTGAATAGCATTATACATAAATCCATGTTCAGTAAAATGAATATTTTTGAATCTGTGGATGATATGTATTTCATGATGAATTTCGATTGGCATATATAATGCTACTTTTTAATGTCTCTCTGTGTGTGTCTGTGTGTGTATATATATATATATATATATATATATATATATATATATATACATATATATATCCTCCAGATTTTTCAAAATATGAAATATATGTGTCTTATTATGCACTCCCAAATTTCATTCATATTCATGTATGTGGATTTATAATCTACTTTTCAAAAGATTATTCTCAGAAATATTCATCCACCCGAAATACATTTTGGTTTACTAGTACTGAAAACTATCTTCAGTAAATGGTGCATAGAAATCCTAATATTTTGACATTGCAAGATGGCCATGAATAGAGTACATCACACCCTTTGTACTGCGCCACTTCATATGTAAATAAGGAGTTAGAATGACGAAAAAGTATCTTGTTAGGATCTTACAGAAAAATGGGTGTGCCTGGAACCTAGAAGAATGATTTCCACCACCAAGGTCCGGTAATTGAGTCTCAAACAAGAGCCAACTATGTGACCAAAGATCTGGGGTGACTGATCCGTGCGGCCCATGCCATGGCTACAGACGGCGGGCCTCCACCGAGAAGCGACCAGCATGCAGGGAGAAACGTTGCTGCAAATTCTGTGGAATCCGGCTGGCTCACCCGCCACTGAGCCCGGGGCTGAGCTCGGGATTTCAGATGGGGAAGAAAGCACTACAGTTCTATCCCTCACAACCGAAACTCCATCGAGGAAACCAACGGCCACCATCTTGGAGAGCTGAAGTATCCACCGCCACTCTCCGACAGATTGCAACAACAAAACAGGTGTGTGTTACTCAGCTTATCTCCCATACAGCAGGTAATTTGCAAAAATTCTCTCTTAGGCTTTCTGGGGGAGGGATTACCAGAGAAAGCCTTCACAAAGACGGGGGGAAAACTAGTGGCACCTGACCTTCAACTTCCCCTCCCATCACCGGTGAAAACAAAACTTGTCTAGCCAGCGCAATGGGTGGGGCAAGCGGAAAAATTCAAAACAATAGAGTGCCAGGGTTCCCAATAGACACCCTCCACACCCAAGAAACGGCAGGCAAAGAGTACAGTTTGATCTGCCAAGAGGCATCACTCAGGGGAAATCTGGTGTAGCAGGGGAAATCAGGACTCGCAGAGGAATCCAGGGGACTAGAGGACAGACCCGCTTGACTAGGCGGCTGGAGAACGCCTGCCCACCAGCAACCAATCACCCGCTGGCTGCCTGCGCAATTGGGCAGCTAGCGATCACCCGTCCGCCGGTGACAGCCCATTCGCTGATTGCACGACTGGATGGCTGGAGACCGCCCGCCCGCCAGCGACCGGGAGGTGAAACCAACCAGAGACAGTCCAGTCCCACCCCCCCATTCAAACACCCCGGCAAGGAGCCTGGGGCCCGCCATAGCAGACAGGTGACATCACTGGAGCTCAGCTGTCGGAATTCCTTCCAAGCGGAATCCACTTTTGCAGCCATAGTCTACAAACACAAAAGAGAGACAACAGAGATATACAAAACCAAAAAAAATCTATTGAAGAGAGCAGAAACACAGCAATCAATAGAGCTGAAAAGTAATGTGAACATCATGAAAAAACAAGGGAAAAAAATTCTACAGGAAGACCGAGAAGCATCAGAAATAGGGATAGGGAAAAAACTCAAGGCATACCTAACTCAGATGGAAAGAAATATTAGAGAAGACATGAGGCAGCAAGTCCAAGCAATAAAAGTATATTTTGAAAATCAAATAAATAAACAAATTCAAATGGCAAAGAACGAGTTTTACCAGGAGATAGAGATCTTAAAAAGAAATATCAAACAGTAATCCTAGAAATGCAGAAAACTATAAACCAAATTAAAAACTCAAACGAAGAATATTACAAATAGACTAGATCAATTAGAAGTTAGAACATCAGATAATGAAGACAAAGTTTATCAACTTGAAAAGAATAGAGTAAACACAGAAAAGATGCTTAAATCCCATGAGCAATCTATTCAAGAGATATGGAATGTCATAAAAAAAAACAAATTTGAGTGTCATCTGGATAGAAGAAGGCATAGAGATTCAAACCAAAGGAATGGACAACATATTAAATGAAATATTTCTGGAAAATTTCCCAGAGATGAAAGATGGAATGAATTGCCAAATCCTGGAAGCCTACAGGACCCCAAGCATTCAAAACCATAATAGACCAACTCCAAGACAAATAATTATGAAGATAGCCAGAACAAGGACATACAGAACAAAGAGAGAATATTAAAAGCTACGAGAGAAAGTAGGCAGATTACATTCAGGGGTAAACCAAAAGTTAACGACTGATTTTTTATCACAAATTTGAAAGCAAGAAGATCCTGGAAAAAAGTATTTCAAACGCTCAAAAATAATGGATTCCAACCAAGAATACTGTATCCAGCAAAATTAAGCTTCAGATTTGACAATGAAATTTAAGTCTTTCACGATAAACAAAAGCTAAAAGAATTCACAGCCAGAACACCAGCAGTGCAAAGCATTTTGAGCAAAATACTACAAGAAGACGATTTGAAAAGTAATGCCTGAAACTAGCAGAGGGAGGTATCTCAGTAAAGGGAGAGGAAAATAAATAAAAAGTAAAAACTAACCAAAATAAATAAATAAATAAATAAACATGACTGGAAGTACAAATCATATTTCAATTGTAACCTTAAATGTTAATGGCCTAAACTCACCAATCAAGAGACATAAGCTAGTAACCTTAATCAAAAAAGAAAAAAATCCAACAATATGCTGCCTTCAGGAGACTCATATGATAGGTAAAGACATACAGAGGCTGAAATTAAAAGTTTGGGAAAAATCATACCACTCACATGACCCTCGGAAGCAAGCAGGAGTGGCCATACTCATATCGAATAAAATCAACTTCAACCCTACGTTAATCAAAAGGGATAAAGAAGGACACTATATACTGTTAAAAGGAACCTTGCACCAACAATGCATAACCATTATCAATTTGTATGCACCAAACAATTGAGCTGCAACACTCATAAAACAAACTCGCCTCAAGTTCAAGAGTCAAATAAACTACAACACAATAATTATGGGTGACTTCAACACACCGCTCTAGCCATTAGACAGATCCTCTAGACAAAAACTGAATAAAGAAACTATAGAATTCAACAGCAAAATCAGTAACCTAGACTTCACCGACATATATAGAATATATCAACCATCAAAAAGTGGATACACGTTCTTCTCAGTAGCACATGGATCCTACTCAAAGGTAGACCATATATTATGCCATAGGGCAATTATTAGTAAATATAAAGTCGTGGAGATAATACCATGCACCATATCTGATCATAATGGAATGAATCTGGAAATCAATGATAAAAAAAGGAAGGAAAAATCCTACATCACATGGAAAATGAACAACATGCTACTGAATGATAAATGGTTTACAGAAGACATAAAGGAGGAGATAAAAAAAATTCGTAGAGACAAATGACAATACAGACACAACACACTGGAATCTATGGGACACAATGAAAGCAGTTTTAAGAGGGAAATTCATTTCTTGGAGTTCTTTCTTCAAAAAAAAAAAAGAAAAAAACAGCAAATAAATGAACTCACACTACACCTCAAAAACCTAGAAATGGAAGAGCAAAACAACAGCAAATGTAGTAGAAGACAAGAAATAATTAAAATTAGAGCAGAAATCAAGGAAATTGAAACAAAAAAAACATTGAAAATATTGATAAAAATAAAGTTGGTTCTTTGAAAAAATAAATAAGATTTATAGACCCTTAGCCATGCTAAGGAAGAGAAGAAAAGAGAGAACTCAAATTACTAACGTATGGGATGAAAAAGGCAATATCACAACAGACACTACAGAAATAAGAAGATAATTAGAAAGTATGTGGAAAACCTATGTTCCAATAAAATAGATGATAGTGAAGATATCAATAAACTTCTTAAGTCATGCGATCTGCCCAGATTGAGTCAGGAAGACAGACACAATTTAAACAGAACAATAACAAAGGAAGAAATTGAAGAAGCCATCAAAATACTACCAACAAAAAAAAGCCATGGACCGGATGGGTATACAGCAGAGATCTACATAACCTTCAAAAAGGAATTAATACCAATACTTTTCAAGCTATTTCAAAAAATAGAAAAAGAAGAAACTCTTCCAAATTCATTCTATGAGGCCAATATCACCCTGATCCCAAAACCAGACAAAGACACTTCAAAGAAAGAAAACTACAGACCAATATCTCTAATAAACTTGGATGCAAAAATTCTCAATAAAATCTTGGTGAATCGAATACAAAAGCATATCAAAAAAATTATGCACCATGATCATGTAGGATTCATCCCTGGGATTCAAGGCTGGTTCATTATACGGAAATCAATAAATGCTATTCACCACATCAATAGACTTAAAGACAACAACCATATGATCATCTCGATAGATTCAGAAAAAACATTCGACAAAGTTCAACATCCCTTTATGTTGAAAACACTAGAAAAACTAGGGATAACAGGAACTTACCTCAAGATTGCAAAAGCTATATATGATAAACCTCAGGCTGGCATCATCCTAAATTGAGAAAAGCTGAAGGCATTCCCTCTAAAATCTGGAACAAGAGGGATGCCCTCTATCACCACTTCTATTTAATTTAGTTCTTGAAATACTAGGCATAGCAATTAGACAGACAAAAGAAATTAAAGGCATAAAACTAGGAAAAGTAGAACTTAAATTATCGCTATTTGCGGATGACATGATAATATATTTAACAGACCCAAAAGGGTCTACAGAGGAACTGCTAGAGTTAATAAATGAATTCAGCAAAGTGGCAGGATATACAATCAACTCGCATAAATCAAAGGCATTGCTGTATATCAGCAGCAAAACTTCTGAAATGGAAATGAGGAAAACCACTCCATTCAAAATATCCTCAAAGAAAATAAGATAATTGGAAAAACAATTAAATAGTTGGGAAACAACCTAACAAAAGAGGTGAAAGATTTATAAATGAAAACTACAGAACCCTAAAGAGATAGAAGAGATCTTAGAATATGGAAAAATATACCCAATTCATAGATAGGCAGAAATAACATCATCAAAATGGCGATATTACCCAAATTCTCTACAGGTTTAAATTGATGCCAATCAAAATCCCAACGACATTTCTTGTAGAAATGATAAAGCAATCATGAAATTCATATGGAAAAACAAAAGACCCAGAATAGCAACAGCAATTCTAAGCAGGAAGTTTGAATCTGGAGGTATAGCGATACCAGAGTTCAAACTGTACTACAAAGCAATAGTAACAAAAACAGCATGGTACTGGTACCAAAACAGGCAGGTGGACCAATGGAACAGAATAGAGGACACAGAAACCAATCCACAAAATTACAACTTTCTTATATTTGATAAAAGGGGCTAAAAACCTGCAATATATGAAGGATAGCATCTTCAACAAATGGTGCTAGAAAAATTGAAAATCCATATGCAACAAAATGACACTGAATCCCTTTCTCTCGCCAAGCAAGGAAGTTAACTCAAAGTGGATCAAGGAGCTAGATATCAAATCAGAGACACTGCATCTGATAGAAGAAAAAGTTGGCTACGATCTACATACTGTGGGGTCGGGCTCCAAATTCCTTAATAGGACACCCATAGCCCAAGAGTTAATAACAAGAATAAATTAATGGGACTTACTTAAACTAAAAAGTTTTTTTTTTTCTCAGCAAGAAAAACAATAAGAGAGGTAAATAGAGAACCTACATCCTGGGAACAAATTTTTACCCCTCACACTTCAGATAAAGCCCTAATATCCAAAATATACAAAGAACTCAAAAAATTAAAAAATAAGATAACAAATAACCCAATCAACAAATGAGCCAAGGACCTGAACAGACACTTCACAGAGGAGGACATACAATCAATCAACAAGTACATGAAAAAATGCTCACAATCTCTAGCAGTCAGAGAAATGCAAATCAAAACCACCCTAGGATACCATCTCACTCCAGTAAGATCGGCAGCCATTAGGAAGTCAAACAACAGTAAGTGTTGGCGAGGACGTGGGGAAAAGGGGACACTTGTACACTGCTGGTGGGACTGTAAATTGGTGCAGCCAATTTGGAAAACAGTATGGAGATTCCTGGGAAAGCTGGGAATGGATCCACCATTTGACAAGGATATCACCCTTCTTGGACTATTCTCTGAGCATCTTAAAACAGCGTACTATTGGGATACTGCCACATCAATGATCATAGCGGCACAATTCACAATAGCTAGACTGTGGAACCAACTTAGATGCCCTTCAATAGATGAATGGATAAAAAAATGTGGAATCTACACACAATGGAGTATTACACAGCACTAAAAATTACAAAATCATAGAATTTGCAGGGAAATGTATGGCATTAGAGCAGAATATGCTAAGCGAAGCTAGCCAATCCTTAAAAAACAAATGCCAAATGTCTTCTTTGATATAAAGAGAGCAACTAAGAACAGAAAGGGAGGAAGAGCATGAGGAAAAGATTAACATTATACAAAATGAGTGAGGGGAGAGAAAGGGAGAGAGAACAGAAAGCATATGGAAATGGTAGGAAACCCTCAATGATACACAAAATTACACATAATAGGTTGTGAGGGGAAATGGGAGGGAAATAATGGAGAGAATTAAACAACAGCACATGAGGTAGAGAGGGAAGATGGGAGGGGAGGGGAGAGGGGATAGTAGGGGATAGGAAAGGTAGAAGAATACAACAGTCATTAATATGCCATTATGTAAAAATGTGAATGCGTAACCAATGTATTTCTGCAATTCTTATTTGGGGAAAAAAATGGGAGTTCATAATCCAAATGAGAAAAATGTATCAAAGATGATATATCATGAACTTTGTAATGTTTTGAACAACCAATAAAAATAAATAAATAAATAAAGGTTTAAAATTCATTGGGAAGAAATCAGCTAAAAAAGTGTTGAGATGCATTCATTTTTCTTAGCAGAAACTTTGTTTTGTGTAGTTGTAACTATCACAAATTTATTTTACCAGAAATTTGGCTTTTGAAAATGCACATAAATTGAGATTAAAGGATAATTCACCTACCTTCATAAAAAATTCATAGCATTTCCTATATTTTTCATATTTCATTTTTTTAGTTAATATTTTGTCATGGACCAGGTCTAGCCTTAGGCTATTCTTCCAGAATACTACCTCATCTGACAAGTTCGTACAATGTGTTGGATTTTTCTTTTCTTCTTTTATTTAATTGTTTCTAGCTAATAATGTGTATTTCTCCTTATCTTTATTTGGACATACATACCCAACTATATCTTTGCATTTTATGTTTTACTGGGGAAGAGACTCATCAAAAGCTTTTTGTTATATGTATTAACAATCAAACATTCAGAGCATGCAATTATTCTTAATTTTGCATGAAAATATCTTTGCACAATTTTTCTTATAAAGATTTAGAATTATTAATAATGTCCCTGCTGTAATAAGTAACTACTTACAAGAAGAATTAAACAATTGACTTTATATCAATTATGAATATAAAAAGTACTAAAATAAATATTTGGCAATTATTACACAATTGATAGAAATTGAAATCACGAGAAAGCCATTTAAAATGTCAGTGCATATGGTCCTTAAATAATAGGTTTTTTAAAAAATTTTTCTCTAATTCATAAGATATATTATGCCATATTATCGCTTAATGTGATATAAAACCTTAAATTATCAGTATAGATAAATAAGAAAGAAACCTGTTTACTTAAATATGTTTAATTGATTTTCACTGTAAGATGTTAATTCTGGAAGACTTGAGAATTAAGAAAGATATGGTCTATATTATATCTAACAGGCTAACCAAAGTACTTTTAAATATAAATGTATATATACATATATAATATATGTAATGCATATGCATGAATATAGATACATATATATAATAAATGTATAGTGATATATCTATCAGGTGATTATAATTTTAACGTTTTCTCAAGAAAAAAGAATGACTATAAAAAACAGTCTTAAATTTAAATTTCATAGCAAGATACTGTTTGTAATGACATGAGAGAAAAATTGATATGGATGGAAAATGAAAAAGGAAGAGAGAGAAGGGGGAAAATGAAGAAGAAAGTGAGTAAAGAAGAGGGAGAGGCATATTCGATGTTAAGAAAAAAGTGGAGGGGCTGGGTTTATGGCTCAGTGGTAACATGATTGTCTAGCATGTGTGAGGCACTGGGTTCTATTCTCAGCACCACATAAAAATAAACAAAATGAAGGTCCATCAACAACTGAAAAACAAAAAATAAAAAAGTAGAAATATTACCAAAATTCCAAGCTTTGTTGAATGTTAAATAAAAAACAATATGTTACATAGCCTTATGTAATTTCTAGACTCCCCAAAATAGTCATTAAATGTTAGATCATTAGTGCTATAACTAAAAATCCATTGTTCCTTCCTCTACATTCTGTGGCATGCTAGTACTAAAATAAATTGTATTATAACACCCCCCCCAAAAAAAAGCCAAATCATAATATTTCTACAGTAACTGACCCGAGTTTAACATCAATGCAAGTAGATTCCTATGGGACATGATATGCATTTTGACGTTCATTTTTATTCAACACTGGAACATTAATATTTCTTCAGTTTATGCACATCATAGAATACATATTTCATCCACAATTTAGCAAATTTATACTCATTTGTTTAACTTCAAATCACTTCCTGCTTCAGTACCCATGTATTCCTCCATGTTTCTTGACTGCTCTTTTCATGAGACTTCTTTACAAACACATTATTTTCGATTTCCATTATCATATTTGAAGCAAAACACCCGTCATGATAAACCATAACCCTAATATTACCATTAAATGTACAAGTGGTTGGAAAGAATGATTGTATATCAATATAAGATTTCTTACTTAGTTACAGATATCAATTCAATCCATTATTTAAAGTGGAACCAGTTATATTATTTATTCACAGTATGGTCTATTCATGTATCATCTCTATATTCATAGACACAGGGTACACCTCTTTGTACCCCCAATACTAATTTATACGTCTTCAAAATATTGCTCCCAGAAATGGTGGAACAAATACATGTAACCTGATCTACATATACATTTTATCACAGTAATATTCTGAACAGCAAAAAGCAAAGTTCACACTTATGATTGTACCATACCTAAATGGAAAGTGAACATGGATTACTAAAAATATCCATGTCCAGGTTGCCTAATGATCTCAAATGAAAATCCTATTGGTGACTACATATTTGTTTCTTCCAAAGATTATATATTCAAACTCAACCCTGTTGAATATGTCTAAAGCTGTCACTCACTTTACACTTTGAATGATTTTGTAATGTGTCTATTGATATCTGCTTTCCTACATATTTTCCCCAGTTCATCATTGTGACTGAATCTTCACATGTGCTATCACTAACATTCACTCTCTAACCGAAACCCTATTGCTAAAAAACTTTGGTCCAAATCCTATATTCACTCTTCTTCCTAAACCTACCTACTGTCTTCCTAATCCTACCGACTATCCCTTTTTGACTGGATGTTCTCTTCTACATTCAATCATCCAAGGTACAAGGTCCTATGCCATTGTATATCGATTTATCTGAGACATCTGTGCAGAACGTAATTCAATGCTAAGTATCCCAATCAAGGACCCAATGACCTTCTGGGCTTCAATTCTTACTTAGATTTCTCTTTTCGTTCATATATTTCACCTCTATATTCTTATAAATATCGCAGGTTCCCAATACCATTGTTCATCGAGCAGAATGGTTCCTAACCAATATTGAAAATGTTATTAACACTAACCATACACTCTTCCCTCAATCTAACTTTACAGAAAAGCAGTGACAGTGTTGGTCTTACAATTCAGGAATGTATGGGATCTTCCACCTGATGAGAACCTCAAAGGTATGTGCAGAAATGATCCCTGGAGAAGATGTAGGCAGCTATGAAGGACCTGAGAGAGCAAAAGTCATCTTCCATGGAAAACAAACTGGTAGGATGAAGTTTGGTGTCTGAATCAGCCTCTGTCTTCTTAATGTAGAGAAGACGGACCAAACCAGGCCTTATGGAGAGCTGTTCCTGAGAGCCTATGGATTATATCTCATTCTAACTTATGAAAGGGTCACAGGAAGTAGGGGCAGCCTCCATCTAAAGGGACCATAAGAAGCAACTGTTAAAACAAAGTGGTTGCCAAGGCAGTGACCTCATTCAGTTCCTGAAGGAAGTGACCTCACCTCACTTCCTTGGTGTTGGAACTCTCTGAACTTGGGATCCAGGAAGCCAGGCACCCCGAGCCAGTCCCAGTCCCAGTCCCAGTTGTCTCACTTGTTTGGGTTTACCAAGGACAGGGTCAGTCTTTCTTGGTACCTACTGATTTGAAGATGTCCAAATGCCAGAAGAGCTCTGAAGAGGGGCCTTTCCTGAGAAAGAAGGTAGTGGCTCACCGCTGGTTCCTGTCAACTTCACAGAGTTGGCCAAGGAGACCAGATCTGAGAGAAGACAGGCCATTTAGGAGGAACATAGTATGGCCCAGCCGTCAGAGAACACTCCGAATAGTCACAGACCTACTTGGGGGAAGGAGGTGCCTTTGTGGGTGTGGTTGTGGGTTTGTGGTTTGGTCTCATGTTCTGAGAATAAGGTTTTTCAGATATCAGCTCCGGAGCCCAGGAATTAGTTCTCATTGGGGCTAAGGTTCCCCACCAGCGAGATTTGAAATTGGCGCTGGCTGCATTGTTAACAAGGGCGGGGACTTTTAACGCCACTGCAGAAAAGAAGAAGGTAGGAAGAAGAAGTCCTTAGGCGCCATGTTGGGGTTTTTCTCTGGGGTATGGCTGCCATTTATACTTTTCCTAACATTCCTCCCTTTTTGTTTTTTTAGAAATTGGGGTGTTGTTTGTCATTTCTGGCTGATTCCTGCTGTGTAGGGGTGCTGTGGGGCCTAGAAAGGGAAGTGGACGAATGCTCGGGGGGCAGGTCTTGGGATATCATGGCAGCCAGAAATAAAACCCAGTGCTATAGATAGCTACTTCAGTAGGGGTAAAGTCTATGAAAGTTCCCTGATGCCACAAGTTGTCGATGGCATGAAACCAGTCCTGGATGGAGGAGATTGTTGGTATCAGCCACTGGTCCTGTAACAGAGACTCAAGGAAATACTGGAAGCGTTGCCTGGACATGGCGTCACCAGCACCTGAAGAAGATCAGAGCGAATAAAAACAGAATGAAGATAAAAATTAAAGCAAAGGTCAATTTTTGGCAGAAGTTCCATGTTGGGGGACTGACATAGAAGAGGCCAAGGGCCATGAGGAAACTTAGAATGTCATAAAGACTCATGAATCCAGGATGGCAGATTAGGAGGTTCTCCAAGCTCGTTGTCTCCCGCTGTCTAATGTACGTTGCATTCCATCGTGCCTGGTAGTGAGCTTCATCACTGAGTGAACTGTTCTCTTGGAGATGTTAGGGGTTCATCGGTCATCAGAGGCTGGTAGTGCCTAAGCAAAAGCTGGTTGAAATTTTGATTAAAAATTTTTTGCAGTTGGGTTTGAAGGAACTTCATTATGCATGGCAAGAGAGCACAAAAAGGGAGCATCCCAATAAGGGGCCCCAAGATAGGTAGTAAGTACATGGCAAGATAGGATTGGAAGAACCCTGTTATGGGATTGGAGGAGCTAGGTTTGAGCAATTTGGTCGATAATTCCTGCAATTTAACAACATTTCTTTCTATCAGCCCAGATTCATTAACATAATAGCAACATTCCTCTCCGAGGAATAGGCATGTACCCCCTTTTTCTGCAGTGAGAAGATCAATTGCCCTTTGGTTCTGTAAAGCCACGTGTGCCAATGAAGTAACCTGGCGCTGCAAGGAGCCCAGAGACTCAGCAGTGGTATCGAGTGCTTCCTGCAGTTTTTGTTGCAGGTCATTGGATGCCCATAGAACATGACCTATAGCTCCACCAGAGAGTCCGAGACCCGCCACTGAGGTTGTTAAAGTGAGGCCTACAAGAACCGGCAGAAAGACTGCCCTACGGGTTCGGGAAGGTAGGGCCAACTGTCGGAATTCCGTGGGAGTATACAAAGACAGCTGAGGAACTACAGTAACCAAGAAACAAGTGCCAGAGACATTGATCGTTGAGGTACTAAAAGACCCATTACACCAGAGGAAATTTCCAGGTTGCATAAACGCAGGGCTCGATTGGGTGCTTAAGCTCAAGGAACAAATTGGTAAAGGATTCATTATTGGCAGGTGGAAACAGATGAAAGCAAATAAAGCATTGGTGGAATAACTTTCCCACAGTGGGATACGTGTCACATGTAGGGGTTGTCCTTTCTTAGAGAAATTGTAGGTTTTTGCTGAAATATTTCCTGCCGCTAATGGGACCGCTGCTAGAAGTGGACGACTAATTGAATCACAGAGAAAGCACTGAGAAGGAGGCACAGAAAGAGGGGTGGATTTTAATAATTGAAGAGTTTGGTGTAACAAATTGAGCCATGTGTCAGGGGGACCTGAGGGGGTTGAAGGGTCTGAATCCTTTTTGGATGAGCTATGGATAAGATCTCGAAGTTTTGATTCTGACTCCTTAATGTGTTCGACTACCTGGATGGTTGCCTTAGGTGGCATAATCAGGGTGCTGCCAACAGTCATCCACATTGTGGGTCTGGCTGAGGTTGTCCGAGCATAGACAGCAAACTCAACATAGCCCCAACGTTTGGCCTTGGGGTCAGGTATATCTAAAGTATACCATCCATTGTTATCAGATGAAGAGCCTTTATGCCACTTTAGGTAACTAGATGTCCACCCTTTTGGGTAACCAAGTGAGTGGTAAGAATAGCTACCATGTTCATCATGGAACCTGCATGACCAATAGGGGCACCCATTATATATCTCAGGCCACCAATGACAATAGTCTTTTGTTTGATCAAAAAGGAAGCAAATGAAAGGCCAGTTCCAGCTACCAGGGACGAAGGTCCTTGAAGGTGACAATTTTAGGGAAATAGAGGTGCAATTGTGGATGAAGCAAGTAGTTGCATCCACTGCACGGACCTTCTGCATGCCATGTTCTGAGTACCGTTCCTGAAGAGTGAATAAATACACGGTAGAAGAGGTGGGTAAAGACCAGTCCCGATAGAGTACAGAAAATAAGCAGAGCACAAAAAAACAAGCAGTTACAGAAGATTAGGGTGTTGGGAGAGCTCATTGTGACTTTTTTAAGAGGAATTGGGCTGCATGGAACACCGTGTGAGCTGCAACTTAAATGGGTGAGATGAGTGTGGAGAGCAGGAGTTAAGGGGAGGTTCAGGAGGTGATTCTTGGAGTTCCTCTGGGTGGTCCTGTCGTCAGCAGGTGGGACCTCCTGGTGATATGGCTTCAACCTAGAAATGTGAATCCAGGGAGTGAGACGGTTGTCTGGTAAGGAGAGTTTGGCGGCAGTGGGGGTACAGAGAATGACAGGATAGGGGCATTTCCATTTTGGGGCAAGAGTCCCTTTCTCCTCTGGGGTATTATAATAGACTAGACTCCCAGGTGTTATGGGAGGAGTGTTTGGAGAGGACACTGGGTCCGGATGAAACCAGTCCTGATATTTCCAGAGTTCCGAGCAGAGATGATATAAAAGAGGCAAAGACAAATCTCGGGTGAGAGATCCTTGTGAAATGACCAACCCAGGGGGTATAAGAGCTCTTCCATACATTATCTCAAAGGGAGACAGTAAAGATGGTTTTTAGGGAGAGCTCTGATTCGAAGCAAATCCAAGGGAAGGAGTTTGACCCAGTCTAAGTTTAATTCCATTGTCAATTTGGTAAGGACTTCCTTTAGAGTACGATTTACCCTTTCCACTTTCCCTGAAGCTTGGGGGTAATATGGAGAGTGGGAATGCCACTTGAAGGAGAGGGCTTGAGAGACCTTTTGTGTGATCCTAGAAATAAACTCAGGGCCATTGTCATATTGTAGAGAAGTGGGCATACCAAACCTGGGGATGATGTCTGTCAGTAAGATTAAAGCTACAGTGGAAGCCGTTTTATTGGAAGTGGGAAATGCCTCAATCCAACCAGAGAAAGTGTCCACAAAGACAAGGAGGTATTTAGTGCGCCATACTGTGAGCATGTTGGTGAAGTCTACCTGCCAGTCAGCAGTGGGAATGTGTCCCCGGGCTTGGTGGGAAGGGAAAGGTTTGGGCCTTAAAGGAGTATAAGTGTTGGTCCACTGACAGATCTGACAATTAGAGGCTATATTCTGTAGCATGGCTTTGTCAGAGAGGGTGAGCGAGAAGAAGCTCTGTAAAAAGAGGGTCAAAGACTGAGAATTGGAAAGGAATAGATTATGAAGGAACTTGAAGAGATCCTTGTTCTTACTGGAAGAAGTAGGGGCTTCAGATGAGCTGTCTAAAGTGGCCATTATATGTCCCCCAGGGGGTCCATCATTGGAAGTGGTAGCAGCCATTTGTGCCACCTGGTCAGCTTTGGCATTGCCCTCAGTGATAAGAGAGAAGTCCTTCTGATTAGACCTACAATGGACAACTCCCACCTGGGTGGGTAAGTGGGAGGCCTCTATCAGATTTGTTATAAGAGCCGAATTAGTGATCACATTACCTTTGGTGGTAAGTAGGCCTCGCTCCTTTTATATTGCAGGATGGGATAAGATATGGAAGACATATTTTGAATCAGTATAAAGGGTGAGGGATTTGCCTTGTGCTAGAAGGCTGGCACGAGTGGCTACTATAAGTTCAGACTGCTGGTTGGTAGTTCCTGAAGGTAGAGCTTTGGCCTCTATAATCTCAGTGGCTGATACTACAGCGTATCCAAAGTAATGAGTGCCGTTCTGCCTAAAGGAACTGCCATCAGTAAACCAGATAAGGTCAGGCGTGGCTAGTAGTCACTCAGAAATGGAAGAATGACAGGGGAGGAAATCATCTAAGGTTTCCAATCAATTATGAGTTGGTGTGTTAGACGTGGGAGTCATTGGGAGCAGTGAGGCAGGGTTCTGTGCAGAGCAGGGAAGGAAAGTAATATTAGGGTTTTCCAGAAAGGAAGTGAGGAGCGACAGAAATCTGGATGGAGGAAGGGTTTGAAAGCCCTTATAAGCTAAAAGATCCTTCAAGTGATGTGGGGAGTGGATAGTTAAAGGGGCCCCAAAAGTAAGCTTAGAGGCTTCTTTGTGTAAAATGTGTCCAGCACCCAGAGCTCTTAAGCAAGGGGCCCACTCACGGATGGTAGGGTCAAGTTGCTTGGACAAATATGCCACAGGTGCAAATGTAGGCCCATAGTTTTGACCTAAGACCCCAAGTTCTTGCCTCACATTTTCATGGACATATACATGAAATGGTCTTGAAAGATCAGGAAGGTGAAGGGCAGGTGCCTTTAAGACAAGTTGCTGAAGCCTGCGCAAGTTGTAGTTTGGGGAGGAGGCAAGAGATTCACTAGGGGGTCCCTTTGCTAGGTCATACAGGATTTGTAAAGAAGAGAATAATTTGGGATCCAGGCCCTAAAATAACCTGCTAGTCCTAGGAATGATAGTATTTTGGCTTTTGTATGGGGCACTGGAAGATAAGAGAGGAGTTGCCTCCTATCCAGTGTTATTTTCTTTTTTCTGGGTGTAAGGCAAAAACCAAGATAGGTGACAGAAGACTGGGAAACCTGGGCCTTGTGGGGAGACTCCCTATTTCCCTTGTCTGCTAGGAAATTAAGAAGCTGAGCAGTGTGGGATTGAGAGTGTTCCCAGAGGGACTACATAGAAGAAGGTTATCGACATATTGAAGGAGAGTAGAGTCAGGACAGGTCGGGTGAAAGGATGTGAGGTCCTGGGCAAGAACTTGGCCAAAGAGATGGGGTCTATCCCTGAATCCCTGTGGGAGGACAGTCCAGGTAAGCTGATGAGAATGGTGGGTGTGAGAGTCAGTGCAAGTAAAAGCAAAGATATACTGAGATTCTGAGAACAAGGGAATAGAAAAGAACGCATGTTTTAAATTTAGGACCAAGAAGTGGGTAATAGTGGCAGGGATCTGAGAGAAAAGGGTGTAAGGGTTGGACACTAGCGGGTGGATGGGGACCACAGAGGAGTTGACAACGGGAAGGTCTAGAACCAGCCTGTAGGACACGTTAGGTTTCTTTACTGCCAGAATGGGGGTGTTGAAAGGAGAGTGTGTAGGCCTAAGATACCCCTTTCATAATAAATCCTGGATGATGGCTTCTAATCCGAGGAAGGCTGTGGTTGTGAGTGGATATCATGGTTGACTAATATATCTTGAAGGGTCCCGTAAGGCAATATGAATAGGACTGCATTTAGCCATAAAGGGTGTAGTTGTGTCCCAAAACTCAGGGTTAACTGGTTTAGATAGTCGTGGGAGAGTGCATGAAGGAGGTGTATCTGCCCCTAGGAACATCATGAGGAAATGAGAGGTAGGAGAGGTGTGGGGTGATATGTGCATGGTGACTTTTAATAGTGAGAGTATGTCCCTTTCCAGAAGGGGAATGGGGCAATGGCTCATAACGAGAAAGGAGTGAGTGAAGGACAAAAGGGATTTTGAGGGAAAATACGTTTACCTCCTACCACGACAATAGGAGTTTTTGAGGGTGTGGTAGGACCCCAATACTCCCTCAAGACTGAAAAAGTGGCACCAATATCCAAGAGGAAGGTAATGAAGCGTCCATCCACCAGGAAGGTGACCCTAGGCTCTTGATTCTTGATGGTAATAGTCTGGAGGGAAGGCCCAGGGCTCCATCAATCCTCCTCTGCCAAGCCCAGGAGAGGCTGGGGTTGCCGGGTGGCTGAACAACCTCCCTTCCGGGTTGTTGGGCAGTCTGCCCCCCAGTGTCTCCTTTGATGGCATGTTGGGCAGGGGTTTTACGGTGTTCTCGGCGAAGGACAATCCTTACCACATTTGAAGAAAGCTCCAGGGGGTGTCACATTGGGACGGCGTGGTGATGGCCTTCTCTGAATGACCTGGGCCAACATTTGGAATTTGGCATTTTCAGCTCTCTGCCTACGGCAATCACTTTCATCCTCTCTACCATGAAAAACCTTTAAAGCGACAGCGAGGATTTTGGTCTGAGGAGTAGCAGGGCCCTGTTCAAGCTTTTTAAGCTTGGCTTTAATGTCAGAGTATTTTTGGGCCAGAACATATGTCATTAAGACATGACGGCCATCAGGGGTTTCTGGGTCGAGTTATGTGCACTGTTGAAGGGCCTTGGTTAGTCTATCCAGGAATTCTGAAGGTGTTTCCTCCTTCCTTTGAATGACCTCCTGCACCTTTTTAAAGTTAACAGCCTTGCAGGTGGCCTTTTTCAGGCCCGTCAAGAGGCAGGATGTAAAAAGGTCATGAGTCTGTAAGCCTTCAGGGGTGTTGTAATCCCATAGGGGATCCTGCTCTGGGACAGCATGAGGGCCCGTGGGGTGGTTAGGATTGGTCCTATGATTTTCATCAGCATGGACTTGGGCTAGCTCCCAGACCCATTGCCTTTCCTCCGGGAGATGTGTATTGGCCAAGAGCATGTATATGTCATGAAGAGTGAGGCTATATGCTTGCAGGACCCATTGAAACTCCCGTATGTAAGTGGTGGGTTTAGTGGTGATTGAGCCTAACTTCCTCTCTAGCTGAGTAATGTCTGACCTGGAGAAGAGCACGTGGACTCTGATGACACCCTCGGGACCAGCTACCTCACAAAGGGGTGCGATTGTCTTAGGGGTGGGAAGGAGTCCTTTAGACCTGGTAACAGGAGGACTGAAAGAGGCAGGCGGTGGACAGGAAAAAGAGGAAGGGGAAGGGAGTGTCTCTTTGGAAGAGGAGGAGGTAGAGCAGGCAGAAGAGGACGGAGGGGAGGGGAATTAAATGGAAGGCTGAGGATCCATGGAATCAGGCAGAGGATGAGGAGGGTATAGCAGAAGAGAAGGGGCAGATGGGGCTGGGGATAAGGTGGGGGTTCATCTGCTGGGTCGAATGAGGAAGAATCTGTGAAGTCAGAAGTAGAAGTAGGGGAAGAGAGGGGATTGCAAGCAAGGAGGACCTGAGGGGGAGGGCAGGAGGAGCAGAGACAAGGTGCTGTGTGGGAAGGCTAAAACCTTCAAAGCAGGGAATCTTCCTCCACTTTTTCAGACGCTGGCAGTAGTTAAAAAGGTCCCGGGGGAGGTTTGGATCTAAGGATCCTTCTTGGACTGATCCCCTCATGGAAACCTCAAGCCACAGGTTATGATGAGTGTCTATATGGAAGAAGATGAGGGCCTTGTGGGAGTGCTTTGGTTTTAATTGTGGTCATTTGTGTGGTGGTTGGAAGTGATGACTGGGTCTACCTGGGCTTGAACTCTGGTGTGATTCCCCTTAGAGTCTGAGTTCTGGAACTGATCTCAGAGAAATATTGCCATGAACTGTGTTCAGATTTTAGGAGGCCACGCATGGGATTCGCCCTTGGAAACTGAGATCAAGGACAGAGTGGCTTTCCACAGAGCCTTGGAATCTCAGCTAGGATATCATATGATTTTATTCTGAAAGATTTGGCAGCCATAGTTGAGAGTCAAAACACCCATGGACGTCACATTGAAGACCTCAATGGGCCTGGCTTCATGTGACCTTTTGAAGACTCTATGGGAAGACTTGCCTGTGAGAGTTCTCCAGAGCTTTCATTGAAATGAGCTTCCTCACCATTTAATGGTTCCTGAATGAACTGAAACCCACAGTGTCTCCAACTTCATCCATGAAAAAAAGCTAGATAAATACAATGAAATTTTTGAAATTCCAATAATCAGGTGGCACTGGAGAACCTTTGGATGTCTTGTTGCTGATCATGAGTGTACGAGAGAATGCCAAGATTGACCAGGTTTCATGAAAATGGTGTAGAACAAAGATGCCAGTAAGTTGGAGCCTGCTGAGTAGTGGGCCTATTGCAGTGGTGGGCAGGTGTGTGATAATATATCTGTGGTGTGGCCATGAGGATTTGCCATTGCCTTCCAAATGGCTTGTGACTGACATTGTGCATCCAGCAGACCCTTCTATGTAAAGGCATCTTCTTACATGGAGAGGTTCCAGGGCAAAGTTCAGAGTCAGATTTCTATGGACAAGGGGGCAAGCTCTGTGAGATATAACCTGGTTGTTGCATTCTCCTGCAGACCCTGACACACCACAAGTGACTGAACTCCTTCCAAAACTGGGTCCCAGTTGAACTCATTGTATTTCATGCAGCAAATACCAACCTCCAGTGCAGCAGCAAGAAACACCACGAAAAGTGGAGGATGAACAAATGGCTTCACAGTCCACACGGGAAGACACTTAGCACCCAGTGGCCACAGTTTACCTAAAAAGAGAAAATTCAGCACTGCTGCCTTATGTTCATTAGAATACAAGAAACCATGTCCTCCAGGCCACATACATTCAAACCCAGCTTTGATGGTCTCACTAGAAAGGAAGCTAAAGCTCCTTACAACAACATATGTTTCAAGTGCCCAACCTCAGAGGAAGTTCCTCAAGAAGTCTTTAGGCCGGCAGAGCTCCATGTTTTTGGAGTGTTAACTGTTAGACCAGGACACAAGAAAAGACCACTGACTCTAATTAAAATCAAATTAAATTAATCTTATTATTTCCACCTTTCATGCTGCCTCCTCTCCCAAAACAGCCGGAACAAGACAGCAACCCCAGCTTTCCTACAGCCCAGCTTTATAGCCCAGAAAGTTACACAAAAGGGGTGTTACAGATAACAGAACTCTGACAAGCATCACACTAATGGTAGTTTAGATTTTTTTTGCTGTCCCTACATCAGAATTCAGAGGACCATTAGAGCCTCAGAGAGGGATGTTGTCTGGCCAGAGAAGGCAAATATTTATGATGTGTCACTAAAGTTTCAGAGAGGGCTGCTATCTGGTCAGAGAGCTGGGCATGCGTGAGTTCAAGGCACGGGCAGGCATTTCAAGCAGGTTCAGAACTTGCAGTAATTTATGGTAAAGCCAAAATTATCTTTTCATGGCTTTGTGGCAAGATGGCTCCCAATTTTAATATAAGATCAGGTTGGGTCTATCATTTCCCCCTTTTCTCTGTGTCCCTTTCAAATTTTTAATAGATTAGGGGAAGAGCACTGAGGAAATTTTAATCCCTCAGGTAAGATTCTCCAAATTTTTAGAACTCACCCAAAACCGATCTCCCTGATTTTACCTGACTTAATTAATTACTTATATTGATAGTCTATTTATCTTTCTCTTCATTGTTGTAAGAAGAGTGGCGTCAATCATTATTTCTTCTTCTGACCTGAGACAGGGTGAAGTGAGTGGGCGTGAGGGACATGAGTTGCCTTTTATAAGTCAGTTGGGGGACATGAGTTGCCTTTTAGAAGTCAGTTCGGATTGAAGTCTGGTTGGGGAAGAACAGGTTGTAAAGTCATCTGGGGATGGGTTCTTCTATGAGAGAAACAAAAACCATGAGTACTGAATAAATGTTGCAGCAGCTGGAACATGTCACTGTATGGAAGTTCCCTCACCAGTCTTTAATATCCCCAGTTATCAGGACTATCAAATTAATATTTAACTTTTAGTGTTACAGTTGTCCCTCCCCGTAAGATACAGTTTAACAATTTAATGTCATCTGATCTTGTAAAATCCTTTTTTTTGTATGACCTCTATTTCTAATAGAGAAACCTTTAATTCTGTTACTCAGGGCTGGATAATCGTAGTAGCAAACACCAAGCCTACCTGTGTAGGTTAGGAATATCTGCAGGCCTTAAATTAGAAATTTCTGCCTGTGGCAGCTCTTCTTGATAGTCTCTTTTTATAAGTATCAGGCATTCCTGTCTGAGAATCCTTCTTTGTAGCCTCCAGTCTTACTTATTTTGGGAGGCTAAAATAAAGTGCATACCTTAAAATATTATTATTATTATTATTATTATTATTATTATTATTATTATTATTATTTTTATTATATTATTATTATTTAAAATGCCCAGGAATGGCTGTATTTTGGTCTTAACTGTCTTTCCAAAGTGTTTAAGATGAAGCAGTCAAACGGACTTTTGTTTCTATCTATTGTTAACAGTCAGCTGAGCTTTATGGGAGTCAATTCTGGAAAAACGAGAGCAGATTTTCAATTCT